>NC_134354.1:657778442-658126617 GCF_048569485.1 Anomaloglossus baeobatrachus
CCACACCCGCTCGTGTTTGTACTGAACTGTTCAGATACCTGACATATTTTCTAAAAATCTTTCTTGTCTTCATGAAGATCAACACACTTGTCCGTCCGATCGCTTCAAATGTGAAAATAACAGATGTATCCCCAACCGCTGGCTGTGCGATGGCGACAATGACTGCGGCAACGGAGAAGATGAATCTAACTCCACCTGTTCAGGTGACTATATCTAGGAAAGGGCAGTATCTACGTGTTTTGCTATTTCCATAGGACTTTTTTTGTTCATTCGCCTGTTCCCATTCCTCTTTGTGGTCCCTCACCTGCCCCTCCTTCTGCTTTACAGCCCGCACATGCCCTCCTAACCAGTTCTCCTGTGCTAGTGGTCGTTGTATCCCAACCTCTTGGACTTGCGATTTAGATGATGACTGCGGTGACCGTTCTGATGAATCCTCGACATGTGGTGAGTGGTGGCTTCTCTGAAGGCAAAAACTAAAATTGACAATAAAAGCGCAATCTGAGTCAGACAAAAACAAATCTTCATTTTTTTCTCTCAGGCATTTAAAGGGAGCCTGTCACCATATTTTTTCGACCCCATCTGAGAGCAGCATGATGTAGGGGCTGAGATCTTGATTCCAGCTATGTGTCTCTTAAGGCCACGTCTCACTAAGCGACATTGCTAGCAACATCACTGCTGAGTCATGGTTTTTGTGATGCAACAGCGATCTTGCTAGCGATGTCGCTGTGTGTGACATCCAGCAACAACCTGGCCCCTGCTGTGAGGTCGCCGGTTGTTGCTGAATGTCCTGGACCATTTTTTAGTTCTTGCTCTCCTGCTGTGAAGCACACATCACTGTGTGTGACAGCGAGAGAGCAACGAACTGAATGTGCAGGGAGCCGGTTTCTGGCAGCCTGCAGTAAGCTGTAACCAAGGTAAATATCGGGTAACCAAGTGAAGCACTTTGCTTGGTTACCCGATATTTACCTTGGTTACTAGCATCCGACGCTCTCAGGCTGTCAGTGCCGTCTCCCTGCACTCGTAGCCAGAGTACACATCGAGTAAATAAGCAAAGTGGTTTGCTTATTAACCCGATGTGTACTCTGGCTACGAGTGCAGGGAGCCAGCGCTAAGCGGTGTGCGCTGGTAGCCAAGGTAAATATCGGGTAACCAAGCGCTTGGTTACCCGATATTTACCTTAGTTACCAAGCGCAGCTTCGCTTCCACGCGTCGCTGGTGGCTGGAAGCTGGTCACTGGTCGCTGGTGAGATCTGCCTGTTTGACAGCTCACCAGCGACCATGTAGCGACGCTCCAGCGATCCCTGTTAGGTCAGATCGCTGGTGGGATCGCTGGAGCGTCGCTTAGTGTGACGGTACCTTTACTGAGCTGTATGTTATCATTTTGATAAAATCCCAGTTTCCTTTGCTGCATATCTCAGCTCTGTATAACCACACCACTGATTGGCAGCTTCCTGTGTACACTGCATAGATAAAAAGCTGCCAATACTTACTAGGGGGCAGGGTTATACCGAGCTCATGAATACAGAGGACTACCTGTCAGCAGCTTCACTAGTTCTTCAGTGATAGCCTCCTGCTGATAAACTATTATTTTATCCAAACTACAGCAACAAGCAGCCCAATAAGTGACACATCGCTGGAATCAGGATATTTGTCTCTGCGTTATACTGCTCTCAGATTAGGTAGCAAACGTTTGGTGACATATTCTCTTTAATTTATTTGCCAATGAGCTGATTCAGAAGCAGATTAATGACCACTTACAGAGCTGGACGCCCCTGATTTCCTACAAAGCTTTAAATCACAATTTGAAAGCCTCAACATTTAATTAGAAACTAGGCCTTAATGATGAATCGGCCCTCACCCCAGTATGCAGTTTTTGTTTATTTTTTTTCTAGTCTATTTACAATAGTAAAATGTCTTTTTTAGAAAAGCTAAATTTTAAGAAGCTGATGCTGGTTTTACCTTTTTATTAGACTTTTCGTCTTATGAAGTTAGTTATTGCATCAGATTGTGCGTTACCCTTTTATTCCCTGAAACCTGCCCTATTGACATCTTTCCCGAATCACTAACTCGCTAGATGTACATCCTAGAAGTCTAGCAGGGCAGCTCCTCATTATTTACAATAGAAAATCAATGTTGATGTGCAATTTGCTATCTTATCTGAGCTGCTAAAGACGAATGAGAACATTGAAGGGTTTATCTGTATTCCTAAGTGCTGGTGATAGTGTTCAGTTTGGACTCATCATTCATTTTTATGAATGTGTTCTCTACGCTGCATCCACTCCCTCCATGTAGCATAACTCAATGTGCCGGTAGATTCTTCAAACTGTATATGGAAGGCAATACATTCAATTTTGTTTGCTTTTCTCAGATAGATTTAGCAGACCAATGGTTAGTCCATGTCTGTTCTTAAAGGGGTACTCCCGCACCATTCACTTTCACATCTGAAGGAGAGCCATGTTGATGAAGATACATTTACTGATACATGCCAGGACCATACACAGTCAGCTGATATCTTGTATCTGTCCTATTGTAACAAATGGGACAGGTTTACAATACCTTCCTATCAAGCACATGATTTGGCCAGTATCAGTAGATCTGATTTCAGTGTCCTCGCTCACCTCCACACATGGAAGTGAGCAGAACTATAGTCCCCTCTGACAAAAAAACTTGGCTTCTTGCTTGCTAAACTCTTCTGTTAGACATGGTAAGTGGTTAGTCATTAATAGAGTTGTCTAGCTTTACAAACAAGAACCAGTTCATATACCCTTTAAGAGAATAGGTAAAGAAGCACTCCCATCAACATTTTTATCCTCTTAATATATTGCAATCATCATATTATATAGCACTGTGTACTTACAATTGCTCAGGTTGCCTTTTTACCAGTAAATTCTTCTCTTTTCTCTACTCTTTGTAGAAAGAGGAAGTCTCTTATCCATGCCTGAATCATTTCTCTCTTCAACTCCTGCCCCAACTGCTGCCTCTTCCCCCTGCCATTGACTTTTGCAGGGACTCATGCAGGGAAAAGAGACTTCCTGTTTCTACATAGAGCTTACAAGGAATCAGAGAATCAGTTTTTAATCACGTGGTGTCCTAGACCTAATGTAAAACAGAAGAATTAATTGGATAGAAGGGCAAAATGGGCAATTGTAAGAACTCAGTGCTATATAATAAGATGATTATAATATATTAAGAGAATAAAACCTTTGCTGGTTGTGCTTCTTTAATAGATGGGATTCTATCTTCAGTAGTGTCACCCAAGAGGACCAGTCTTTTCCTGCATTACAAAGATTATCTATTGATATGAATGGACACAATGTAATACTTAGTTTCCCCTGAGCTGGTGCTGCAGAGATTTTCCACCATTACTTCCAGATCTCCATACACAGCCGATTACTGAGATTGTGATCTGCTTATTATCTAAGGACACTTTTAACAACTAGGAGTGGTCCGACGCTATATACCCTCATATTCCTTCAAGGGAGGTTGTGAAATAACCTATATAGTCTAAATCCCATCTTTGCACTCAATGACCACTCATTAAGTATTTACTGCAGACGTTTCTGCATCAAAAATGTGTCTCTTGATAGGAAAAGGGCTGCATAAAAAAAACGTGCCTTTGCAGCGTTTTATGGGCGCTCTTTTGATGTGTTTTTTTTTCCCCATTTATTAGAATGGGTGAAAAAGTGCTGAGGCAATTGACATCCTGTAGATTTGAAATTGCTTCCAATCTGCATTGAAAAAATAAGCAGCATTTCCATGAGACTTCAGAAATCTCCTTTACTTTGCTGGGACAGTAAACCGCTGCGGGTTTAGTTCACAGCAAAACCATGTGGGAAACGCCGCTGCACACTGCAATGTATGAACATACCCTTAAAGCAGTGGTCCCCAACCTTTCTAACCTTGACATCCACATTCAGCTCTGAGAGAGGGTCATGAGGCAAATCCAGAGTCATCACCTCACCCGAGTGGTGACGTCCGGCTCCCGCCTCACCCACAATAGTGACAGTCAGATCCACCATTATCGGTATAACTACAGCCAAAGCTTCCCCTCAGAAATCACACCAAGGCAATATACCAAGATCCAGGGATGCCATCTTACCTTCTAACGCTATCTCCCACTACGGTATCATCCTATGTCCACCTTAGCACTTCCTTAATTTATCTCTCCAGTATATGGGCGTCCAGATCTGCTCTTCTGTGTACAGCTACTGACAAAAGTCTCCATCTGGAGACCTGCTCTTCATAGCTGTATTCTATACTTGGTGCTAATGCGTTAAGTTGTCAGACAGCCACGATCCACACATCATGGTCCTGCGAGCCACAGATTAGGGATACTTCATGTAGAGTATATAAAGTTTTTAAATGATAACCTGTATTTATATGTAGTTATACATCTATTACACAAATAGTGGACAACCCTTCTTAAAGAGGACCAACTACAGGATTTTCATATATAAACTAAAGCCAGTGCTATACTGGTGCCAGGATGCTGAAACTAAACATACCTTAAGTTGGGAGATCGGATGTATACTTTCTGAAATACAGGCAAGTAAAGTTTGTGAATGCACTGTTATTTCATAAGAGGTGCAATGGAATAGCTAATAGGTGGGTCGGGTTTTACTAGTTATCCTTCTGCTTTCTGCCTGCCTGTCCTTCCTTACCATGTAATAACACAGACAGGGGGAGGAAGGACAGGCAGGCAGAAAGCCGAGGGATAACTAGTAAAAAGAGGTTGCTCAGTGAAATGCACTGTTGCACTGACCCACCTATTAGATATTCCATTGCACCTCTCATCAAGTAACAGTGCATTTCTCAAACTTTACTTGCCTATATTTCAGAAAGTAAACAGCTGACCTCACAACTGAAGGTATGTATAGAATCAGCATGATAGTGCCAGTATAGCACTGGCTTTAGTTTATACATGAAAATCCTGGTGGCTGGTCCTCTTTAAATGTAGTAGTTCCCTCTGTAACATTAAACAATAAACCTTTTACTTGCCAGGGCCACCCAGTAATATGGGTGCCCGGCTACTATGACTTTGGCTGCTGCGCTCACTTTGCATAACAATCATCAGCAAAGCCTTGGACAACCCCATTAATTGCAAGCCTGGTGTAACAATGTTTTATAGAAGTTTGTTATAATATCTAATGATGGAGCCTTAGTTTTTTTATTGAGCCAATGTAAGTTTGTCATACCCTATTAAATACCCGTGAGTTTGTCTAATAAAGTATAACAGGGATTTGGGCTTTTGCGTTCTCTGTAGATTTCCACCTCGCTTGGCGCGCCATCCCAGATTTCACTACATCCGCTTTGATATGTTAATGTACGACATCTACAGTGCCGCTTTATTAGATCTTTGTTACACCACTGTCTCCTGAGAAAACCTCGTTGTGACTATTTGCAGACTCCCTCTGTCCTGTGGCTCCAGAAAAGGTTTTAGTGGCCAACTTTAATTTTTTGTCTGTTTGGTTTCCAAGAATCACACAACAACATACACTACATTTCTAATTTGCTTTTCGAATACCGGGCTCAAGGTGAAATCCAGGGGAAAACTGATGGATATATGGTTATAATGTCTTGTGGACAGGTCCAGGGAGTCATTTGCCCTTAAATATTGAATGTGTCTAAGACCCCTTTCACATTGCGTTTTAGTGGCTCCGTTGGGGCATACGTCCGAAATCCTGCCCCTTCCCCCCCAAAACGTGTTTCGGACGTATGCGCCGACAGGGCTATTGAGTATAATGGAGCAGACAGAGCAAGCGTGTGCTCTGTCTTGCACCATTTTCGGGTGTATACGCTTTCTGCAGGCGGATGCCCAGACGTAGCAGACTACGTTCGGGTGTCCGTCTGAAAAAAGCGTATACACCCGAAAATGGTGCAAGACAGCATACGCTTGCTCTGTCTGCTCCATTATACTCAATGGCCCTGTCAGCACATACGTCCGAAACACGCTTTGGGGGGGAGGGGCAGGATTTCAGACGTATGCCCCGACGGAGCCACTGAAAAGCAATGTGAAAGGAGCCTAAGGATGATATCTGTGCGATCCATATAATAAAGGCCCCTATAGACATTCAACTAACGTAACGAGAAGCTGCCGATTTTGTTCTTTCTCGGCCAACTGTATAATATTTATGGGTGTTACTATCTCCAACATCTGATGTCCGGTAAGATAATCCAGCGTGTTCGGTTTCGGACTGCTAATCCTTTTTGTAAATGACAGGATAAACCAGCCAAACAATCGCTCTTGTCTATGTGGGAGTCTGGAGAGAGAGTTGCCAGTTGACCAATCAGCCGAACCATGGATCAGCCAACAGTTATCTATCGAGCCAAAGAGTTGGAGCCCATTGATACAAGACTTTGCCTCCAAATTTTTAGTTGCATCCAGGGTTTGACAGTTTATTCATATTTGTTGATCTGAGAAGACAATAAGGAATGTGGCTCTACAGTAGGTCTCTAGATCTTTTATAAAGATGAATCTTGTGCGGGTTACTGTTTCTTCATCGTTCCTTATGGGAGACCCAGACCATGGGGTGTATAGCTTCTGCCTCTGGAGGACACACAAAGTACTACACTCAAACGTGTAGCTCCTCCCTCCGAGCATATACACCCCCTGGATGACAAATCTAACCAGTTTCAATGCTTTGTGTTCAGGAGGTCACACACACACATGCATTCTCTGATTTTTGATTTTTGATTTTTTTGATTTCAAAGATTTGGAAGAAAAGCGGGTCCAGTCTGGACTCCCGGCATGTCCCTTCTCACCCCACTGTGTCGGCGGTGCTGTTAAGGTTGATTTTACAAGGCTGGAGCCTTCACATGCCGCGCTCCTTCACCATCCCCTGAGGCTCTGGCTTGAAGTGGGAGCCATCACGGTTCTCACTGCTTTGCAGGAGACCGGTCTCCATCCGCAGCCCTTTCAGGATCCTGCCGGACGGTGCGCTCACCCCCCCAGGGACCTGGCACCTGCGTCTCACAAGCTAAGTACTGAGACGTTATTACCACAGAAAGTGGTCTTTCCAGGGGTCCCTTGTACTTTATATATTGGGGAGATTGTGTTATATGACTGTGTTAACATTTCCGGCCGGTTCTCCAGTTTTCACTGGAGAACCGCGCCGATGGTGCCTGCACGCTGGCCGCATGTTTAAATCTAGGCCCCGGCTTCGCCTGAGGCCTAGTTTCGATTTCACTGCCCCTGCATGTCAGTCATGCAGAGGGACAGTGCGGCTCCGCCCAGCGGCTGTTCAGCACAGGGAACGGACACTCCTCACTGAGGAAAGATTCCCTCCCCTGTATACCTCATTTGCCCGCTCTGAGTAGGCCCCGCCCCCTCTCCTCGCTCCGGTCGCCATTTTATCAGCGTTCTCAATGTCTGCATAGGCACAGAGATACCACATTGTGACAAATGGGGGCCTGGGCTGGGGGACTGGAGGGCACAGAGATGTATGTTAAACGGTCTGGCAAGCCACAACCTCCGGTTGTGCAGCTGCTTATATACTCTGTTTATATACTCTGCTGGGGGTCATTCTGGACAGAGCCCCCACTTCTGCAGCATGTCTCACATCAGAGCAAGGCTGCAAGGCTGGTCTTAATATGCACTGCATGTAGACTCGTACTGCCTGTACCGAGCACATAAACACAGTGGTCCCTCAGCCTGGAGGCTCATCAGTGGTCCCTCCAGCTGCTCCGGCTCCGGTGGCTGAACCCCCGGTTTGGGTAGAATCCGCTCTTTCCAGGGGACAGCTGTCCCGGACTCTGCTGAGCATGCATTAGCCCCCTTCTCAGGGCGCTTCTGCTGCTACGGCTCGCTCAGCAAAGCTCACAGAGGACTCTTCATCTGGTCTCAGACCCCGTCCTCCTAAAATGGAGACGCAGGGTCCCCTGTCCTTCCCCGTCCCACAGCTCTGATTCACGAGCTGACTCGCAGGACGAGGAGGATGTCTTTACTAGGGGCTCGGACGCTACTTCATGTACCATTGATCTGTCCGAAGGTGACGCAGATGCTAATGATTTGATTGCGTCCATTATATTTGTACTGGACCTCAATCCCCCTCTATCAGAAAGGCATCAGTATACCTTAAGAGAACAAGGAGTGTGTTCCTTAACCACTCCAGTTTTCAGCCCACTGTGACCAAGCCCAGAGCCTGTCCTGACAGACGCTCCCAAAGCGTGGTTCTGATGACTGTTTCTCCCTTCCACCAGAGGTGGTCAAGGAGTGGGCTCATTCACCAAGGGTGGACCCTCCGGTGTCTAGACTTTCAGCCCGGATAGTTGTATCAGTGGCTAACGGCACCTCTCTAAGGATCCCACTGTCCGCCAGGTTGACCTTCTGGCCAAATCTATATATGAGGCGGCAGGGGCCTCGTTCTCCCCATCTTTTGCAGCAGTGCGGGCTCTCAAAGCCATCTCTGCTTCTCTGGAGGAGATGCATTCCCTCACCAGGGACTTTATGCCCGAAATGGTTGCCTTAACTTCCAGGCTTCAGTCTTTTCATCCTATGCCATGTCTGCCATGCTGGAGACTGCCACCGCACTGCGGTGGCCTCGGCTACTTCCTTCGCTATCCGCAGGCTCCTGTGGCTTCGAGAGTGGAAGGCAGATGCTTCTTAAGAAGTTCCTTGCTGGGCTCCCTTTTGCTGGGACCAGTCTATTCGGTGAACAACTGGATGAACTTATTAAGGAAGCTTTTGGCAGGAAGAGTACTTCCATGCCACAAACCCAGGAAACCTGTCCAGGGCAGGAACCAGTCGAGGTTTTGTTCCTTTCGTTCCTCTAACTGGTCGTCCTCTAAGCCCTCGGCCTCGTCCACTAACTCAGCCAAGGTCCGTAAACCAACTGGCGCATGAGGCCGCGTCCTCAGAAGTCCGCAGGAGCTGCTGCCACCAAGGCAGCCTCCTCTTGATTATCTGGCCGCGCCAGCAACGTCCTTGGTCGGTGGCAGGCTCTCCCACTTGGGCGACGTGTGGTTTCAACACGTCTTCGATCAGTGGGTGTGGGTTACCATCTCCCACGGCTGCAGAATAGAATTCTATCCAGCCCGCCAAACAGAGGGTCGTGGCATTCTTGCAGGCCTGTGGAGTAATTGTACCAGTTCCCGACTGGGAATGGTCCTGAGATTTCTACTCAAATCTCTTCCTAGTCCCCGAAGAGGACGGTGCCTTCCGACCTGGATCTCAAGCTTCTCAACAAGCATGTTCAGGTGCGGCATTTTTGCATGGAATCTCTGCGATCAGTCAATGACCCAAGGAGATTTCTTAGCATCCATTGACATCAGAGATGTCTATCTGCATGTGCCAATCGCAGTTTCACACCAGCGTTGGCTACGTTTTGTAATCGGAGAGGAGCATTTACAATTCGTGGCTCTCCCCTTCGGGTTAGCCACGGCCCTTTGTGTATTCGCCAAGCTCATGGCAGCAGTGGTTGCGGTTCTGCACCTCCAGGGGTTGGCAGTGATTCCTTACCTGGACGACCTTCTAGTCAAGGCTTCATCCAGTGCAGACTGTCAGCGGAGTGTCTCGCTCACTCTCGCCACGCTTGCAAGTCCACTCTGACCCCGACCCAGGAACTTACGTACCTAGGGATGCAATTCAAGACTCTGCTGGCACTTGTGAAGCTGCCCTTAGTCAAACAGCAGTCCCTTCATCTGGCGGTTCGCTCTCTGCTGAGGCTCCGCCGGCATTCCATCAGGCACCTCATGCAGGTGCTGGGTCAGATGGTGGCGTCAATGGAAGCGGTTCCCTTTGCCAGTTCCATCTGCGTCCCCTGCAGCTGGACATTCTCCGCTGTTGGGACAAGCGGACCTCTCCCTTGCACAGGCTGGTGCCTCTGTCGCCACAGACCAGGAGCTCTCTTTAGTGGTGGCTTCGGCCCCTCTCCCTGTCCCAGGGACGCTCTTTTCTGGCCCCGTCATGGGTGATTCTCACCACGGATGCCAGTCTATCCGGCTGGGGAGCAGTGCTTCTCCACCACCGAGCACAGGGCACTTGGACTCCGTCCGAATCAGCCCTCTCGATCAATGTGCTGGAAATCAGAGCTGTGCTCCTAGCTCTCGTAACTTTTCACCACCTGTCGGCGGGCAAGCACATTCGAGTCCAGTCAGACAACGCAACAGCAGTTGCCTACATCAATCACCAGGGCGGGACGCGCAGCGCCTAGCCCTGTTGGAAATTCAACGCATCAGTGGACGGAAGACTCCAAGTCCACCATATCCGCACCCAGGCGTAGAAAACTGGGAGGCAGATTATCTCAGCCGTCAAACAGTGGACAGCGGCTAGTGGGCCCTGCATCCGGCAGTGTTCCGGTCAATCTGCCGCAGGTGGGGCACGCCGGATGTGGATCTAATGGCATCCCGGCACAACAACAAGGTCCCGGTTTACGTGGCTCGCTCCCACGATCCTCAGGCCTTGGCGGCGGACGTGCTGGTTCAGGATTGATCCCAGTTCCGTCTGGCCTACGTGTTTCCCCCTCTAGCTCTCTTGCCCAGAGTCCTGCGCAAGATCTGAATGGAGAGCCGTCGGGTCGTACTCATCGCCCCAGACTGGCCCAGGTGAGCTTGGTTCCCAGACCTGCTCCGTCTGTCCGTAGAGGTGCCGTGGCATCTTCCGGACCGCCCAGACCTTCTCTCACAGGGTCCGTTTTCCGCCAGAATTCTGCGGCTCTCAGATTGACGGCGTGGCTCTTGAGCCTTGGATCCTTATGGCTTCAGGCATTCCTTCCGAGGTCATCTCCACTATGACTCAGGCTCGGAAGTCTTCCTCGGCCAGGATTTACCACAGGACTTGGAGAATTTTGCTGTCCTGGTGTCGCTTCTCCGGCCATGCTCCTTGGCCGTTTTTTCCTTGCCGACCATCCTGTCCTTTCTACAGTCCGGTCTGCAGCTAGGACTGTCCCTCAATTCCCTCAAGGGACAGGTCTCGGCTCTGTCAGTGTTGTTCCAGCGGCGTATCGCCCGACTGGCCCAGGTGCGCACCTTCATGCAGGGCGCGCCTCACATCATTCCGCCTTACCGGCGGCCTCTGGATCCCTGGGACCTTAATCTGGTCCTCACGGCCTTACAGAAACCCCCCTTTGAGCCTCTTAGGGAGGTTTCGTTGTTTCGTCTTTCACAGAAGGTTGTCTTTCTGGTGGCCATAACTTCTCTCAGGAGAGTCTCTGATTTGACTGTGCTCTCTTCGGAGTCACCCTTTTTGTTTTTTTCACCAAGTCAAGGTGGTTCTCCGTCCGACTCCGGGCTTTCTCCCTAAGGTGGTGTCTCCTTTCCACCTTAACCAGGACATTTCATTGCCTTCCCTTTGTCCGGCCCCTGTGCATCGCTTTGAGAAAGCGTTGCATACTTTGGATTTGGTGCGGGCGCTCCGGATCTATGTGTCACGCACCACCGCTCTCAGGCGGTGCACCTCTCTTTTTGTGCTAACCAAGGGTCAACGCAAGGGTCTCTCGGCTTCTAAACCGACCTTAGCTTGTTGAATTAGGTCGGCCATATCCGATGCCTACCAATGTTCTCAGGTGCCCCCACCGCCTGGGATTAAGGCGCATTCGACCAGAGCTGTCGGTGCCTCCTGGGCTTTCAGGCACCAGGTTACGGCTCAGCAGGTTTGTCAGGCTGCCACTTGGTCTAGTCTGCACACCTTTTCGAAGCACTACCTAGTGCAGGCTCATGCTTCGGCAGATGCAAGCTTGGGCAGACGCATCCTTCAGGCGGCTGTCGCCCATTTGTGAAGTTAGGTTTTACCTACTTCTCAGTTCTGTTTATTTCCCACCCATGGACTACTTTGAGACGTCCCATGGTCTGGGTCTCCCATAGGAACGATGAAGAAAAAGAGAATTTTGTTACTTACCGTAAATTCTTTTTCTTATAGTTCCGACATGGGAGACCCAGCACCCTCCCTGTTGCCTGTTGGCAGTTTCTTGTTCCGTGTGTTTTCACCGGCTGTTGTTGTAGACAGAGGTTCCGGTTATTCCGGGTTTTACTCTATCTCTACTTATGGGTGGATGTCCTCCTTCAGCTTTTGCACTAAACTGGTTAGATTTGTCAACCAGGGGGTGTATATGCTCGGAGGGAGGAGCTACACGTTTGAGTGTAGTACTTTGTGTGTCCTCCGGAGGCAGAAGCTATACACCCCATGGTCTGGGTCTCCCATGTCGGAACTATAAGAAAAAGAATTTACGGTAAGTAACAAAATTCTCTTTTTTAGAGGGGTTTCCTCAATTTTTCAAAAGTCGGAACAGAGTGGGGAATATTATAAACTAAAGAAATACTTTGAATTTCTCGCAGCTTAGGTGGTATTGGGAGTGAGGACATCCCGTCTGTCAGTCAAGTGACCACTGCAGCCAATCACTGGCTTTAGTGGGGACATTTGCATGTATAGTACATGATTCCGAAGACCAGTGATTGACAGCAGCAGGCACATTACTGCTGTCATTCCTGGAGAGCTGGGGAATTCAGGGGATAACGACTCTTTAGTTTTCATTATTTGATTGCAACGTTTAAACATTTCCCCCTAAAAAAAAAAAAAAAAAGCACGAGATGTCAGCAATTTGTAAGTTATTGTTTATATAATGGGCAGACGGACAATGTGCAAGGCGTGGTTGTTCTGCAAGCTTTTTTTTGGGGAGGAGGGGGTGATGAACCTAGCTGCAACATTTTGGACTGTGTTGCTGGGCGGCTTATGTATGCGGGCTTCTGGTAGCACAGCCATGGGATTATCCAGGTGTGTTTCCACTCTTCCGATAGTGCAGTGGTCATCAACGTTTCTGACCGTGATAGCCACATTCATCTTTGAGAAGGTCGAGAACCACATCCAGCTACCGCTCCCACACAATAGTGTCACTCATAGACCCCATTACAAGTACAGTACAATGACAGCCAAAGCATTTCCACAGAAATCACACTGAGGCTGTATACCAAGATCCAGGGGTCCTACATTACCCCCAATCACATATGTACTTCTATGCGAGGCTACTCTGGAGACCTGCTCTTCTTAGTTGTTTGCTGGACCTAGTGCTTTTACACCAAGCTGGAAGATGGCCACGAGCCTTGCATCTTGGGCCCCCGAGCCACAGGTTGTGGACCCCTGCTCTAGTGGATGTATGAAGACGGCCATAGTATTTTACTTTTCTGTTACTATACTTTACAATTATCGGTCAGCTTGAAAATATCGGATATAATAGTCTTTTTGCCAAAGGAAAAGTATTCTTATGGTTTTAGTTTTCCAGGCAGACTACAAGATAGGCTTGTCCTGTTATTGTAGTGATGGCTGGTTACCCAGAAACAATGATCCCGATACTATCGGAATAAAGCATAAAGCAGCCGCTGGACCTGCACCCATAAATGTAATCTTTTCTTTTGAGTCTTCCATTTCAATGATTTGAAAGTGATTTTACCTTTTCACCCTTTCCCTGCCAGCATACCCGACCTGTTTCCCTCTTACCCAGTTCACCTGCACCAACGGCCGATGTATCAACATAAATTGGCGTTGCGATAACGGTAAGTGATACTTTTCCCCAGATGACTATTCAATATGTGATTTGATTTGCCTGATGTCTACATAAATGTCACTGACGTTAATGGGTAATAGTAGGATGATCAATAAATTGATTTTCCCTCTTATGTCCCACCTTGTCAGGAGCTGCTAAGTCATCCTCGGTTATAATAGGAAAACATATATTATAAATGTTGCATAAATAATGTACAAATTAGCATAAAACATTTGTAAATTTGATTTCCATTACCGTAAAAGCTGTGTTGTTCATCTTTTTCTTTTTTTTTACTCTGTTTTGGTAAATTACAATGGAATTTTATCAGAAGTTACAAAGCACCTATATTTTTTATTATTAATGCACCTTTGCAAAGTTTTGAATTGTCGTAGTACACTTGTTAACTTTATTTTGCTTCCTCTGCTAAACACCACATTGCAGAGCTGTTTTAGCTGCTTAGTTAAAGCTCCATTGAAGTGGGCAGTTAAAACAGCTCCACAATGTGGTGTATGGGAGAGACGAGAATTACAGGACGATTATATATTGCAGAAGATTCTCTTCAGTTTCTCCCTATACAAATTGTTCCAGGACTTGTGTTCCCGTGGGAGAGGGGTGGGACAATTACCTCCACCCTATTATGTATGTGATTTGTACGGGACCCATATATTTTGTTGTTCTAAATGTTTGAAAAATGTTCTATCAAAATAATTAAAAAAAATTACAGAACAAGATGTGTGATGTTGATATAAATCTATTAGAAGCTTTAAGAGTGTTTTCCCACTAACAAAGTTGATTGTAATCAATAGTTCATGGAATAATAATTTCCACAATTGGATGGGTTTTAAAAATGTGTTCCCGTGCTGAGATAATCTTATATATGTTTCCCTGCTATGTGCTGTGTAATTGCCGTGTCTGACCGTACAGGGATATGGTCTGATCATACCACATCTACTGGACATGAGAGGAAGTAATAAAGTATAAAGATATTACAGCACAAGATCATATCTGGTTCTTTTTGTGAGGTAAAACATTTCCCTGGCTGTTTTTAAAACCTGTTTTACCTCAAGGAAAGAATTATTTGTGATCCCGTGCTGTATTGTCTGTATATTTTTTTGCTTCCTCCCCTGCCCAGGGCTGTGGTATGATCAGACCATGTCCCTGTACGGTGAGATACGGCCATTACACAGTACATAGCAGGGACACACATATAAAATTATCTCAGCACAGAAACATTTTTTTTTAAACGCATCCAATTGTGGAACTTATTAGTACTCTAAGATCTATGGATTAAATTGAACTTTGTAGGAAAACGCCTTTTAAGTAACTTGTTCATGACATAACCTTACCCCTGCTAGGTGCAGTCAGTGCAGATCTATGGTAATGAACAATGTGCCGTGAAGCACGGATGTTGGCTGCTTTCTGCAGATAAATTGAGCGTGGCATTTGTGTCAGCACTTATGACCAGATATTTGTTGAATGTACCTGTGGTTAGGAAGCACTGCAGACACCAGTCTATAGACGACATAAAAATTCCAATTGCAGGCTTCTCAGTTATGCAAACCTTTACATATAAGGGATCTATAAATGGAATGAAAAACAAAATGTATGTTTGTGTATATATATGTGTGTGTGTGTATATATATATATATAGAGAGAGAGAGAGAGAGAGAGAGAGAGGGAGATATATATATATATATATATATATCTATATAGATAGATAGATAGATAGATAGATAGATAGATAGATAGATATATTTAGGTGTGCTTATATATATATATATCCATTTAATATCTTGCAGGACAGTTCTTCTCCAATATTTCCACTGGGGCCTTAGCTGTCAAACCGTGGTAACCCTTTCTGTAGTTACTGACCGACGCTGGCCAGATATGCCCCTAATGTCAGGCACTATGCCCCTGGAAAATTACTTTCGCCCCCTTCTGCCACTTGTAACACCAGAAGGAGCTTTCTCTTCCAGTGTTAGTTCATACAAGAGAATGTCCTGCAGGATGACAGCCACCTATGAGGTTATGACGCTCTGATGGAGGAGCGTATGTTACTGAGCCCACTGGTCTCTCCATGATTGATGCTGCCTGTTCATTTTTGTGCACTTCGTGTTTGTCACCTGTAATTATGTTTTATGTCTGTAATTTCCTCTTTTCTGTGACTTTAATGTCTCGATTGTCTTGTCTTTGGTTGGTTTCTCTTTGTTTCAGAAAAGGATTGTGGGGATGGCTCTGACGAAAAGAACTGTACAAAGTCTGCCGGTTAGTGCATAGGTCAACATGCACCATCCCGCCAGCTAGGGATATAGTAGTGTCCTGTACACTGTCACTGACCCAATATTCTGTAAGAAAGCAGGGTCACAATCCTGACTCATCATTTTGCTGGAGAAGGTCATCAGACGAGCAGATCCTTGTAGCCTTTAGTCCTATAATATAGATACAGTTTCAGCAACAGTTATCCCACCATCTCTTGGTACCTGCTGGTCACACGCTTATTAACCCCTCAATATTATGTCCATTGATGGCATATATCCGCTTCATTCTTATGCCTTGCTGTTAAAACAAGACATGGAATCTCCATGGATATTATAAATTAGTGTGTCAATCCTTAGAGTTCTGTGTCCTAAGGGTGTTCAGGGTTAGAAAAATGATCTGCTCTTTTCCAGAAATGGCGCCATTTCTGTCCTTGGGTTGTTTCTGGTATTGCAGCTCATTCCCACGCGAATAGGGCTAAGCTTCAATACCAGAAATCGGCCGAGAGGTTCTACAAAAAAAATAACAAAACAAAAATTCCTAAAATTTACTATTTATCGAGTATATGTGAAATCACTGTAAGAGGATGTACCTAAAAAAAAACTCCAAACAGAAGTAGTACTATAGCAGAGACAAAGTAAAAAATTATTGGCCTGCTGTAATTCTAAGCCAACAAGACCCTGGTGCTACCCTTTGGTGCTGACTCTACCTGTCTGTGGAGGTTAGCATCCTAGATAACGCAAATGGCACCCCTGCTCGGCATCGACTTGCCCTAGGAATCCCTGGTAGAGTCCCTAAGTTCAAAATCCGACAGTACAAAATTATCCACCAACCACTAGCTAGACCAAGACTTGGTTAAATAACCGTACCAACAAACCCATAATGATAATGGGAATATACATTGAACAATGATTCCATACTCAGGAAGACCATAAAGCAAGGGTATAGCATTGGATATACAACAGAATTCAAGTGAGCAAAAAAGATATGATCAAGCAAGTGTTAATAAAGAACAGGAGGACTTCCCTTTAGAAGTTTATCTCCATAGTGCGGCCTCAACGCGTTTCTCCTGAATTCCAGGTTCCTCAGGAGGCTTGATGCTTGAATGGATGCATCCACTTCATCTCAAGACATCTTTGTTTTACTCAAGCTTGGAGTTTGGAATGATTGTTTAGTGTATATTTAGATTCCTATTATCATTATGGGTTTGTTGGTACGGTTAGTTAACCAAGTCTCGGTCTAGCTAGTTGTTGGTGGATAATTTTGTACTGGCAGGTTTTGAGCTTAGGGATTCTACCAGGGATTCCTAGGGCGAGTCGATGCTGAGTGGGGACAGTATTTGCGTTATCTAGGTTGCCAACCTCCGTGGACAAGTAGAGTCAGCACCTAGGGGAGGCACCAGGGCCTTGTAGGTGTTGTTGGCTTAGGATTACAGCAGGCCAATCTGTTCACTTTTCATTGCTCTCTGCTGTAGTACTACTTCAGTCTGGAGTTTTTTGGGTACATCCGTTTTATAGTGTTTTAATGTATAATAAATAGTAAGTGTTAGGAATTTTTGTTTTGTTACATTTTTTCCTTGGGATTCCTCCTGTCATTGTCATATTTGTTAGCCCGAGAGGTTCTAGGATTTTTTTTTTTTAATGTTAAACAACTAGTAGAATTCTTAAAATGGCCTCCATAATCTGCAGTTTGGCTTACTGGATACAGTGTGTTTAGAGACATTTTATTAGAGAGCTTGACTTCATATTTACCAAATTACTAAAGACTTTTGCATGTCCTGCACGCCATGAGCTTAGGGACTAATTGCTTTAGCAACAAATAAACCTGAGCCAAATAATATAAAAAAGAAAAAAATAAACAAAAAAAACAAACAAACCATTTTTCTGGATGTTTTTCTATTGATTACACAGAATATGTATAGCTTTCGCACAGCCACCTCACATGCTGCCCCTGTTAGCCATACAGTTTTTTCCCTGTCCGATATGGTGCATGTAATGATCTATGCAGTTTCTGTGGTTTTTTTTTCCTAATTGTAGATATTAGACTTTTTCCTTCTACAAAGTTAGGTTTGGGGGAGGGGGTGCTCAGCTTTGCTTATTTAAATCACTATATTTGACCTTATCACTGATACCCAAAACTGATTATCACGTGTCTGTGATCTGGTTAATGACTATGCCGCTATGCTTCAGTTTTACTGCTTTATATATTCCTACAAGCATTGCTTTGTGTTTCTGTCTACGTTTTGTGGGTTTTGACATATTTGGGGTACTGCAGAATGCAGTCCTATGACCCCAATGTGAATACCGTTATCTGATGACCTGTCTGAGCACCACACAAGGTAGACAGAGCCAGGAGTCCCGAGTTGTAACCGTTCTTGGAGGGACAACATTGTCCTCTAAAGGTGAAGTACCTGAGCCGTGCCGTCAGCTACGGGTTGGTCTTGAACCTGGATGTTTGTGCTTACTCTTTTCCTTCTTTCTTCCTTAGCAGCTATAACCTGCATTGTTCTTCCTTGTCTATTATTCTTGCAATTACTATGCCAAAAATGACTGTAATAATGCATATTCTTGACCTCCGCCTTTTTCAGAGGACCACAGTGGCAGTAGATTTCCTGCAAGATTATACGTTATTTCTTTGGTGTGGATGCTTTGTCAGTGATGACCCCTTTTATCCTTTCCTCTTTATATTCAGACAATGACTGTGGAGACAACAGTGATGAGGACGGCTGTAGTCACTCCTGTTCCAGCACCCAGTTCAAATGCAATAGTGGCCGCTGCATCCCGGAGCACTGGACCTGTGACGGGGACAATGACTGTGGGGACTACAGCGACGAGACACACGCCAACTGCACCAACCAAGGTGAGAGGCTCATATTTCTTAGGCCACAGCAAGTAGATTTAGGTAAATAATTGTTAGCACAGCAAATGGAGAAGTGATACCTATCTTTACTCATTTTTCTCCATGTTCACAGCTACTCGACCCCCGGGTGGTTGCCATACAGATGAGTTCCAGTGCCGGCTAGATGGCCTGTGCATTCCTAGCCGCTGGCGCTGTGATGGAGATACAGATTGTATGGATACAAGTGATGAGAAGAACTGCGATGGCGTGACACATGCCTGCGACCCCAATGTCAAATTTGGTTGCAAAGACTCTGGTGAGGAGAAGAGATCGGACGAACACGTGATATGGTGCAACTATTTTGTCAGTGCAGGTTCCTTGTGTTTAGTAGGGTCCTTTGAAGAAATTACTTCCTCTCAAAATTGCCTATTTTTATCTTCCACACACTTTTCCATATATATTTGTGAATGACTTTTAGTCATTTTATAGTCAGGGTGGACAAAGACATATAGAGCTCCTATAAGAACAGCATATGGGGCCTTTACCATCCAATAGTTCTTCATAATGCACTCGTTTCTGTGTCAAAATCAAATTGCTGATTTGGAGGTGCAAATGTACCTCTTATCACTGGGGCCCTTGTTCAGCTGCAGAGGTTGTACTAATGGTATGTCTGCCCCTGTCTAACGTACCCTGTATATTGGTTTCCTTCCTAAGGTAACTTGGGTATTGGATTCCTGCCTAAGGTAACCTGGGTATTGGATTCCTGCGTAAGGTATCCTGGGTATTGGATCACTGCCTGAGGTAACCTGGGTATTGGGCCCCTGCCTAAGGTAACCTGGGTATTGGGTCCCTCCCTAAGGTAACCTGTGTATTGGGTCCCAGCCTAAGATAACCTCGGTATAGGGTTCCAGCCTAAGGTAACCTGTGTATTGAGTCCCTGCCTAAGGTAACCAGGGTATTGGGCCCTTGCCTAAGGTAACCTGGCTATTGAGCCCTTGGCTAAGGTAACATGGGTAGTGGGCCCCTGCCTAAGGTAACATGGGTATTTAGTCCATGCTGAAGGTAACCTGGCTATTGGGTCCCTGCCTCAGATAACCTGTGTTTTGGGTCGGTGACTTAGGTAACCTGTGTGTTAGGTTTAGTAGTGCTTTAAATATCTTTCACTGGCCACAGCCCCATTTTCCTGGGTTTGTCCTCTGTTACCACAGCGCGCTGCATCAGTAAAGCCTGGGTATGTGATGGTGATACCGACTGTGAAGATCATTCCGATGAAGAGAACTGCCACATGCTGGTGTGTAAACCTCCATCTCACACATGTGCACAAAACACCTCCATCTGTTTACCTCCTGAAAAGCTTTGTGATGGCAACAATGATTGTGGAGATGACTCTGATGAAGGAGAACTTTGTGGTGAGTCCTATTCCTGCTGCTCTTCTTATGTTTTCATTTTAATATTCAGAACCTTTACAATGTGGACATCAGCCATGTAGAGATGTTAATGGTGTACGACCCGGCCAGCGGTGCATCACTTATGAAATGTAGTACATGGATCAAATAGTAATTTATAGGACTCACGCATCATAGTTTCTGGGCATTGCCCGGCTGCCCCCGCAGCCATCCTGCACAACACATGCTAGGGCTTATTCAAGCCTAATGTCAGCATCAGCAGGAGGTTAAAATCAGAAGGGGGCTCATTTATCACCTTAGAGGGGTTAGGAAAAGGCCTGAAGCTGACAAAAAAACATTTAACCATTTAATCCCCCTATTATATTGTGCACAACATGATGGATAAGCCTATCAGTGGCGTTTAGCATATCCCGTACAGTCTTCTTCTGCAGTACCGCGGAGTCCACTGATGGTTTCCAGCTGTGACACTGCAGTTCTGTCAACAAAAAATTTGGGTGAGCAGCAAAGAGGCACGGAAGTGATAGTGGCTTCATAAAGTAATAGTTATTTGGTAATATTAAGCACTGTTTTCCTGTGGCATCTTTTTCTTTAAACTGACAACTTCCTTAAAAGATTCACTTCAAAGAAGCTAATGACATCTACTGAAAGCTGCTTGGAAAATTCAGTTTTTGCAATGTCATATGTGTTATGTAGTTTGGATGGTATACAGAGTATATGCTGTCAGCAGTTTGTAGTCTGCTAAACCGCAGCAGTCAGCGCAGGCAGTATACAGAGCTTAGTAGACCTTATCATCCTGCAGCAGTCGGCGCAGGCAGTATACAGAGCTGAGTAGACCTTACTGTCCCACAGCAGTCAGCGCAGGCAGTATACAGAGCTGAGTAGACCTTCTCATCCTGCAGTAGTCAGTGCAGGCAGTATACAGAGCTGAGTAGACCTTCTCATCCTGCAGTAGTCAGTGCAGGCAGTATACAGAGCTGAGTAGACCTTATCATCCTGCAGCAGTCAGCGCAGGCAGTATACAGAGCTGAGTAGACCTTATTGTCCTACAGCCGTCAGCGCAGGCAGTATACAGAGCTGAGTAGACCGTCTCATCCTGCAGTAGTCAGTGCAGGCAGTATACAGAGCTGAGTAGACATTACTGTCCCAAAGCAGTCAGCGCAGGCAGTATACAGAGCTGAGTAGACCTTACTGTCCCAAAGCAGTCAGCGCAGGCAGTATACAGAGCTGAGTAGACCTTATTGTCCTACAGCCGTCAGCGCAGGCAGTATACAGAGCTGAGTAGACCTTCTCATCCTGCAGCAGTCGGCGCAGGCAGTATACAGAGCTGAGTAGACCTTACTGTCCCACAGCAGTCAGCGCAGGCAGTATACAGAGCTGAGTAGACCTTACTGTCCCAAAGCAGTCAGTGCAGGCAGTATACAGAGCTGAGTAGACCTTACTGTCCCACAGCAGTCAGCGCAGGCAGTATACAGAGCTGAGTAGACCTTACTGTCCCACAGCAGTCAGCGCAGGCAGTATACAGAGCTGAGTAGACCTTACTGTCCCACAGCAGTCAGCGCAGGCAGTATACAGAGCTGAGTAGACCTTACTGTCCCACAGCAGTCAGCGCAGGCAGTATACAGAGCTGAGTAGACCTTACTGTCCCACAGCAGTCAGTAAATAGAGATATTTATCACTAGTGCCTGCCAAGGATTGTGAATTTCTAGAAAGATTTAAAATGTGACTCCCAACTTCTCACATCGGCACTGGAGGAAAACTTTCCCGATCACTCTACAACGCCACATATCTGCAGGTATTGTGCTTGACGCCGATGATACCGGTCAGTAGTCCACGCCTCTCAGCAGGTGTGAGATGTCTTATTTAAGTTGTCTCTTTCACGAACATAAGGTCCCCCTGTTTTCTCTTTACATCACACATATTCGCTGGGTTTAGCCTTGGAGCTGGCATACAGTAATCATTACACTGCCTATGCTGAAGACATGGCCGCCAATTCATGTTCTCTATTTTAGCCTCTGATGTCCCATATATCTCTCTTAAACAGATCAGTGCTCCTTAAACAATGGTGGATGTAGTCACAACTGTACAGTGGCCCCTGGTGAAGGTATCGTGTGCTCCTGCCCACTGGGGATGGAGACCGGTTTTGATAACAAGACATGTCAGATCCAGAATAACTGCCCCAAGCATCTGGGCTGCAGCCAGAGGTGTGAGCAGGAGAAGTTTACTGTCAAGTGCTCTTGTTACGATGGCTGGATACTGGAGCCGGACCATGATACCTGCAAGAGTCTAGGTATGTAAACTATGTGAAAGAGAATGTCATCCACACAATTACTGTTTCAATCTGTTGCTCTCTGACTAAAAAAAAATGCTGTTTTAATATATATATATACACACACATTTGAGGGTTAAGTGGTCTGGGTTTGATGAGAGCACTTCCCAAGCCTCTGCCTCCCTGGCTTTAATCCCTTTCTATCCCCACCTTCCTATTTTGTGACTAATCAGATGGCCTCTAGAGCAGAGGTCCCCAACTCCAGTCCTCAAGGCCCACCAACAGTGCAGGTTTTTGGGATTTCCTTAGTATTGCACAGGTGTTAATGTAATTACCTGCCCAGGTGCTGGTTCCAACAGCAGTGCAATGCTAAGGAAATCCTGAAAACATGCACTGTTGGTGGGCCTTGAGGACTGGAGTTGGGGAACCCTGCTCTAGAGCAAGCTGTCCTTCCAGAGTGGGTCACCATTCTGGCTCATTCAAATCACCCCTCTGTAATATCTATATGCCTTAATGGGGCATATGTACAGTGGTCTTCTTCATGAGACATCCCTCTTTTAAGTAAGGACTTGACCGTACTCATTCCTGTGGTTTGATCCTAAATAATATTTAGTTCTAGATTCTCCATTAATGTGCTGGCAATCTTCTTGCATAGGCATGATCCTTCTTATAGAACTGTAGAGGATCAGTCAGACCTTTGCAGAACACCACTTGAAAACTGGTAGATATCAGCGTTTTGCCACCTTAATATTAGTATTTGGAGGATCTAAATTAGTAAATTAGTATTCCATTTTTATTTAAAAAAAAAAAAAGCACAATATACTTAGCCAATTCATACTTGGTAATCTGATCGTCCCAAGTATAATGGAGGTAGGACTCAATGGATCCAAGTCCAAGAGGCTACTGGGTGAGCTAATGCAAAAGGAAGGTGATCCAGCAATCCCAAAAGTTAAAAACCATAGTTATTTATTAAATCGTTAAAAGTATGAGTAACACAGCATGGTAGAAAAAAAGATAATGAATTAAAAATGTATATACATGTTAATGCGGTCGCATTTCGGACTGTCTGTTTTCTGTCATATTCTTAGTCATATCGTATGATATGACTAAGGACTACGACAGTCCGAAACGCGTCATCATTAAAGGTAAGGTGTTGTTTTTTTTTTATTTTTGTATTAATAATAGTGATTATGAAATAAAGTATTTTTAATGCAAAATTAAATTCACTATTTACTTAGTTTTTATTGAAATTCTAGTTTTTCTGAAACAGGGGGCTGCCATCTTGGATTTGCTGTGTGTAACGACAGTTACTCACCTCAAATACGGCAGTTCCCTGCGCATAACATACAGTTGTTGGGCTGCGACCCTATTCTCTAACACTGACACTGCTTCTGCTGGGCTGTCCAGATCACAGCAGAGGGAGGAGATCACAGCCATCTTTAAACAGCTCAGTGTATGTTGTGTGTTGCACTTTCCCCGCCGCCACTACCCTCTCCCCTGCCATTTCCCTCGCTCTGATGTGCTCACATCAAGCCTCAGCTCAGCAGAGCACAGTATACAGCGGAGCACTGAGAAGCACGAAATACAGCGGAGAACAGTATACAGCGGGGCATAGTATACTGTGGCGCACTATGCCAGCGGTCCTCGGTGATACTTTAGACATTAGGATCACTTTGTGGTCATCAACAAAATAGCTCTGCCCCGTGTCCCTAAACTTCGTTCTCTCTTATCCTTTTCTTTAAACCCCCAGATTGGGAGGGGGATGGTGACATTACACACAGGAGAGCAGATTCCACCCACCTTGACTGCAGCTGTAATGTGAGCTAGTTATACAGTAGTTGTACAGTAGGACTTCAGCAGCTGCTCCCCCTAGTGTTTAAGAGTGGAAAATATCAAACTTATAAAATCTTTTTTTTTTTTTTTTTTTTTTTTTTTTTTTAGCTTTTGCTCAATTAAAAACATTTAATAATATTTAAACAAAACATTAAAATATTAATACTTTACATTTTTTTTATTTATTTTTTTGACGACACCTTCCCTTTAACCTGTATATACACTTTTAATTACGCAACCGCAGTAACATGTACAGTATATACACTTTTAATTCATTAATTTTTTTTCTACCATGCAGTGTTCCTCGTTCTTTTAATGATTCAATACATTTCTATGGATTCTAACTTTTGAGATTGCTGGATTGCCTTCCTTTTCCTTTCAATTTTTTTTTACTTTAAAAGAGAAAACAAATGCCCCAAATTCTAGAAGTGTGGGTTAGAAGAATTTGCTGTAAAGTTACCAATATGTCCACTGCAGCTGTATTACATGCTGATGGCCCTGTTTGAACAGTAAGATCTTTCTGGTTTTGTGGTTTTAGTTAAGACGTTTCGACGAAGGGAAGATAAACAAACTAAGATTGTGCCCCTCCGAAATCCAGCAGCATTTCCTGTTGAGCTGAGCTTAGAATCTAGGTCCTCATTCTCCTGGGTAATGCCGCTTCTATACATGTGGCATCGTTGCTTATCCCATGACCTGGGAGCACTAGTCCTACCCCAATGAGTTCAGTGTGCTCCAAACGTGTGCCAAAAGAAACAGTGACACAGCCATTCATCCCGCTCTTGTCGTCCTCAGAGAGGCGCAGTCAGCATATTAACAGACCCGTATAATAGCACCATTGTGCTCGGGACTGGGTGCCAAGACCAAGGTTTTCTCTTTGCTCAGAAGATGTGCATAGCATTTTCCTTTTGCATTCACGGTTGCTGCCGCTGTAGCCCATCTGTGCTACCGCATACTAAAAGTATTTATTCATTAGAAATCCAAATATATGTGACCGTCCTAATATACATTTAATATGCTGAAGAATTAGAAAGCCATTTGGATTATTTGCGGCTTCTCACCCCGGCTGCCTCCAGGCATTGTATTGAGACTATTGCTCTTGGAAGATGGTCACGGAGCTGGAAATGTGCAGTTATGTTTTCAGCTGCTTTGAAAACACTGTGGGAAGCAATGCTGGCCAATACAGCTCCTTCATGACCTTATCCCACCTATGATCTTTCATTTCATAAATATTTTTTGTGGACCTCAGCTGGCCCTTACCAACGTCCAGGCGATGGCTGCCATGTTTACTTTCACCGGGCAGGAATCTTAATGGCTCATCATTAAATATCATTAGACCTCTTTATCTCAAAATATGCTGCTAAAGGAAAGTTGGTTTCTTCATCACAAAACCACCACTTTGTTTTGCTGCACTATAATAGTGTACTTTTAGCTAAAGGGTTATTCCCGACATAGGATAGAGGACAACTTTCTGATCATTCGGGGTCCAAGTAGAATATGGTTTATGGCACACTTGGAATTATGGGTGCTCAAGAAGGGTTTAAATCAGTCATTAGATATCGAATAAACGTGGCACACCAAAATGAATATAAGGACTTTATTATACAGGCAATCAAAAAATGTAACGTTTCGACCCCTATATTTAGGTCTTCATCAGACACAATTGATTTTTGAGCAGGAATTTGACTTTTAAGATGGTGACACCGTAAAATCACCGTGAGATCTTCTAGAATGTAAGATGTTCTGCTATACTGCGCCATTCTATCTATACAGAATAGCAATCTGATTTATCTATAGAACTCACGGTGATTTTGAAAGTGTCACCATCTTAAAGGCACATTCCTGCTCAAGAATCTATTGTGTATGGTAAAGACCCAAATGTAGGGGTCTAAACATTACATTTTTGGGATTTTTTGGATTGCTTGTATAATAAAGTCCTTAAATTCATTTTGGTGTGCCAAGTTTTTTCTGTATCATTGGGGATCCAACCACTGGATACTCCAGGACAAAGCCCTGCAGAACCATGCACACCTCTACTTTATCCAAGATGGGGCTGTAGAGTCCTGTTTTTGGGGCTCCATCGCCCCAATCTTGGGATTATTTTGCATTGGAGATATTTTGCGATCAGCAAGGTATCCCTCACCCAATGAATAGGTAATGACTTCTTATTACCAGAATAAACCTTTAATCTGGCTAATAAGAAATGGTGCAGAAAATGACCTATATCATGCTTTCACTTCGTAATAATTATCATGGGCCGCAACAGTCCTCTAAATTACTCAGTCGTGCGTTCCTCTATTTAATTTTAGTTATTGAAGTGCCAAAGAGGGCTGACATCAGCGGACAGCCCCGTCTGCTGTATAGTGAGCCTTGGGGCGCTAGTCTCTGCTTCACTTGGTCACTTCGCAAGCAAGCGAGATCTTCACTGAGCGTTCCTCAGAGGCTGAAAAGGCTCGGTATTTTAGCATTTATCCCCTCACATGACTGCATAGTACTCGTAGTATTAGACTATTCAAAGTGATAGCTCCTCCCAGATGTCTTTTGGGGGGGTACTTTTTATTTGACTTGTGTTGCTTTTATAGGACTAACATATTCTACAGTTTCATAAAGACATTGTCTCCCAATTTGAATTGTTTAGGTGTTTGGAGGTGAGGGAACATGGAAACTTCATTCAGGTGATCTCCTTGGTCTTGATTTGAACACTTGAGCCAAGTTCTGCCATGTAACGTTGCTAACCACCGAGCGAATATGCGGCAGCATGGGCACTTGTCAAGAGGTTTAGGGGGAGCAATAGGATTGCATTGCTGTGTTGTCTAGTTAAAGCCTAGCTCAAACATATCCTCCTGGTCTGAAATGGATATTTCATCACTCAATCAGCTTTGAATCTTAAGGTTAATGAGCTTGTAAAATGCATGGAGGACAGGCCTATTTCTTGTTAGTGAATTTGCACTTACAAGCTTATTTACTTAAAGATTTCTAGTTAGTTTTCTCAAAGATGGAAAATCCATTTGTAGCCTTAAGAATGTCTTTTATCATCCTACTCTG
This sequence comes from Anomaloglossus baeobatrachus, assembly GCF_048569485.1. Lineage (NCBI taxonomy): Eukaryota > Metazoa > Chordata > Amphibia > Anura > Aromobatidae > Anomaloglossus > Anomaloglossus baeobatrachus. The sequence goes on from NC_134354.1 coordinate 657,805,556, forward strand.
CAATGCAATCAGTATGGTGGTACAAAAGCTATGGGGTATAGATTATATACATCAGTATTTAACAGGTTTTTATCGTCCTTTTCATCTACTTTACTAAGCTTGAGCTTATTAACGTGAGAAACCTGGCAAGTGACATGACACAGGTGATAAAAACCAGATGTGGCGCTGTGATAGTTCTATGACTGTGACTGGAGTACGGAATTGAGAACTTGACCACAAACTTTTGTCTCCTCTTTTCTTTAGATCCCTTTAAACCGTTCATCATCTTTTCAAATCGCCATGAAATCCGTCGGATAGATTTGAATAAGGGGGATTACAGCGTCCTTGTGCCAGGGCTGAGGAACACTATTGCCCTGGATTTCCACCTCAATCAGAGCACTCTCTACTGGACTGACGTCGTGGAGGACAAGATATATCGTGGGAAATTGTCTGAAAGTGGTGGTAAGTGGCAATTGACTCTGTGAATGGATTGTTCTAACATTTCTTATTTTGCAGATCAGGAGTAAACACTTAACTGACCGTAAATAACTGGATGTCTTCTGGAGATAACTAGTGTCCAAAGTTATCTGTAAGGCTTCATTCTGATGTCAGTGATTCTCCCAGTAGGCCCCAAAAAAAATCAATTTTCATGTTTTTTTTTCATGGACCTATAGACTTGGATGGGTCAATTTTATTCATGACTCAGATCAAAATTGTCCATACCTCCGTGTTTTCGCGGTGACAGCTGCACAAGAAACATACATGCGAAGAGCCCCATAGACTATAAGAGGTTTGAGTTTTATACAGTGCCTTGCGAAATTATTCGGCTCCCTTGAATTTTTCAACCTTTTCCCACATTTCAGGCTTCAAACATAAAGATTAAAAATGTTAATGTTCTGGTGAGGAATCAACAACAAGTGGGACACAATTGTGAAGTTGAACGGAATTTATTGCTTATTTTAGACTTTTTTTAAAAATAAATAACTGAAAATTGGGGCGTGCAATATTGTTCGTCCCCTTTAAGTTAATACTTTGTAGCGCCACCTTTTGCTGCGATTACAGCTGTAAGTCGCTTGGGGTATGTGTCTATCAGTTTTACACATCAAGAGACTGAAATTCTTGCCCATTCTTCCTTTGCAAACAGCTGGAGCTGAGTGAGGTTGGATGGAGAGCGTTTGTGAACAGCAGTTTTCAGCTCTTTCCACAGATTGTCGATTGGATTCAGGCTGGACTTTGACTTGGCCATTCTGACACCGGGATACGTTTATTTGTGAACCATTCCATTGTAGATTTCGCTTTATGTTTTGGATCATTGTCTTGTTGGAAGACAAATCTCTGTCCCAGTCTCAGGTCTTTTGCAGACTCCCAACAGGTTTTCCTCAAGAATGGTCCTGTATTTGGCTCCATCCATCTTCCCATCAATTTTAACCATCTTCCCTGTCCCTGCTGAAGAAAAGCAGGCCCAAACCATAATGCTGCCACCACCATGTTTCACAGTGGGGATGGTGTGTTCAGGGTGATGAGCTGTGTTGCTTTTACGCCAAACATATCGTTTAGCATTGTGCCCAAATAGTTCGATTTTGGTTTCATCTGACGAGAGCACCTTCTTCCACATGTTTGGTGTGTCTCCCAGGTGGCTTGTGGCAAAATGCACTTTTTTATGGATATCTTTGAGAAATGGCTTTCTCCTTGCCACTCTTCCATAAAGGCCAGATTTCTGCAGTGTACGACTGATTGTTGTCCTATGGACAGACTCTCCCACCTCAGCTGTAGATCTCTGCAGTTCATCCAGAGAGATCATAGGCCTCTTGGCTCAACAGACAGTATCACACAGGATAGGATTAGATACACAGCCCTGCATACAGTATCACACAGGATAGGATTAGATACACGGCTCAGCAGACAGTATCACACAGGACAGGATTAGATACACAGCCCTGCATACAGTATCACACAGGACAGGATTAGATACACAGCCCTGCAGACAGTATCACACAGGACAGGATTAGATACACCTCAGCAGACAGTATCACACAGGATAGGATTAGATACACAGCTGTGCAGAAAGTATCACACAGGACAGGATTAGATACACAGCTGTGCAGACAGTATCACACAGGACAGGATTAGATACACAGCCCTGCATACAGTATCACACAGGACAGGATTAGATACACAGCCCTGCAGACAGTATCACACAGGACAGGATTAGATACACAGCCCTGCAGACAGTATCACACAGGACAGGATTAGATACACACCTCAGCAGACAGTATCACACAGGATAGGATTAGATACACAGCTGTGCAGAAAGTATCACACAGGACAGGATTAGATACACAGCTGTGCAGACAGTATCACACAGGACAGGATTAGATACACAGCCCTGCATACAGTATCACACAGGACAGGATTAGATACACAGCCCTGCAGACAGTATCACACAGGACAGGATTAGATACACACCTCAGCAGACTATCACACAGGAGAGAATTAGATACACAGCTCAGCAGACAGTATCACACAGGACAGGATTAGATACACACCTCAGCAGACAGTATCACATAGGATTAGATACACAGCTGTGCAGAAAGTATCACACAGGACAGGATTAGATACACAGCTGTGCAGACAGTATCACACAGGACAGGATTAGATACACAGCCCTGCATACAGTATCACACAGGACAGGATTAGATACACAGCCCTGCAGACAGTATCACACAGGACAGGATTAGATACACACCTCAGCAGACTATCACACAGGAGAGAATTAGATACACAGCTCAGCAGACAGTATCACACAGGACAGGATTAGATACACACCTCAGAAGACAGTATCACACAGGATAGGATTAGATACACAGCTGTGCAGAAAGTATCACACAGGACAGGATTAGATACACAGCTGTGCAGACAGTATCACACAGGACAGGATTAGATACACAGCCCTGCATACAGTATCACACAGGACAGGATTAGATACACAGCCCTGCAGACAGTATCACACAGGACAGGATTAGATACACACCTCAGCAGACTATCACACAGGAGAGAATTAGATACACAGCTCAGCAGACAGTAATACACAGGACAGGATTAGATACACACCTCAGCAGACAGTATCACACAGGATAGGATTAGATACACAGCTGTGCAGAAAGTATCACACAGGACAGGATTAGATACACAGCTGTGCAGACAGTATCACACAGGACAGGATTAGATACACAGCCCTGCATACAGTATCACACAGGACAGGATTAGATACACAGCCCTGCAGACAGTATCACACAGAACAGGATTAGATACACACCTCAGCAGACTATCACACAGGAGAGAATTAGATACACAGCTCAGCAGACAGTATCACACAGGATAGGATTAGATACACAGCTGTGCAGAAAGTATCACACAAGAGAGGATTAGATACAGGGCTCAGCAGACAATATCACACAGGAGAGGATTAGATACACAGGTGTGCAGACAGTATCACACAGGAGAGGATTAGATACAGGGCTCAGAAGACAATATCACACAGGAGAGGATTAGATACACAGCTGTGCAGAAAGTATCACACAGGAGAGGATTAGATATAGTGCTCAGCAGACAGTATCACACAGGAGAGTATTAGATACACTGCTGTGCAGACAGTATCACACAGGACAGGATTAGATACACGGCTCAGCAGACAGTATCACACAGGACAGGATTAGATACACAGCCCTGCATACAGTATCACCGGTTCACGCACAGGCCGAAAGGTGACAGGAGGAAGGAGGGGGGGTGAGCGGGGGCTATTTTTGGAGACGGTAGCAGCGGCGATACTCACATGAGTCACATCACACATACACGGCGCAGCGGCGGCAGGCAGAGCAGATGCTGGGTAGAGTGGAGGGAGTGTCATTGGAGACGGTAACGGCGGGGGAGGGGCGGCGGTAGCAGCAGTAGTGGGAGTTGGGTAGAGCAGAGGGAGGGGGTGTCATTGGAGATGGTAACGGCGGGGGGTTGGGGCGGCGGCAGCAGTAGCGGTAGCTGGGTAGAGCGAAGGGAGGAGGGGTCATTGGAGACGGTAACGGGGGAAGGGGATGGTAGGCGGCCCGTACTCCCACATACCGGCGGTTGACAGGGTTAAACTGGAGCAAACAGCATAGCTGTGAGCTCCACAACGATGGCACCGATCTCCTCCCTCTACTGTAATCTTGACAGCCCAGGGGGCGCGTCCAGGTCACAGCAGACGCCCACTGTAACGTTACTGATGGGGTCGGATCCCGACCTCTGTTCTCTATGCACAGGGGCTGCCATAAAGGAGTGAGTTACACAGCAAATCCAGCATGGCTCCCAGTGCCTTCAGTAAAATTAGAATTAAATAAAAACTAAATAAGCGGTGATTTTAATTTTGTAGTAAAAATACTTGATTTCATAATCACTATTTTTAATACAATAATAAAAAAACGCGACACCTTCCCTTTAAGATCGCCAAAGATGTTGCAGATTTTTTTTCTTAAATTTTTTTTTTACACACAATGATCACACTCCCAACAAAAATTAGATTCCTACATTCCTTATCAATAGATATCTAGTGTAGTGTTGATCTGATAAATGCTTACCAATCGCCGTCTTTTCTTTTCCCCATGATGTTCTGGTTCTCTTCTGAACCATGTGAGTGCAGTATAGACTAGCCGGCTCACACAGCATCTTATGTGAAGTCTCTTTCTCAATGTAAATCTGTGGAGAGCCTTAATGTGCGTCTCGTAGACGTACACTGAGGAAGCAATTACTGGTCCACACAGAAGATGCTGAGTAGAGATGGTTCAAAAGAGGCCGGGGACAAAGCAGGGAACTAGAGAAGACACAGATCTGTAAGAACGTAGCACATACACACTACATTACATACATATTGTTAAGGGATTAGAGAATATATATTTTGGCCGGTAATGCTTCATAAAGACTGGCACAAGGGAACTTGTTAGGAAAATTCTAGTAGAATCCTAGTACAATAATAGAAATTATACCTTGTTTGTGGTAATCATATGAATTGAGAAATCAAGCTGTGCAGTAAATGCATAGACGCGCCCCGATGCTCTTCCTGGTTAATGTACAGGTGACTTCACAGCTTGATTTCTCAGTGTTGGCACATCAGATTACTAGAAGGTTTATTTTTTATTTTTCTGTGACCTGTGCAGCCAGGATACTAGATATTAACATTGTCTTCACATATTCCTTTTAATAAATCTACCTCGTAGTGGTTTTTACTAGTAAAGCTTCATACACTTGGATGTGATTTTCTACGTGTTGATAAAGGACTCCAGAATGTATTTTTTGTGTTTTGTTGGTAGAGACTGGTACAAGGACTAGATTAGCAGACATCTTTATTGTTGCATCATCCATTTGCTATAAAAGCCCTATCCTAGGAATAGTGGTTGGTTATGAGTGCAGACCTGTAATATAGAGGAGACCATGAAGACCAGTTTGGAGAAATTACATACAGTATTTTTGTTCATATGTCCTCAGCAATGAAGCATATGAGTCTGTTATACCAGTTCAACACCCCGCCTAGAGAGTTGTCTGGTCTGGGTTGCACATCGTGCTTTTCTTAATGATACCCTTCGTAGCCGGAAAACATTCATCATGATACAAGAGTTAATTAGCATTCTGAGCTCGCTGTTAATGCTAATTATAGTCTTATGGCAATTACAAAGAGGAGGGTACCGAGAAAACAAAATGCTAATTCCCCCCTAGTTGTGTGTAACTAGATCAGTACCATAGACATACATTATTCCTGTATTACCCCACTGTAACTCATCAGGTTCATGCTTTGTATACCTGAGACTGGTGGAGAACGTCTACTATGTTGCACCATTTATGATCTCCCATCAGTCTCATGCACTGGATGCAGCTGAACAACCAGACACAATGCAAAGCTGAATATGAATGAATGTGCCAATCCTCTGGGCATCTGCATATGAATGCACCTCGGCATCACACAGACCAAACGCCTTTCAAGCTCCTGTGTGTCCACAGTAGATGTTAGCTGTGTACTTTCAGGAATATAGTCAAAAATTGCTGCTTTTAAATATTCTGTTCACTTTTTTTTACCATTTTTCAATCAGATTTCCTTTTAAAGTAATGAGGTTTTAATGGAAATCTGAATTCTCATGAAATGGTGGAGATTGAGTAGAACCAGACATTTGTTAACGTCACTGATACTTGTAAGTTTGATACATTATATTACCAGTTTAGTCATTATGATGAGTTATTAAAGGTTGATGATGTCATCAGTGGGAGTCTGTATCCTACGGTCTTCCCAGATTACTGGAACATCAAGGTCTCGTTGTTGGAAATGGGGAACTGTGACAAGTAATTCAGAGACCCAAAGATCTGAGTTAGAAAACTAGCATGCATGGTCATTGGGGAGGGCTGTCAAATTTTTGTATTACGTGAGCTCAAGCCCACCCACTGATGTTAGTAAGGTGTATGTATTGTCTGATGTTACACTTTGACCACCAGTCTATATTTTTTTTGTTTGTTACTTTAGCTCTTACCAGCTTTGAGGTCATCATCCAGTATGGCCTGGCAACCCCGGAAGGACTGGCTGTAGACTGGATTGCTGGAAACATCTACTGGGTAGAGAGCAACTTGGATCAAATCGAGGTGGCCAAATTAGATGGTACAATGAGGACCACACTGCTGGCTGGAGACATTGAACATCCTCGGGCCATTGCCTTGGATCCCCGCAATGGGTTTGTTTTTTTTTTTTATTACATTTTATTTCCAAGCACATTATATATAATTGACTGGTAGACTGGTATCGCAAACATTGGTGAGCTTTAATCTCACGTGTATGATGCTTCTAGGTTTGCGGATGTGATGGGACATGTTTGTCATTTTTCTTAATTAAAAACTGTGATCAGATTAAAAAGATGATTTAGTCTCTTCTCTTTTGCATCCAGTCCTATATAGGCATGTAGGTTCTTTAGCAGTTTACATTTGCACATTGCTACCAAAAATAAGCCGAACATATAAAAAGTGATGAATCCTGTTGTAATGCAATAATTTGCAAATGGGAAATAAGCACTTCCTATAGCAATGTAGTGGTGTTATTAAAGGGATCTTAACAGCTGATACATGCTGCTCGATCATGGGCAACATGTAACAGGCACGGTCTGTATGTTTTCAGCTATATAGGTTCAGAAAAGCTTCACTCACATTTCAGAGAATAACATACTTTAACAGCTGCCGGGGACCGAGCTGAGAATAGTCAGAAACAAGGGCCCAAGTGGCTTTTCCCTGCCTTCTTCCCTTGAATGATGGGTCTCTCCCTATGTGTGTGTATAAGGAGAGACCTGTCATTCACTGGTAGTGGGTGGGGAGAAGCCACAAAGGACTGACCTTTTTGACTAGTTTGTGTATGGAGAGAGACCTGTCAGTCACTGGAAGTGGGCGGGGAGAAGCTGCCAGGAACAGACTTGTTTGACTAGTCTGTGTATAGAGAGAGACCTGTCAGTCACTGGACAGTGGGCAGGGAGAAGCTGCCAGGGATTGATCTTCGTGACTAGTCTGTGTATAGAGAGAGACCTGTCAGTCACTGGACAGTGGGCGGGGAGAAGCTGCCAGGGACTGATCTTCATGACTAGTCTGTGTATAGGGGGAGACCTGTCAGTCACTGGCAGTAGATGGGGATAAGCCACCAGGGACCAACATTTTTGGCTAGTCTGTGTATAGGGAGAGACGTGTCAGTTAATAACAGTGGACGGGGAGAAGCCACCTGGGACCGGCCTTTTTGGCTAGTGAGTATAGGGAGAGACCTGTCAGTCACCGGCAGTGGGCGGAGATAAGCTGTCCTAGGCCTACCTTTTTTGACTAGTCTCCATGCGGCATGGTCCTTGGCGGCTTCCAGAGTCAAAAATACATAACTGAAAACATTTAGCCAGTGTCTGATACATACTTCCCATAAATTGCTAGATTTTAGGGGAACCTATAGAATGATTTACATTTTGGGAGCAACAGGGAATTCAGTCCAAAAAAGGGACCCTTGGGTGACATGACCGTGAATTCACCGGCACTAGAATATACAAGGCCAACAATTGTAGTTTCTTCTAGGACATTCATTAACTGTAAATGACTTGTTCTGTATCTGCGTTACACTTTCACGTGTATGAAAAAGTACGGCTTTCAGTTTTTAAGTGACGTTCATGGAAAATTTAGAAAAGAGCTATAAGTTGTTCTATTTCAGCTGGCTTTATCAGAAAAGCACAGCCCTGCACAGACAATTGTGGGCTGCAAGTTAGAATTTCTCCATAATTCTGGCTCATCTGAGATCTTTTCTTTCCACTCTCAGAGTCCAAAGATAAGCTTGTGGGACTGTAATTGATAGTTGTGTTTGATCAGTCCAGCGGGAGGTTCTTGGAAGTGTTATGAAACAGAATGCAAATGGCATGCCAGCGCTTTACTGAGAGCATAAACTGGGATAGACACCGGCTGTAATGGTGAAAATGAGTGCACAACGAGAGGCAAAGCCATTAATGCAGATTCCAGATAGTTACTGGAATGCTCATTGTATTCTGTGCTTGGAGTTATTACTATACAGAGATTGTGATATTACATTGTTCTTGTTTCTTTATAATACTTATTGCAATGTGGAGTTATTTGCATTTACACTATGGAAAAAAAAATCTGTAATTTTACCGCATTTTGAAGAAGCGACTCCACAGGAAAAAAAATTAAACACATCCAATTGTGGAAATTATTATTCCAAGGTCTGTTGATTAAAATGACCTTTATTTGTGGGAAAACCCCTTTAAAGGCCACGTCTCACTAAGCGACATCGCTGCTGAGTCACGTTTTTTGTGACGCAACAGCGATTTTGCTAGCGATGTCACTGTGTGTGACATCCAGCAACGACTAGACCCCTGCTGTGAGGTCGCCGGTCGTTGCTGAATGTCCTGGACCATTTTTTTCAAAGCCGATGTCCTGCTGGGCAGGACGCATCGCTGTGTTTGACACTGTGTGACACGGTCCCAATGACAGCAGAGATCGTTATACAGGTCGCTACTGCGACCTGTATCGTTACTGAGTCGTTGGTAAGATCTGACTGTGTGACATCTCACTAGCGGCCTCCCAGCCACTTACCAGCGATCCTTATCAGGTCACATCGTTTTCGGGATCGCTGGTAAGTCGCTAAATGTGACGGGGACTTTAAAGGGTTTGTACCACGCTCTAAAGTTACCACCTATCAACAGGATAAGAGATAATTTATTGATCAAAGGGAGTTGCTCTGCTTGGACCCCTACTTAACCCAAAAATGGGTTCCGTTAAGCCCCATCCGAATGAAGCATAGGTTGAGCCTGTGTGTCATCTCTCCATTTTGTGCCTAAGGGACTGTTAATGATAGTTAAACGCTGTACTCTGTTGTAAGTGGCAGAAAAATCATCATTCTTCTAGGAATATCATCTGTCTTGTGTAACTATTGATTATAGAATTCTTACATCTGATACAAGTTCTAGGAGAACAAGCTACGTGTTCTAATCAACATCAATTGTGTAATTGTATTTTCGTTATGAAAAATTGTTTATTTTTTTCCTTTTTAGAATCCTTTTCTGGACTGACTGGGATTCTAGCTTGCCACGTATAGAAGCCGCGTCTATGAGTGGAGAGGGACGGAGAACTATTCATAAAGAGACTGGATCAGGAGGGTGGCCAAATGGTCTTACCGTAGACTACCTGGAGGAGCGTATTCTTTGGATCGATGCCAGGTACAGCCTAATCATTCATCAATATCATATATGAGAGAAGTGCGCCTCTCCAGGACGGGACACTTTTACAATACGTTTTGGTCTATATGAAGACCGCAGCTTGAGAGACTTTGATTGGCAAAGAAAACTTTGTATTCTAAGCTCCTGGACTTTATCTCAATCATTTTACAGACCGAGTGATATATCTAATGTTTTAATTCTTTATAGACATGGGTAACATACCTTTTTTGGTCTGTAAGTTACACTTTTTGGCAAGAAAAAAAATCTATCTAAAAATGTGTGCGTTTTCTAGTCTGGAGGCAACTCCCTCTGATCTAGGAGAACACTGACACATAGTCCTGACTGATCTCTGATAAAACTGTTCCCTTTCCTCCTGCCCCACATTGACCAGTATTGATCGGTGCAGGGCAGGAGAGAAAGCTAACCAGACTTGCACACCAGCTGCATGTCCCGAATAACTGAAGGACCTTCCAGGTCATGGGGTCAGTCATGGGCCTACAAGCCTTGTTGATGTATAGTGTGTGTGTGTGTGTGTGTGTGTGTGTGTGTATGTAATAGAACAGTGTGTGTATATATAGCAGAGCTGGGTATGTGTGCTTGTATGTGGCAGAAATGTGTGTGTATGTAGCAGTGCTGAGTGTGCATGTCCTGTGCATGCACCAGTGTTGTGTATATGTGTGCACTGCAGAGAGTGTACATATGTTGAGTGCTGTAACACTATATGTGTATATTTCTCATTCTTCAGAGAATCCCCAACAATGGCTCTATTACCTTCTCCCTTTTCTACCCTAGAGTATTAAAATTATTGGTGTTTACACCTCCACTTCTTTACACCTTCAGGGAAGTTCTGATACGTTTTGAAATATTTTTTTCCCTATTTTCTGCTGTTGAAAACTGGGGTGGGATTTATAGTAAGGTGCGTTCTTTAGTCCGAAAATCCCTGGTAAGTTCCTTTCGTAGCATTGAATGGCTGCTCATCCTTTAGTAGCTGATGTAGCTTAGATTTCTTTTTCGCTCCTAATTGGGAGACCCAGACAGTGGGTGTATAGCTACTGCCCTCTGGAGGCCGCACAAAGAACTACACTTAAAAGTGTAAGGCCCCTCCCCTTCTGGCTATACACCCTCCCGTAGGAGTACAGATTCCTCAGTTTTAGCTTTGTGCGCAAGGAGGTCAGACACGCACGCATAGCTCCATTGTTTTTAGTCAGCAGCAGCTGCTGACTATATCGGATGGAAGAAAAGAGGACACATATAGTGTCCCCAGCATGCTCCCTTCTCACCCCACTGTATGTCGGAGGTGTTTGTAAGGTTGAGGTACCCATTGCGGGTACGGCGGCAGGAGCCCACATGCTGATTCCTTCCCCATCCCTTTTTACAGGGCTCTGGGTGAAGTGGGATTTACCGGTCTCCAGGCACTGAGACCGTGCTCCATCTACAGCCCCTGGAGAAGATGCTGGATGGAGCGGAGTACATCAGGGACATGGCCCTGCTTCCTCAAGGTACTCTGTGTCCCCGTGCATTTGGCGCTCACACCGCAGCTTGCTGGGTGTTGTAGTGCGCCGGGGGACATCAGCGCTACGGCGCTTGTGCCAGGCCTCATTCAGCTTCGCTGAAGCAGGCACACTAGTGGGAAACGGTCGCGCCGGCCGCTGGGACTGCGGCGCGGCTGGCACTTGTGGTGCGCCGGGGACTTCAGCGCGGCCCGCGCTTTTACGGCGGCCGCGCTGATAACTCGAGTCCCCGGCTTTTGCGGCCTGCTTCCGTTCGTTCCCGCCCCCGGACCTGCCAGTCAGGAGAGGGGCGGGACGCTGGCCACGTCTAGGAACGGTCATGCCGGCCGCTGGGACTGCGGCGCGGCTGACACTTGTGGTGCGCCGGGGACTTCAGCGCGGCCCGCGCTTTTACGGCGGCCGCGCTGATAACTCGAGTCCCCGGCTTTTGCGGCCTGCTTCCGTTCGTTCCCGCCCCCAGACCTGCCAGTCAGGAGAGGGGCGGGACGCTGGCCAGTGCATCAGCGCTGAGGGCTGGAGTCGTTTTTACATACTCCAGCCCTCACAATCGGCACAGAGGGGACACTGTTCCCGCACTTTTGTTTGGGAACTCCCACGGACCGCCCCTCTCCACAGACGCCGGCAGCCATTCCTGCTGACACGCTGAGCTGCAGAGGGGAGCCGGGGAGACCCAGACAGGGAATCTGCAGCCTCTTACCCGCTATTCAGCGGGCGGTAAGCCCCCTCTTGTGCCAGTATTATTCTTAGTATTTTGTTTCAAATACTTTGTACTGCATAGCGCTGGTCGCCCTTTGGCTATAGACTCTCTCACATTGCAGAGAGCCAGCAACATGTCGTCCGTAAAACGCAAGGGTGCCAAGGCACAGACATTATATGCTTCCTGCACCGCTTGTGGGACTTTTCTACCGGCAGGCTCCACGGACCCCCATTGTGTGCAGTGCTCGGCCCCTGCGGCACTTGCACAGCCGGGACCTCTGCTGGACGTGACCCAGGGTGTACCACCTGTGAATGCTGTCCAGGTGACAGGAACTGAGTTTGCAGCTTTTGCTGACAGAATGTCTCTCACTATGTCACAAATTCTTGACACATTGCGAGCTAGGCCTGTACTTCAGGCCACGGACACTGTGCAATCATTGCCCCCTGGTCCCCCTCAGCTCCAAGCTCCGGGACGGGCATATACACCTCAGGGTGAAGACTCTGACTCGGACGATGGCCCCGGGCAGCCTAAGCGGGCTCGCTATGACGGGCCTTCACATTCATCTCAATGGTCAGGATCCCAGCGAGATGAATCTATGGGTGATGAGGCGGACGTAACTGATCAGGATTCTGATCCTGGGACCGCTCTCAATCTAGATACACCAGATGGTGACGCCATAGTTAATGATCTTATATTTAACATCAATAAGATGTTAAATATTTCCCCACCAGCTCCTCTTGTGGAGGAGTCAGCTTCGCAGCACGAGAGAATCCATTTCAGATACCCTAAGCGTACTTTAAGCACTTTTCTGGACCACGCTGACTTTAGAGACGCAATCCAGAAACCCCACGCTTATCCTGAAAGGCGTTTTCCTAAACGGCTTAAAGATACACGCTATCCTTTTCCCCCTGAGGTGGTCAAGGGTTGGACCCAGTGTCCAAAAGTGGATCCTCCAATTTCCAGGCTTGCAGCTAGATCCTTGGTTGCAGTTGAAGATGGAGCGGCACTTAAAGATGCCACTGACAGGCAGATGGAGCTCTGGCTGAAATCCATCTATGAAGCGATTGGAGCGTCATTAGCGCCTTCTTTTGCGGCCGTATGGGCACTCCAAGCTATCTCAGCCGGGCTTGCGCGAGTTGACTCCGTCACACGTGCATGTGCCCCGCAGGTAGCACCATTGACCTCGCAAATGGCGGCATTCGCGTCGTACGCGATTAATGCTGTTCTTGACGCTACAAGCCGCACGGCAGTGGCGTCAGCCAACTCCGTTGTTTTGCGTAGGGCCCTGTGGTTGAGACATTGGAAAGCAGATTCTCATTCCAAGAAGTGCTTAACCAATTTGCCTTTTTCTCGTGACCGATTGTTTGGAGAGCGTTTGGATGAAATCATCAAACACTCCAAGGGTAAGGACTCATCCTTACCGCAACACAGACAAAACAAACCCCAACAAAGGAAGGGTCAGTCTGGTTATCGGTCCTTTCGAGGACCGGGCAGGTCCCAATTCGCCTCGTCAAAAAAGACTCAAAAGGACCAGAGACGCTCAGATTCTTGGAGGTCTCAGTCACGCCCAAAAAGGACAGCCGGAGGAACCGTTGCCAAGACGGCGTCCTCCTGACTTGCGGTCTCCGATTCCCACACCCGCGGTCGGTGGGAGGCTTTCCCACTTTGGCGACATCTGGCTGTCACACGTCAAAGACCGTTGGGTGAGGGATATTCTGTCTCACGGGTACAGGATAGAGTTCAGTTCTCGTCCGCCAACTCGTTTCTTCAGAACTTCTCCACCACCAGACCGAGCCGATGCTCTGTTGCAGGCGGTGGCCGCTCTAAAGGCGGAAGGAGTGGTGACCTCCGTCCCGCTTCAGGAACAAGGTCACGGTTTTTACTCCAATCTGTTTGTGGTCCCAAAAAAGGACGGATCGTATCGGCCCGTCCTGGATCTAAAGTTGCTCAACAGACACGTAAAAGTCAGGAGGTTCCGGATGGAATCCCTACGCTCCGTCATAGCCTCAATGTCTCAAGGAGATTTTCTAGCATCAATAGATATCAAGGATGCGTATCTCCACGTGCCGATCGCACCAGAGCATCAGCGTTTCCTACGCTTCGTCATACACGACGAACACCTACAGTTCGTAGCGTTACCTTTCGGTCTGGCAACAGCCCCCCGGGTCTTCACCAAGGTCATGGCAGCAGTAGTAGCTGTTCTGCACTCGCAGGGTCACTCGGTCATCCCGTATCTAGACGACCTGCTTATAAAGGCACCCTCTCAAGAGGCATGCCAACACAGTCTGAAGGTGGCACTAGACACTCTCCAGAGTTTCGGGTGGATTATCAACTTTCCAAAGTCTCATCTAACCCCGACCCAATCTCTGACTTATCTTGGCATGGAGTTTCATACTCTATCAGCGATAGTGAAGCTTCCACTGGACAAGCAGTGCTCGCTACGGACTGGAGTGCAATCTCTCCTTCAGAGCCAGTCGCACTCACTGAGGCGCCTCATGCATTTCCTAGGAAAGATGGTAGCAGCAATGGAGGCAGTCCCGTTCGCGCAGTTTCACCTGCGCCCTCTACAATGGGACATTCTACGCCAATGGGACGGGAAATCGACGTCCCTCGACAGGACTGTCTCCCTCTCTCAGACTGCCAAGGACTCTCTCCGTTGGTGGCTTCTCCCCACCTCATTGTCACAGGGAAAGTCGTTCCTTCCCCCGTCCTGGGCAGTGGTCACGACGGATGCGAGCCTATCAGGGTGGGGAGCGGTGTATCTCCACCACAGGGCTCAGGGGATGTGGACTCTGGAAGAGTCCACCCTGCAGATCAATGTTCTGGAAATCAGAGCAATCTATCTTGCCCTGCGAGCCTTCCAACAATGGCTGGAAGGCAAGCAGATTCGGATTCAGTCGGACAATTCTACGGCGGTGGCTTACATCAACCACCAAGGGGGAACACGCAGTCGCCAAGCTTTTCAGGAAGTCCAACGGATTTTGACGTGGGTGGAAAGCAGAGCGTCCACCATATCCGCAGTTCACATCCCAGGCGTGGAAAACTGGGAAGCAGACTTTCTCAGTCGCCAGGGCATGGACGCAGGAGAATGGTCCCTTCACCCGGACGTGTTTCAGCAGATCTGTTGCCGCTGGGGGACGCCGGACGTCGATCTGATGGCGTCACGGCACAACAACAAGGTCCCAGTTTTCATGGCACGGTCTCACGATCACCGAGCACTGACGGCAGACGCCTTGGTTCAGGATTGGTCGCAATTCCGACTCCCCTATGTGTTCCCACCTCTAGCATTGTTACCCAGAGTTCTCCGGAAAATCAGGTCCGACTGCCATCGAGCCATACTCGTCGCTCCAGATTGGCCAAGAAGGTCGTGGTACCCGGATCTGTGGCATCTCACGGTAGGCCAACCGTGGACACTACCAGACCGTCCAGATTTGCTGTCTCAAGGGCCGTTTTTCCATCTGAATTCTGCGGCCCTGAACCTGACTGTGTGGCCATTGAGTCCTGGATCCTAGCGGCCTCAGGTTTATCTCAGGAGGTTGTTGCCACAATGAGACAGGCTAGAAAACCATCCTCAGCTAAGATCTATCACAGAACGTGGAAGATATTCTTAGCGTGGTGCTTGGCTCAAGGGTTTTCTCCCTGGCCATTTGCATTGCCAATTTTTCTTTCCTTCCTGCAGTCTGGGTTGGAAAAAGGTTTGTCGCTTAGCTCTCTTAAGGGTCAAGTCTCCGCGCTATCCGTATTCTTTCAGAAGCGCTTGGCACAGCTTTCTAAAGTACGCACGTTTCTCCAAGGAGTTTGTCATATCGTTCCTCCTTACAGACGGCCATTGGAACCCTGGGATCTGAACAAGGTTCTCATTGCTCTCCAGAAGCCGCCTTTCGAGCCTTTGAAAGAGGTTCCCCTTTCTCGGCTTTCACAAAAGGTAGTTTTTCTTGTGGCGGTCACGTCTCTTCGAAGAGTGTCCGAGCTAGCGGCGTTATCTTGCAAATCTCCCTTCCTGGTGTTTCACCAAGACAAGGTAGTACTGCGTCCAATTCCAGAGTTTTCTCCCAAGGTGGTTTCTTCCTTTCATCTCAATCAGGATATCACCTTACCATCTTTGTGTCCGCATCCAGTTCACCAATTTGAAAAGGGTTTACATCTGTTGGACCTGGTGAGAGCACTCAGGATTTACATTTCTCGCACGGCGGCTCTACGCCGTTCGGATGCGCTCTTTGTCCTAGTCGCTGGTCAGCATAAGGGATCGCAAGCTTCCAAATCCACCCTGGCGCGGTGGATCAAGGAACCAATTCTTCACACATACCGTTCTGCTGGGCTTCCGATTCCATCTGGACTGAAGGCCCATTCTACCAGAGCCGTGGGTGCGTCCTGGGCATTACGGCATCAGGCTACGGCTCAGCAAGTGTGCCAGGCGGCTACCTGGTCGAGTCTGCACACGTTTACCAAACACTATCAAGTGCATACCTACGCTTCGGCAGATGCCAGCCTAGGTAGACAGGTCCTTCAGGCGGCGGTGGCCCACCTGTAGGAAGAGGCTGTCTGACAGCCCGTTCATGTGGTATCTTTTTACCCACCCAGGGACTGCTTTTGGACGTCCCACTGTCTGGGTCTCCCAATTAGGAGCGAAAAAGAAGAAGGGAATTTTGTTTACTTACCGTAAATTCCTTTTCTTCTAGCTCCAATTGGGAGACCCAGCACCCGCCCTATTTGTTCTTAGGGTTTCGTTTTTTCGGGTGCACATGTTGTTCATGTTGTTTCTTAAGTTCTCCGATCGTGTTATCGGATTGAATTTGTTTTTGAAACTGTTATTGGCTTTCCTCCTTCTTGCTTTGGTACTAAAACTGAGGAATCTGTACTCCTACGGGAGGGTGTATAGCCAGAAGGGGAGGGGCCTTACACTTTTAAGTGTAGTTCTTTGTGCGGCCTCCAGAGGGCAGTAGCTATACACCCACTGTCTGGGTCTCCCAATTGGAGCTAGAAGAAAAGGAATTTACGGTAAGTAAACAAAATTCCCTTCTTGCTGGATGGCCAGTCATTGCATAGACTTGTATATGGTGGCACAATGGAACTCCACTTTGGTATTAGAGTTGGTTACTTAGCTGTGTTCACTCCTTAGATCAGATGCAATTTACTCAGCAAAGTATGATGGTTCGGGACACATTGAAGTACTGAAAGGCCACGAATACTTATCTCATCCTTTTGCCGTCACACTGTATGGTGGAGAGGTCTACTGGACGGACTGGAGGACAAACACCTTAGCAAAGGCAAATAAATGGACTGGTCACAATGTGACAGTTGTACAACGTACCAACACTCAGCCTTTTGACCTTCAGGTTTATCACCCCTCAAGACAACCCCTAGGTAAGACCAAAAATCCAGTTGTGAAATCATATTTCTATCCTAGGATCTTGAAGGTTGATTCATTATTGTAGTTTTTCCATCAACCACCGGGAAACTAATCGACTGCTCATTTTATTTCTTTGTTTCATTGTAGCCCCAAATCCTTGTGCAGCAAATGATGGGAAAGGGCCGTGCAGTCACCTGTGCCTTATTAACTACAACCAGACCTTCTCCTGTGCTTGCCCTCATCTCATGAAGTTGTCTCCAGACAAAAAGACTTGTTTGGGTAAGGTTACCAAGATGCCTGCCAAAACAAGCTACTTGCCACAGTGTGACCGTGTGACCAATCACGACCGGGCATTCGGGTCCTCTGTTGTGGCAAACCATGTTGATATTCTCTAGACCCCAGTATGGTTAATAGTTTGATAGGAAGAATTGATAGCATTGATTTGATGTTAAGCTAAAAAGCAGTTCCTTTTAAGTGGTTTGTATTTGGTAATTGCACTTTTTTTTTTTTTCTAAAACCTAATTATGTAAGTGAAAGGTCTTGCATAATGTCCTCCAGAAATTATACTGTTGCTCTGGAAACAGAATTTTTTTTCCAATCTGTGAAAATGTTTTTCTGTGTTTTATTAAAGGGGTATTCCCATCTAATAAGTCTTAAAGAGAATCTGTCAGTAATATCACCCCCGAATCTACATATATGTTCATGCAGGTCTTTGAAAGCTAATCCATCAACACCTTTATATCGTCTATCTGTTGCTGCATTCCTGAGTACGTAGAATTGTTAACCCTAGAACGCATACCTGGGGCCTCGCAGGCCTGCTAGGTCATTTGTTTTCTATGGTAGATTGAATTGCTTGCACGTTCTAGGGTTAATCATATGCAAATGAGGCATTACATGCTCTAGTCATGGCAGAGCACTTTCCCAGCCTCCTGGCTCCAGAAGTTGTTTTCCATTTAGCATCAGCCTCTTTATGTTGAATAATTTTTAATTGTCTGTGTGACGTCAGGAGGCGGGCAAAGAAATCTTAACAGTTAAGGGAGACAATGCAATGTCTCCTTAAATGCACTGTAATGCCCAGAGCACTTAATGTTTCATTTTCATATGGATGAAAACGCTATTTTCTAGGGAATGCAACAACAAATACAAGACATAAAGTTGTTGATGGGTTTATGTTTCAAAGCCCTGCATGCCCAAATATGCGGTGTGGGAAGGTTGTTCTTGCTGACAGATCCCTTTAAATGCTTAGTACATGTCAGTATTTCCAATGAGATGTGCATTTTCAATGGCGAGGTGGTTGAAATTCTAATAGAAATGATAGTGAATTCTGACCGCCTCTCCCATAACAGAGGCGCGTGCCACAGTCCTGTTCTCGAGGTAGAGGCAGGTCCCATTGGTGGACTCTACATCTGCTGTGAGGTTATGGCACACTCTGGATACTCGTATAACCTGATCTGTATAAATAATGTTATTTGTCAGAAGGTATTCGCTCACAATCTCTTTGTACACTCTCAGAATCCAGAAGATTCTTGTTGTATGCTCGCCAAATGGAAATCCGTGGAGTTGACATAGATAACCCTTATTACAACTACATCATCTCTTTCACTGTCCCGGATATCGACAATGTCACCGTAGTAGACTATGATGCTATAGAGCAACGCATCTACTGGTCGGATGTCCGCACACAAACCATCAAGAGAGCATTCATCAATGGCACTGGAGTGGAGACTGTGGTGTCTGCAGGTAATAACCCACATGTGCGATTGTAGGGCTCTCCCAATACAAGTGTGTAAGGAGGAGTTTTATTTATTTTTTATTTAAGTATTGTCGTCTTCAAGAATGGGAAGCAATAAACTTAACATCAAATTTTTGTTTTTACTCTATTTGAATTTTTAGACTTGCCAAATGCTCAAGGTCTGGCTGTGGACTGGGTGTCTAGGAACCTCTACTGGACAAGCTATGACGCTAATAAAAAGCAAATCAATGTGGCTCGCTTAGATGGGTCTTTCAAGAATGCAGTCATCCAGGGCCTGGACAAACCCCACTGCCTTGTGCTGAATCCACTGGAGGGGTGAGCTTCTGCTTTATTTGGTTGAGTTTTAGGCGATAATTATAAGTGATTACATTTATAAGGTTATTTGTTCTATTTCTTAAAGGGGCTGTCCAAGTTTGGGGCATAAGTGACTGCAGACTTGTGAAGACTCCCAGTGCACAAGTGAATTGAGCGATGCCGGCTATGTCTGGTTGGAGTGGAACCAGAAGTACACGATATCATACTTGCGGTTACATGACTGTCCGCTCCTGGTGTGAGTCCTGACAGCACGCACACACAGAGTGACTGACTGCAGACTTGTGCCCCAAGCCTGGACAACCCCTTTAAGTCTCTGTATAGAGTAAATAATGGTCCAGCAATTTTATTTTTTTTTTCCATAATGGGGGAAACGCAATCAGTTGTAAAAGCGGTGAAGCCGTATAGTGTTGTAGTAGTAAACTTATCTTTACCAAGAAACTTTTTATCACAGAAGATGTAGTGGGAGCTGTATCAATAATGTCTAATACTTAAGGGGGCTTTACACTCAGCGACATCGCTAAAGCACCCGCCCCCGTCGTTTGTGCGTCACGGGCAAATCGCTGCCCTTGGCGTACAAAATCGTTAGTACCCGTCACACATACTTACCTTCCTTCCGACGTCGCTGTGGCCGGCAAACAGCCTTTTTTCTAAGGGGGACCCTATATAACAAGATAGGGTCCCAGTTGGTTCTCATCTTGCAGTGCACCTCATGTTTATTTTTCCATCTGTCCTGATTTTTGGCGGTTGGTGGCTGTTCACACTTGCCATCCAACCCCGTCCACTGGCTATTTATTCTAAGCAGCATGTGCTCGGGCCTGTCCCGCCCACAACCATGAATCAGTCATGGAGACGGTGACTGAAAAGCACAAGGTACGTGCTGTGCAGTCCTAATTTTGCATATGTGAGGCCACATGGCACACTTTAAATAAAAATATTTTAGTGTTAGGACTGCCCCAGGAGATTTGCCGTGACGTTGGCGGGGTGGCTCGAAAAATTGCAATTTTTTGCCAAAAATCTCATTTTTTCAATAGTACAGCTTGGAATGTTGGTACTGTGCACACTTTGCAATACATAATATTTTTGAGTGGAGGTTGTTTTTTCTAAGGGGGCAGTTCGTGCGGCATCACAGCGACATCACACAGCGGGCCACCAATAGTAGCGGAGGGGCGGAGAGCAGCCGCATGAAAGTCATGCCCACCTCGTTGCTGGAGGACGCAGGTACGGTGTTCTTCGTCGTTCCTGGGGTGTCACACATAGTGATGTGTGCTGCCTCAGGAACGACGAACAACCTGCGTCCAGCACCAGCAACGATATTTGGGAAATGGACGACGTTGCGTTTGCATCGTTAGCAGTCGCTCGTACGTGTCACACGCAACAACGTTGCTAACGAGGTCAGATGTGCGTCACGAATTCCATGACCCCAACAACATCTCGTTAGCGATGTCTTGCGTGTAACGGGGCCTTGAGACTGCAAAATCCAGGGGAAACAGGAATTAAAAAAGTGAGCAAACCTGCGCTAGTATCGGTGAAGGAATCCAATAAGCAAGGTTGAAAATAAAAGGTGGTTTATTCAACACGTTTCGAGGCAAACTTCACTTCTTCAGGAAGGGCAACCAAAATGCCTAATCCTTACACATGATGATTGATAAATCTAAGTTACTTTAAGACTACCTAGTCTAAGTTTACATCACCTATTCGTTTTACTTATTTTGTGCCAAAAATGACATGACAACATTTTGGTGCATTTGTTTGGCACATGCTTTATCTGCAAACTCTGCCCCTTACGAGTGAGGCTACACCCCTCGTCAGACCAAGGTGTTTGAAGTGTCAATGAAGGTCTAATAAACAAAAGGCTTTTTTTGGCTTAAATTACTTTGGCATTCTGTCTCGTTTAGCCGGATAAATATGTCTGACCGTGTCATGTATAGAAATGATTGCCCAAAAAATGACGACATGTTTGATAAATTGCTGTCATCAAGTGCAGTGAATCTCATCATCAAACTATAGGATGTCACAATCATTGTTCCCACTAAGCTGTGCTTTCTGTTAGGCCGGGGTCACACCAGCATATCAAAAATCAGAACCATTCTCCTCCAGAAAAGTGGGACGATATTTTTTTTTTTCCACTTGTCATCCATGTGGAATCTTTTTTTTTTTACTCAGCAGCTATTACTCTTTTACAGGGCTAGTTACAGTTTCCCATCTTTCAGAATTGCGATATATCTGTAATAATCGGATGCCGTACTGAATATTCGTCTGGCATCCGATTTTTCTTTTTTTCACTGTAACGATATCAGAGTCAAATCGCAGCATGCCGAATACAGCCGCGAAGAAAACCCTGATCTGCACTGCCTTATAGAATAACATGGGTCCGGGTGCAATCACTTTTCCTATCAGATTGCTCTTGTCCGATTATAGGCTTGTGTAAGCGACCCCAAAGGGTTAATAAGATAGAGAGCTCCTTGATATTTGTCCATATGCACTTTTATTGAATAGCTGCATGTAGTATTACATTTTCCCTATATCTGCAATTAAAGCTAAACATACCCTGAGCCATCGTCAGTAACTTATAGAGAACCTGTCACCAGATTTGTCCCCTATAAGCTGCGGCCACCACCAGTGAGCCCTTACATGCAGCATTCCAGAATACTGTATATAAGAGCCCAGGCTGCTCTGTATAATGTAAAAAACATATTTTAGGGTTCGTGCCCACGATCAGGACCCACTGTGTCCTGGACACAAGGGGTTCTGACCTACTGGGCCATGAGTCTCCTCTGTAGGAGAACGCAGGAGACCGCAGCTGCTCATACCCGCCATCAGGGTTCAGTGCGCTGCGGTCTTTCGCTTGTGTTCTCCCTACGGCGGCGGACACATGCGAATCTGCAGCAAACAATTGACATGCTGCGGCTTGGAAAGCCACACCGCAGGTCAGAGTTTGCTGCTTCAAAAACAAGCACAGTGGGCACGGGATTTCTAGGAATCTCATCCACTGTGCTTGTATTGTACAACGCAACGTTTTAATGCAGCTGAAGCATGCCGCATCCAAAACACTGTGAACACTGATCGTGGGCCCGCAGCCTTATTATTCTCAGCTGCGGCACAGTCCTGTGTGATGGGCGTTGCTGGTTTCAGTCTGGTGCCTCCTTTCTTCTTATGATTGCTATCCTCCTTCCCTGCTCCGTGTAGATTACCCATCCTACATCATCCACACAGAGGTCTTCATTGTACCCCTGGATATAGAGCCATGTAATACAGAACTGATGCACAGGAAAGGGGCAAAGCAACAAAGTTCTATTTATCAGAAATTTGGTTCTTTGTTTAGCATTTATGTATTATTATAGCGCCATTTATTCCATGTGAAAAGGGGTATACATAATAAAAACCAGTACAATAATCATGAACAATACAAGGCACAGTCCAGAGAGGACCCTGCCCGCGAGGGATCACAGTCTACAATATATACTGACTTATTTGCTAGGAACTGTTCTCCATAGGTGAATATAAATCCATAAATGATCGGAGGCACATCTTTCTGGGGGATCCATGTGCTATGACGGGATTTGTTATTCACATTCTTCATTGTAGTGACCACATTTTTCGGTTTCCAGGCCAGGTTTAGCGCTTGTAAAGGGATAGAAATGAAGTATAGGAAAAACCTTCAGTAAACACCCTGAGATCCCGGCCGGTCCGCCGGAGGTGTTCTGCAGTTTGGCTTGGATGTTTTCGGCATAGACATTTTTCCACTATTAATACTAATCTGGGTAGTGAGCATCGGAAGTTGCCCGGGGTTGTTGTTTCTACAATCCCACTCGCTGCAGTTCACATTTCTGCCTGCAGGGGCTCCGCTCCGTGGTACTCAGGAAAATGTGACTACTTCTGGTTGCTTTTCTGTCCCTGGCCGGCCTGCATGTGGGGGTGGACACCAAGAGGTTTCCAGTAATGTGGAAATAAGCAGAGCCATCTGTGTGGGAGAGCTGGGTTCATTACGGGAAATTAATGTGAGGAAACTGTGGATCAGACACGGTGATAATGTCACGCAGACCCCAAAACTGATCCAAGAATTTACTGGCTGCGTTCAGGAAAATGATTATATTCGGAGGTTGAGACACTCATCCTACCTATATATATAATGCCCAGAAATTCATCCAGCCGCCGTATAGAATACTGCACATATTATACACCCCGTCCTATGGAAATCCGCTGCTCGGTTTATCAGATGAGGGGCAATGTGCAGACGGTACCTTGTGGGGAATCTGACTAGTGAGTATTTGTGTGATCCGCCGCCGCTTTTACCTGATAACAGGAGCTGCTATTTTATAAGTGGGTGATAAAAAGTGAAAAAAAATCTACTGACAAAAAGATCAAAGTAGCAAAAAGTCCGTTTTTTTTCAACACTTTAAGTATAAAAGGAGAAAGCTGCCTGGCTGTGGCTTAGAAGACATGAAAGAGCCAGCAAGGGTTTCTCACATGATGACATCTCATGTTAAAGATTGCTCAAAGGGAATTTCTCAGTGTTAAAGGGCTGCCATCAATATCAAAGTCCTGGACTCCTTTTAAGCATATTAGTAAGTTTGCAGAACTTTTTATTTGTACAATAATTTAATCATTACATAAAACCACTATCACTTGTAATGTTCGGCGCTGATTTAAGTATTAATGATATTCACAATATTTACTTTTTTCTCACTTGATAGTTGACGTGTGTGATATCTATCTTTGCTATGTACAAAAGTATTGGAATCCTACACAATACCGTTACTGCAGCGTTCATGACAGCTCATTGTAAATCCCTAGACATGAATGTGCAGTTTCCACCCTTCCCCACCATTTGCAGAAATAACAGCTTCCCCTCTTAGGGAAGAATAATTCCAAGATTTTCTAGAGGGTCAGTGGGAATTTTTGCCCATTTATTCAGAAGAGTATTTGTGAGGTCTGACATTGATTTTGGGGTAGAGGACCTGAATCGCAATCTCCATTCTTCATTCTTTGATGGGGTTGAGGTCAGGACTGTACAGCCAGTTATGTTCTTTCACTCTAACCTCCTACAACCATGTCTTTATGAACCTTGCTTTGTGCATCGGATCAAAGTAATCCTAGAACAGAAAAGGGCCTTCACTAGTGTTGAGCGAGTAGTTGACTATTCCTGCTCGCTATGCTTTTAGCAAGTACTGTCCGCTATTCGCATATTCGTTACGAGTAGCAGGCACAATGTAAGTCAATGGAAAATACTCGCTATAATAGCAAGTAACCCAAAAGCCATACTTTTCTTGCAAGTAGCGAATAGTACGGCTTTCGGGTTACACGCTACTTAGCGAGTATTTTCTATTGACTTACATTGCATCCGCTACTCGTAACGAATATGCGAGTAGCGGATAGTACACTCTAACACCACAGTCAGTAAAAATAGTTAACTACTCGCTCAACACTAGCCATAAAGTTGGAGGTATACAGGTGTAAACAAATGCCTTGGTAGGATGAAGCATTAGGAGTTCCCTTCACTGGAACTAAGGAGTCCCGGCCAATTTCTGAAAATAAACCCCATTGTATTATTTATGCCTCCTTCACCAAACTTTCCGCAATGCAGTCAGATGGGTAATTCTCTTAGTATTCATGAAGCACAGAATTGTCCAATAGAGAAGTGTGATTCGTCCTTCCACAGAACAGGGTTCCCTCTGCTCCAGTTGTGCTGCTTGGCATTGTGCTTGGTGATGTAAGGCAGTCATGCAGCTGCTTGTGCTCACGATAATGTCAGAGGAGGTTTGGTTTGCAGTTACTGAGTCAGCACTGCATTAGTGCTTTTCATGTCCTGTGCTAATTATCACTCAGTAACTCCACTATGTAACTTTACATGGCCTGCACTCCAAGTTAGGCCCTTTGAGCATGCTGCGTTTTTGCCGTGTTTTTTTCCGCTTTTTTGGGTGCAGTTTGTTGCCCAAAACTGCATGCATTGCCTTTCCCAGCAAAGTCTACAAGAATTCAGAAAGGCTGTGCGCACACTGCTTCTTTTTTTGCCCGCAGTTTTTGTTGAAGAAAAAAGAAGCAGCATTTCAATTCTTTTTTTTTGCCCCCTGCGTTTCGGAGGACTGGCAGATCAATTCCTGCTGACTCTGAGTCGGCGGGGGATTGATCCCCGGTATCTGGACAGATGCTGGTCCCCATATAAAGTCTATGAGGACAAGAATCCAGCACAAAGGGGTATGAGCAAGTGCTTCATACTCACCGATCACCAGCATGGCTATCACACTGCTCCCGCTACCTCTCATTCTTCTTTCGGAGCCACTCATTAGGCTCATACATATTCACTGCTTCCCCCACTCACCGGTGGCTGTGTTTGGTGGCAGTTAGATGCACCCCCACGCTGAATGATAGCTGTCTGACTGCAACCAATCACAGACGCCAGTGGGGGGGTCTATATCATACAGTAAAATAAATAATTTTAAAAAAACGGCGTGCGGTTCCCTCAATTTTGATACCCAGCCAAGATAAAGCCCCACAGCTGGGGGCTGCTATTCTCAGACTGGGGAGGCCTCTGGTTATTAGACTGCCCCCCTGCCTAAAAATATGAGCCTGCAGCCACCCGGAATTGCCGCATCCATTAGATGTGACAGTCCCGGCACTTTACCAGGCTCTTCCCGATGGCCCTGGTGTGGTGAAAATCAAATCGGGGTAACAAGTAGTTAATATCAGCCCATAGCTGCCACTAAGTCCTAGATTACTGATGGCAAGTATCTATGAGACACCCATCACTAATCTGTAAGTGAAAGTGTTTATTTACACAAACACCCCAAAAATCCTTTATTTGAATTAAAAGACAAAAAAGCACCCTGTTTCACCACTTTATTAATCCCAATAACAACCTTGCAGGTCGGACGTAATCCACACGAGATCACACGAT
Source organism: Anomaloglossus baeobatrachus (assembly GCF_048569485.1). Classification (NCBI taxonomy): domain Eukaryota; kingdom Metazoa; phylum Chordata; class Amphibia; order Anura; family Aromobatidae; genus Anomaloglossus; species Anomaloglossus baeobatrachus. Next base: position 657,831,811 of record NC_134354.1, read on the forward strand.
GCTTCCAGCACTGCTACATATGACAAAGCGAGCAGCCATAGAGCATGTCTGCCCGCTGTGAGGTGACTCACTTCAGGTGAGTTCTCCACCTGCGGCTCACTTCAGTCGCAGCCTTATTTGCGATCACAGGTGGTGGACTCCTGCTCTGAAGTGACAGAAGTGAGTCGGGCGATCTCTGCGAGATCACTCAGCTTAGTCACAGCAACACAGTGTCAGAATGAACTCGAGAGAACCCGTGACATCACAGCCACGATACCCACGATAGTGCGGTGCACTCAGCTGTGAAGTCAGGGGTTCACCCGAGTTCATTCTGACACCCTGTGGCTGCGACTAACCTGAGTGACGTTGTGTTGGTCGCGTGGCTCACTTCAGTCACTCTGGTGATTTGTTGTCACATGTGGAGGACTCAAGCTGTGTCCGGAAACCACCTGAGTAATATCACCGCTGATCATATGGCTCACTTCAGTCACTCGGGTGATATGCTGTCACATGTGGAGGACTCTAGTTGTGGCTGCGGCTAACCTGAGTGAAGTCACCGCTGATAGCATGACTCACTTCAGCTGCTGTGTGGAGCTCACAGTGGGCAGTCATGTTCTATGGCGCTCCTGTGATTGTCAGATGTAGTAGTGCTGGAAGCGTCATGGGACCTCGTGTGGATTACGTCGGACCTGCAGGGGTGTTTTTGTGGTTAATAAAATAGTGAAAGAGGGTGCTTTTTTGTCTTTTATTTCAAATAAAGGATTTTTGGAGTGTTTGTGTTTATTTATTTTCACTTACTGACTAGTGATGGAATGTCTCATACACTCCTGCCATCACTAATCTAGGACTTACTGGCAGCTATGGGTTGCTATTAACTCCTTATTACCCCGATTGCCACTGCATCAGGGGAACGAGAAGAACCGGCTCCAGCGCCAGAAATAGTGCCTCTAATGGATGCGCCACTTTTATAGCGACTGAGGGCTGCTATTGTTAGGCTTGAAAGGACCAAATAACCATGGCCCTTTCCTCCCTAATAATATCAGCCCCCAGTTGTCTGCTACACCTTCTTGGCTGGTTTTAGAAAAATGGGGAAGACTCCACTCTTGTGTTTTTTTTCTTTAAAATAAATCAAATAATTAAATAAAAAAAAAATAAAAGGGTGGGATACCCACACTTCTTCATAACCAGCCAAGGTTCAGCAGACACCTGGGGGTTGCAGCCCACAGCTGCTACTGTTATATGAAAAATGGGGGGTACTCCATGTCATATTTTATTTTTTTTTTTTTTATATAAAAAAAAATTAAAAAAAAAACCAACAGCTGGTCAAGCTGGTTATCCCTCTATCTATCGAGCTATTCTGTTATTTCTTTCTATCTATTCTATATACTCTTTCTTGCTATCTATGCTATATTTTTTTTCTATTTTTTCTATCTATCCATCAATTCTAGCTATCACTTATCCTAGCCTATCATATTTTGTTTCTCCTTTTAAAAACGCATTACCAAAAACGCGACAAAAATGCACCAAAACGCTGTAAAAATGTATGCTTTTTTTGAGTTTTTCTGCCAGAGAGTGCATTTTTTACTGGAGAAACAAAACTGTAGTGTGCGCACATACCTTTACTCTGGATTTTAAACACTTCCACTTTTTAATAATATGACTCACAGTTGACAGTGTTATATTTAGGTGGAAAGAAATGTCATGAATGGAATTATTACAGCGGTGGCTCCTATGTCAGGACCTCGCTGGTATCTGTGAGCTTTAAAATTACCTCTTTAAAATGACCCTTTCTAGCACAAATATTCGTTAAAACGTACAGGGATGGATGTAATACACCTGTAGGAATAGGATTGAATGAAAAACCTGAAATCTGGGATTAAAAGTGTTTCCAAATTAAAATTGAGCAAAACGATTCACATGACCCTGGTTCATCGGCAATAGATTATGAACATGGCTGCTGGACCAGAGTCCCTCGGTCTGCTTGTCACCAGGAGAATAGCAAGAAGGACAGATATGGACAATAGTATCATGACTAGAATTGGGAAAAGATACCCAAGACAGTTGTTGTCCAGTGGCTTTGTTGGTAGTCCACGGCTGGAGGCCCAGAGCCCTGTGATCTTTTTCCGCTCATTCTTTTGTATTATGGGCCTGGCACAACACCATTGTTGAGGTGACACACATGATGTCATGTCGGTCCTGCTAATCAGATGAGGCACCACCATGGAGACCTCCACTTAAGAAAACGTTAGCAGGGCTCTTGTCCGTCTCTCACAAACAGCCAACGTGGCCACTAGACAAGGGTTCTACAACTGTTTTTGAATCCTATATTGCCCCAATAGTTTTGTCCCATATAGTCTGTTCTTTTAGTGACTAGCTTAGTATTGTTCATGATGGCATGTGTTCTGCTATCTTCAGAGCGCTAATATTATTTAGGGTTTAATATTGTAAACTGATCATGTGTAGGTCTAGAAAACACTGAACTATTCCTCCAGTGGGTGGCTGCTATTTCCTTACTGTCATCCTAGTAATCGTGCACACGGTAATCATGGTCAGGAATATGGAGGAATGGTTGTGGTTTGTGTCCACGTTCAATTTCGATAATAGCCTCAGTGTGGTGTGTGCTGCTCCTCCGTCTCTGGGCACATGTGGCTGGACATGAAATAATCAGCGTCTTTCCTTTCAGTAAGCTTTACTGGACAGATGGGGACAACGTCAGCATGGCTAATATGGACGGCACCGAGCAGCGAGTCCTCTTTACTGAACAGAAGGGACCAGTCGGTGAGAATTTAAAGCTAAAGTTCCCCAGTTATTTACCGATCCTTAGCTAGAAGTGTGTGGATATCTGATGCCCATTTCACAGAGATTGGTTCACATATTAAAATGTCTGTATAGAACTATAGTATATCACAAAAGTGAGTACACCCCTCACATTTTTGTAAATATTTTATTATATCTTTTCATGTGACAACACTGAAGATCTGAGACGGTTAGTGTACCAGTGTACAGCTTGTATAGCGGTGTAACATCCGCCAGCTCCGTGATGTGGTCATAGAGGATGGAAAAGGATCCAGTGGCTCCTGTGACACTTTAGTGAACGCCATGCCCAAGAGTTGCTTGAAAATAATGCTGGACACACAAAATATTGACATTTTGGGCACAATTTGGCCATTTTCATATAGGGGGTGTACTCACTTTTGTTGCCAGTAGTTTAGACATTAATGGCTGTGTGTTGTGTTATTTAGAGGACACCAAATTTACACTTTTACAAGCTGTACACTGACTATATCGTATCAAAGTGTCATATATATTCAGTGTTGTCCCATGAAAAGATGTAATAAAATATTTACAAAAATGCGAGGAGTGTACTCACTTCTGAGATGTACTATACAGTAGTATGTTCTATTTAATAAGTTATTTTTTTTCTCTGGCAGGCTTATCAATTGATTACCTTGAGAAAAAGCTTTACTGGATCAATTCTGGTGACGGGACCATCAATAGATGTAGCCTGAATGGAATGGGAAGGGAAGCATCACTTACAATGAAAAGTTACCTGGGAAAAGCAACAGCTTTGGCGATAATGGGTAAAGTACTTAAATAATATTTTTTAGGATTCTGTTCAGCTTAGGTTTACTTAGAGGGGTGGGTAACTGAGGGGTAATCAGTTCGGTTGCATGTCTACACCTAAGCTGCAGAGATCAGTGAGGAGCAGAGGAGGTGTTCTTTTCTCCCCTGCATGACATTATCTGCTTATGACTGCTTAACCTCACTCATGTGAGTGTTTGTGTGTGGCATCCATACATGTGACACTTTTTTTTTACAGATACCATACGCACCTTTTATGACCTATGGTGATCTTCACGTGTTTGTGTTTTCACACGGATCCTTTCTCTATGTGAACAAAACTTGAGTCAGAGATATGTCCATTTTTTCTGGCAGCACTGATGGGCCAATAGACGTTTATGGGTCTGTGTAAATACATACATCACACGGATGACATCAATGTGCCATCCGTGTGCTATCGGTGTTTAACTTTGAAAGTATTGTAATTTCATTTTCTATATCCATATTGAAAAAACATGGAGGACACATATTGTTAAAATTATACACACAAATATGTTTTTATACGGACATGTGAAGGGTGGGGCCTTACTCATCTCTGCAGCCATTATTGTAATCTGAGAGCAGAATAATTTACAGACAAGCTGATTTCAGTGATGGGTCACTTACTGGGTTGCCTTCTGTAGTTTTGATAAAAATTAATGTTTACAATCTGGAGATTATAGTAAGCTTGCGGCCATGTAGTCCTCCATATTCATGAGTGCTATATAACTCCACGCCCACCAATGATTGGTAGCTGTCTGCCTATTCACACTGTACATAGAAAGCTGCCAATCAGTGGTATGGGCGGGGGTATACAGAACTCAGCATTCAGAGAACTGATAGATATGCAGGAGAAAAAACAGACATTGTATCAAAACTGCAGTAAGCAGCTCAGTAAGTGACACATCACTGGAATCAGGGTATCTGTCTCTACATTATGCTGCTCTCAGATGGGGGAGCAAAAACCTGGTGACAGATCTGTATAATGGGGTTTATTTTAAAAATAGGATGTATTGTTTATCTTTTATATGGGAAAAAACTTGGACATTGTGTTGCCGTAGTTGTTTTGTAATGAGCTAATATCTATTTCAGAACATCTGATTTAGCACACATTTACTGTTATTATTGAATTTATAGAGAATATATTGCCAGAACCAGTCTTTAATAAAAGTCTCTTCCTCAGGTGACAAACTGTGGTGGGCAGACCATGCTTCTGACAAAATGGGAACTTGCAATAAGAAGGATGGGTCAGATCCAAGGGTCTTGCGTCAAAACACCAATCAAGTCATGCACTTGAAGGTTTATGATGAGGAGATCCAGAAAGGTAGTGGTGAGACTGTGGCATCATCTAATATACTAGTGTAGAGGGGTGTCTGGTGCCACATGCGGGACTCTGTACTGCTGCTGTGATGCAACCTTTCTCTCACTTTGGCCCGTCCCGGTTCTCTCTACAGAGCAAATGGATAGGGGTGGTTGGCAGGGGTTCTGGTTGGGTGGGTGGACTTTATGTGTGCAAGCCATACCTTCAGGCAGGTCCTCCAACCATCCAGGAGACTCCCACCAGGGATTGATGGACACAGAATCCTATTTTCCTATTTAACAATCTTTTACTAGCAGTTACGCACAATACTTCAGTCACATCATTACTGTGGGCACAAGACTTGAACATTGTAGGCACGGAACACTTTACTTCCACCTAGTAAAGTCATAAATTCCTGTTCAGCCATGATTGAGCCCAGCCTTAAAAGGCCCCGTTCCAACTAACAGTTTTTGCCCACCTGCACTGCCGACGGACCACGTTCGTTCACTTAGCTTCTCCGTGACGACCTGGTTGCCTAAGTCTATACCAGCCCTCCGATATAGGACTAATACTACTGGACACACAGTTAGAACCCAGAATCCCCAGGCTGGGGGTCTTATACTCACTACGGTGGGATAGAGCACTCCACTCTTGCGTCCTACGTCACAGTGTATTTGTCAGGTTTTGGGCCATGCCACGTACACCTGTCCTCGAACCTAGATATTTGCTGGATTGCACACTACCAATTCCAATTCTCTCTGAACATTGCTTTACCCTATTCTCTACCTATCTAAACCTTGTCTCTGACATATATATATGTGTGTGTGTGTGTGTGTATATATATATGTATGTGTATATATATATATATATATATATATATATATATATATATATATATATATATATATATATATATACACATATATTAGAAAAAGAGAACAAGAGTTTTTAGAGTGCACAAGTAACAAAATTTTATTAATACACACAGGTGGGGGAAATCCAAACAGTCATTTAAAAACATGTAAAAACATTAATGGCGGTTATCCCCTACATTGGGACATAGTGCAAAAATGCATCGTCAGTACATGAAACAAATATACAGCACGTGTTAAATGGTGCGGAGGTGACACCTGGGTATTGTTTAAACAGGCCGCAAAAAAATGGCGCTTTGTCAGGTCATATTACAAAAAGGTTCCCTATTTAACACCAGACCTCAGGACGTGTCAGTACATGGCATAACATGATAACACACTTATTTATACATACAAAGGTACTACATTGGATATCAATTAATGTGTTGCCACGACACTCCCAGGACATTCTGATGAGGAAACATACTGCATTAAATGAATGCGGCCATGAATAAGTGAAGATCCCAGTCATTAACCACACACATAAAAAACACTGCAAGGTCGCCCATTACCAGTATAACCAAGTGAGGGGGAGCGAACCGCCAGTAGCTGCAGCCTCAAAGGGACCTACGTACGTTTCGATATTGAATGTCTCAAATCTTCATCAGGGAAGAGGCGTACGGTGCCGTCATTCCCCTGTCACTGGCTTTTAAATATACCGTAGTGATTGCCGCGGACCCGGAAGTCTCGCTCGCGGCAATCGCACCTGGTGCCGGACGAAATCCCGCGAGATGACGGCCATCACGTCATCTTCGCGCATGCGCGGGAGCGGGGACGCGTCACCAAGGCTCCCGCGCATGCGCGCGACGTGCAGATGGCCCCAGCTACGCGAGCACGAACGGCCACAGATGCGATCGCACCAAGACAACCGGATATCGTGGCAAGTGTAAACAAATCACCCTGCAATATACAGTAACAAAATAACATGCATGGTTTTACAAAAAGATAAGACCACATCATACAAGGGAATCCAAAATTAGTTGTTCATATGATTGAGGAAACGTGATGAATTCCAAACGGCAGGCATGTGATCATTTTCTAAGTCCTATTGAAAAAGGACATGCATAAATCAATAGATGAGCCAGAACAATGGGGAGAGATGCACACAATAGAGGCAGATTAAAAACAGTTAAAAACATAAATAAAAAGGACAAAGGATACAGGTGAGAGAGCAAATGGCAAAATCAGAATGAACAATAGGTATGATCCCGAAATGGGACATGAAATATAAATATATATATATAATATGTATGATCCATTATGTACATAACGGTGACCACAAGAAAAGCAATACACGTGCTGTATATTTGTTTCATGTACTGACGATGCATTTTTGCACTATGTCCCAATGTAGGGGATAACCGCCATTAATGTTTTTACATGTTTTTAAATGACTGTTTGGATTTCCCCCACCTGTGTGTATTAATAAAATTTTGTTGAAACGTACGTAGGTCCCTTTGAGGCTGCAGCTACTGGCGGTTCGCTCCCCCTCACTTGGTTATACTGGTAATGGGCGACCTTGCAGTGTTTTTTATGTGTGTGGTTAATGACTGGGATCTTCACTTATTCATGGCCGCATTCATTTAATGCAGTATGTTTCCTCATCAGAATGTCCTGGGAGTGTCGTGGCAACACATTAATTGATATCCAATGTAGTACCTTTGTATGTATAAATAAGTGTGTTATCATGTTATGCCATGTACTGACACGTCCTGAGGTCTGGTGTTAAATAGGGAACCTTTTTGTAATATGACCTGACAAAGCGCCATTTTTTTGCGGCCTGTTTAAACAATACCCAGGTGTCACCTCCGCTCCATTTAACACGTGCTGTATATTTGTTTCATGTACTGACGATGCATTTTTGCACTATGTCCCAATGTAGGGGATAACCGCCATTAATGTTTTTACATGTTTTTAAATGACTGTTTGGATTTCCCCCACCTGTGTGTATTAATAAAATTTTGTTACTTGTGCACTCTAAAAACTCTTGTTCTCTTTTTCTAATAAGTTTATGAGTTTGTGCTAATTGGGTTGTGTCCCAGAAAAATCTGGGCTCAACCTTACTGTTATGATGGTATTTTGGAGTATTCTTCTCCTAACTATATACACATATATGTATATATATATACATACACACACACACACATATATACATATATACACATACATATATATATATATATATGTATATATGTGTGTGTGTGTGTATGTATATATATATACATATGTGTGTATATATATATATAATATATGTATGTGTATATATATATATATATATATATATATATATATATATATAATGTATGTATGTATGTATATATATATATATATATATATATATATATATATATATATATATATATAATGTGTATGCATGTGTGTGTATGTATGTGTATATATATATATTGTCCCTAACCCCTCCCAGTGGTCTTATGGTCTTAACAATTTTCTGTTTGGCTACTCCTATCGCTAGGCGACGTTTAACATCTTGCCAAGGAGCAGTACCCAAAACTGACCACTGAGTGGCCACATGGGGCAACATTAGCATAAACACATCAACAATATGTACCCTATTCTGTACATTGCCTGAGGTCTTCAGGGGCGGGGTGACGAGTCCAGCACCCCCTTACACTAGCAATAATGGAAGTGGTCTTTTCCTTCTGACTTGTCCATTGAGTTCTTCTTTGTGTAACTTCCCATTTTAGGAACCAACAACTGCTCTGTCAATAATGGAGATTGTTCCCAATTGTGTCTTCCAACCTCCTCCACAACGAGATCATGTATGTGCACCGCTGGCTACAGCCTGAAAATCGGGCAGCAGACATGTGAGGGTGAGTACTGACGTCCTACTGCTTGTCCTCTAACTTGCCCAATTGTATGACATCAATTTATATTATGAGGGTATGTAACGATTTCTGGCTATTTTCAGCAGACATCTGTGGCTCATTTCTTTGTTCATGGTGGGCCACATAAGTGGACATAATAATGTCTGATATATTGTGTGCCCTGCTTTCTCAGGAGTCGGCTCCTTCTTGCTGTACTCTGTACATGAAGGGATACGGGGAATTCCTTTGGACCCAACTGATAAGTCTGATGCTCTGGTTCCGGTATCTGGTACTTCCCTGGCTGTTGGGATGGATTTCCATGCTGGTAAGATTCCCCTAGTTAGCAGGGCATTCTTTTCAGTATTCTTTGCTGTATTTTAATGGTTTTCAGATCGTCCAACCATCATTCTTGACATTGGTCCATGGCTGATCATACATATTGGATCTAATGTGTAAAGCAGGGAGTTCTTGGCTTTTCTTTTTTGATAGCTGTCAGGAGAAACGAGAACTGGGCATCTCCACTCATTTTAGAGGAATAAGCTTCTACCAGACACTTGTGGAAATGACTGATCTTCCTCTCCCCATTGGGATAAACATGAATGTTTGGCTGAGACAATCATGCATGTTTATCGCAAGGTCAAGATAGGTGTCTTGTCAGCTAAAACCCCCCCTTAACACACACAGATTAGGGAACTGTTGTCAAAACATTCATTTAGGAGAAAACTAACCCCATCCCCAATATATAGGAACCCTATACCCTGTGCGGGAGCTGTTTTCAGACGCTTCTGTACGCAGATTATCTCCATGGAAAACAAATGCAGCAGTCTGGATGGTTTGCTCCCCCACCGCCATATGTAGGGGTACAGGTGGGGGCTCTATGACTATGTCAACCCTTCCTGTCAGGTTCGGTTACCTTTTGCCTAATATGTAGGGGGGGCAGTAAATTTACCCTTCCTTTCATGAACCTTTGAGAATAGTATCATTCCTTTGTATGTCACTTTTTACCTTTTTGTATTTTGTGTAATGGTAATGTAATAATTATTAGTTGTTTTTTATACTTAGAAAATGACACAATCTACTGGGTGGATATGGGGCTCAGCACCATCAGTAGAGCCAAGCGAGACCAGACCTGGCGAGAGGACGTGGTTACCAATGGCATTGGCCGAGTGGAGGGAATCGCTGTAGACTGGATCGCAGGTTGGCCGTGATACTACTTATGATCAAGCTTCTCCTATCTGATGTCACCTATAGATAGTAAACCTGGCTCATTCCTGGCAGTTTCAGTATAATTAGTACATGCACAGTAAAAAATAGAGTCTTACTATTAGAACCGTTCCTAAATGGGGTTCTTCCTTATGAAAGTTTCTAATTGGTGGGGCCGACTACTGGGACCCCCACCCGGTGATGAGAACTTGTGCCCTAGTCCCCTGTTTGGAGTGAATGACATTTTAGATCATGTACACGGCTGTCCATTCAAAGATGGTGGAACTGAGTGAAATCCGTGTAGGCGTCATCGCTGAGGCCAGTGAAAATGTATATGCTGGACAACCCCTTTATATCTGTGTCAGAAAAACAAAGCTCTGGCTGCCATCTAGATATATTAGGGAATTAATTGGCACAGAACTGTGGACATAAAAATGACATGATGATTAAGGGTGTGTGCTGATTCATTGAAAAATCATTTAGTATTGATCCTTTGTATTGATTCCCCATAGGAACACTCCTGGCTCACCCCACTGTCTGGATGTGATTAGACACATAAATTCTTAATACGAGTATTTTGTTTAACAAGCATGCCATGGAAAAAGACTGGAAGAGCAGTTACTGAGGCCGCAGAGCTTTTTCAGTTCCAGATCTGATCAGACAGTGTCAATGCAAAACTTGGCTCCTTACAATTCTTTACTTCCATTTCAGCCTACTCCTTCCTTTTTTCTACAGGAAACATCTACTGGACAGATCAAGGCTTCGATGTTATTGAGGTGGCTCGTCTGAACGGTTCCTTCCGTTATGTTGTCATATCTAAGGGGCTGGACAAGCCCCGGGCCATTACTGTCCATCCCGAGAAAGGGTAATGGGCATTCATGTCCAATGGAAATAGTAATATTAACCGCTTTATGTTACTGATTTTGCTTTCTTGGCTTTTTGTTATATTAGTTATCTGTTTTGGACTGAATGGGGGCAATTCCCTCGTATTGAAAGGTCATTCCTAGATGGAAGTGGAAGAACCGTCCTGGTAGAGTCCAGCATCAGTTGGCCTAATGGAGTCTCAATAGATTATGAGGTACGATAGTTATTACATATGATGGGACTCTGATTTTCTATGAAAGGGAGACTTATTAAAGTTTTAAACTTACCGTATATATTTGGCCTTTTTTGCTAATACCACATGTAATACCCTGATGGTTGTCCTAAAGCAAAAATATGACTCCAGTGTATTGTTCTACGTATTGAGCATTGAATTGGATTCAAGCAATATTACCGGCATCATATCTTATCACAGGATCAGCCTGATCATGAGAACAGGGCTCCCGTTAGCCCACACATAAAGGTGGCCATTCATTCTTGCTGCTGCACCATTCAAAGTTAAAGGGAACTTGTCACCAGATTTGGCCCCTATAAGCTTCGGCCACCACCAGTGAACCCTTATATACAGCATTCCAGAATACTGTATAGAAGAGCCCAGGCTGCACTGTAGAATGTAAAAAAGACTTTTATAATACTCACCTGTGGGGCGGTCCAGTCTGATGAGTGTCGCTGTTTTCCGGTCTGGCGTCCTCTCTGCTGTGATCGATGTCCTCCTTCGACCCAGCCCAGTATGGATGACGTGTCCTAAGTCTTCCACACAAGTCGGCATTACAATCCTGCGCAAGCGCACTGCAATCTTGCCTGCTGAGGGCAGATTAAAGTACTGTAATGCGCAGGTGCGAGGAAAGATGAAAGACCGTCGGCGCATGTGCACTACAATAATTTGATCTGTCCTGAGCAGGGCAGATCAAAGCGCGCCTGTGCAGGACCACAATGCCGGCTTGTGTAGATGATGTAGCACACGTCAACCATACCAGGCTGAGTCGAAGGAGTACAGCAATCGCCAGAGAGGAGACACAAGACCGGAGAGTAGAGACACCCATAGGACCGGACTGCCCCTTAAGTGAGTATTATAAAAGTGATTTTTACGTTCTACAGCATAGCCTATGCTCTTTTATATACAGTATTCTGGAATGCTGTATATAAGCGCTCACTGATGGTGGCCGCAGCTTATAGTCACCATGTCTTTTGACAGGTTCCCTTTTAATAGGGTTGATCCTATAGACTTTGGGTAGGCAATAAGTGTTGATTTTGGAAATATCCTATGAATCTGAATGAGGGTAATTCTGTATGTGACTTTATATATAAAAGCAATCCCAAGGCGAAGGCCCAATTTACAGGGAGATCTTATTCTGTGCTTAAATTCCCTAACATTTCACGCTATGTAAGTGAATAGCATAATTTTTACACCTTTCCATGCTCCACAGAAAAACTGGTGCAGAATTTGTAGCCTTAGATGGATGAGTATGCTCATTCTTATCATAGGTTCTGCTTAGAAAAGCCTCACATTAGTCCTAGTAAATGACAATGGCGCTAATCCATGTACAGATCCACTGCCCCCACACATCAGCGGATCTCTCGTGCATACACAAACCCTAAAGTGCTCCCGTAGTTGGGCTTTTGGGTATGTGTCCGTGCTTTTATATGGCCACTCTCTGGGCAGTGGAGTGGTTTACTCTTCCACATATATTTGTACTAATGTACTGTATATATTCGGGGCAGAGCTCAGTGTCGCTTGTCTTGCAGGAAGCAAAGCTGTACTGGTGTGATGCTCGCACTGATAAAATTGAGAGAGTCGATTTGGAAACCGGGAAGAACAGAGAGGTTGTGCTGTCCAACAACAACATGGACATGTTCTCGGTGTCTGTCTTTGAAGATTACATCTACTGGAGTGACAGGTGAGGACGCTCGGCGATGTTCTTCCTAATGCATTCTCACTGCCCATCCAGTCTATGGTAATGTTCTGTACGCTCTTATTATAATGAATGTATGCTCCTTATTTACCACTGTAAAGTATTTTGAAAGCGTTTGTCTTGGCATGATGACCTCTTCTATGAGGCAGATAGAGGGGAGCCTCCTATATTAGCAGTAGCCGATATCTGCATATACCCAGTAATATAATGTATATCCACATCGGACCGCCTCATCCTGATGTATTCCTGCCAGATTTATTCTAAAAGACAGTCCTAATGCACATCTCACCTATGATACCGTATAGTTATGTTCAGTTTATAGTCTGAGATGAAGAGATTGGCTAGGCGCTAGTCTTGGAGGTTAAATCTAGTACCTGGAGCGTTCCTCAGGTGTATAAATCTTGAGGCGGCTATAATAAGTGTGTGGCGGAGCTCAAAATGCCAGAAGTTCTTCAGTAAATCCACAAAAATAAGAATAAATTGTGGCCCTCACCCCATAACAGTAAATTTATTAATCTGCCAGACAGTAAATTCAGAAGCGGCGGCCATTTTACACTAACAAGCGTTTCCTCCAGACTTGAGTGCTTGTAAGATGAAACACGTAATTGTTTGTGTCTGTATCTTCTGTCCGGCATATGAATAAAAGATTGTTTTAAAGTTATGGAGTGTGTACGCCACGGTTTATTTATTTTTTATGTTACACCTATATGTAATGAGCATTTCCTTTAGCGCAGACTGATCATTCCCGCTGAGATCAAAATGATTCTGTATTATTTCAGAAGACCACAAAAAAAGTGTGCACAAGACTTGAGTTATAACTTTGTGCGTAAAACAAATGTGAAGTTGTTTTGCCTTTGTATACATTGCTTGAAGATGTCCGATGCCGGACTTCTGACATGTATGCTCTTTATTCTCTCCCAGGACTCATGCTAATGGCTCCATTAAGCGCGGACAGAAAGACAATGCTACAGAGTCTGTATCCTTGAGAACTGGAATTGGAGTACAACTTAAAGATATCAAGGTGTTCAACAAAAACAGACAGAAGGGTAAATAATGTTTGCTGTAGGCATTTTATGAGACAACACAGGTTACTTCCTCTATACAAGGGCTTAGACTAAAGGCCCCGTTACACGCAACAACGTATCTAACGATATATCGCCGGGGTCACGGATTCCGTGACACACATCCTGCATCGTTAGCGACATCGTTGCGTGTGACACCAACGAGCGACCGTTAACGATGGAAAATACTCACCAAATCGTCCATCGTTGACACGTTATTCCTTTTCAAAAAATCGTTGATTGTTGAGGACGCAGGTTGTTCGTCGTTACCGAGGCAGCACACATCGCTATGTGTGACACCTCGGGAATGATGAACTACAGCTTACCTGCGGCCGCCAGCAATGAGGAAGGAAGGAGGTGGGCAGGATGTTTCGGCCACTCATCTCCGCCCCTCCGCTTCTATTGGGCGGCTGCTTAGTGACATCGCTATGACGCCGCATGAACCGTCCCCTTAGAAAGGAGGCGGTTCGCCGGCCACAGTGACGTCACTAGGCAGGTAAGTCCGTGTGACTGCTCCTAATGATATTGTGCGCCACGGGCAGCGATTTGCCCGTGACGCACAAACGACGGGGGCGGGTACGCTTGCTAGCGATATTGCTGCGTGTAAAGCCCCCTTTAGTCCAAATATAGAGAACCAGTGAGTAGATTCCTGATGGCGGACCATGGGCAGGCTCCTTACTTCGACACAGCTATGTTTTGTTTTTTATTACCACAAGCCGAAAATGTAAAGAAGACCCAAGAGAGTGGCTCCCCATCAGCTTCTCTCTCATGGCTTGACTGTCTGGTCTCGCTTTAACATTAGAAGTCCCAGAGAGGGGTCATTTAACATTTCTACCATTGGAACTCTATGGAGCTCGAAATTCCTGGGACTTCTAGTGTTAAACACAAATTAAGGAAACACCTGTCAATCAAACCAAGCTTTGAAATAATTTGCAGGAGAACCACCACCACCTTGACCCTTTGCCATGTTCCTGGCTTTGGTAAACACAGCTGTATGAATTGACACTCTGCTTTGTGCTGCCAGTGTTTAGAGTGGCATGGATCTACGGATAGGTTCCCTTTAAGTTATAGATCATACTCCTTTCTAACTATAATATGTTCACTTGAGCTAGTCACCAGTTACCTGCATAGATGGTAGAGTATTGGCTTTTCTCCTGTTAAGCTCCTTTGAGGTGTTCAGGTTTTATCAAGGATTTTGGAACAAATTGCGAGCCATAAATATAAATTTCTTTGTCGCTCCATTGGGAGACCCAGACAATTGGGTGTATAGCTTCTGCCTCCGGAGGCCACACAAAGTATTACACTTTAAAAGTGTAACCCCTCCCCTCTGCCTATACACCCTCCCGTGCATCACGGGCTCCTCAGTTTTATGCTTTGTGTGGAAGGAGGCACACATCCACTCATGCATTCTCATATTAGTTATATCGGTTGGAAGAAAAGAGGGCCCCCACGGGGCCCCCGGCATGTTCCCTTCTCACCCCACTACGTCGGCGGTGCTGTTAAGGTTGAGGTACCCATTGCGGGTACAAAGGCCGGAGCCTCATGCCGTTTCCTTCACCATCCCTTAGCGGCTCTGGGAGAAGTGGGATCCTGACCGGTCATCCATTTACTGGGACCGTGCTCCCTCCGCAGCCCCTGTGGGAATCTGCCGGACAGGAGTCTATTCATCCTCAGGGACCGGGCCCTGCATCTCTAAGGTACTCTGTGTCCCCATGGGGACTGTGCATGGAGCGCCTTCTTCCCGGACGCTGCAGCAGCTGCTGATTTGTGAAGACCGGCGGACTTCCGCGCCGACCGCGCCTGCTTGTCGGCCGCGGTCTTAAATTTAGTCCCCGGCTTCATCGCGGCCTAGTAGCAAAAATCCCGCCCCCGGGCCTGCCTGTCAGGGGTAAGGGCGGGACTGCCGACCTGACGTCGGATGTGAGGGCCGGAGCATCCTGTATGTTTCCTCCCCCCTCACTGATCACTGTGGGGACCCCAGATTCCCGCACTTTCCTAGCGCCGCCCACGGCTCCACTCCTCCCCTGAGAGCTCCGGCAGCCATTTTTTTTTGGCATTCTGCCGGTGGAGGATTATCAGGGAAGAGCTCTGCAGCTCTGGGAGACCTAAGGCAGGGAATCTGGAGGACACACACTCCGCTTTTTAGCGGTCGGTAAGCCACACCGGTCACCCGGTGCTGGTCCCCCTAGGGTGCCGGAATAGATACGTATTCTATATATATATTTCTGTTCGGTCGGGCTGTATACCCTTTCCCATATACCCTCAGTGATCACTCTCCTAGGAGACAACAGCATGTCGTCCACAAGGAGCAAGGGTGCTAAGGCACAGGGTTTTTTTGCGACCTGTACCTCTTGTGCGGCTATGTTACCTGCGGGTTCCACCTACCCTCACTGTGAGCAATGCTCGACCCCTGTTTCGCTTGCTCAGCCGGAGCCTCGGTCACTAGTGGGCCCCTCGGCTCACGTAGACCCCCCTGCTCCCCCTGTCCAGGCGGCAGGGACAGAGTTTGCCGCTTTTGCTGAGAAACTCTGAGTTACTTTCACAACCCATGGCTCAGTCTATGGACAAATGGTCTGCCAAGCTGCTAGAAGCTTTGCAGTCCAGACCGGTCCTTACACAGGCCCCGGGCCCTGTTGGATCGTCGCCTCCAGGCCCCTCTCGGTCCGCGCCGCAGCGCGCTCCCAGGGTAGGCCCTAGGTCTCACGTGGAGGACTCCTGCCCAGACCACAGTCCCAGACCGGCTAAGCGGGCTCGCTGGGAATCTTCTCCGACTTCTTCACGCTGCTCGGGTTCCCAGCTTGAGGACTCTCTGGAGGACGAGGCGGACGTCGCAGCTCAGGGCTCTGACCCTGACGTTGCCCTCAATCTTGATACACCTGAAGGGGACGCCTTAGTAAATGATCTTATCTCGTCCATCAACCAGGTGTTAGATCTGTCTCCCCCGCCTCCACCTGTAGAGGAGTCGGCTTCTCAGCAGGAGAAACACCAGTTTCGGTTCCCCAAACGTACACGGAGTGCGTTTTTCGATCACTCTAACTTCAGAGATGCTGTCCAGAAGCCCAGAGCGGTTCCGGACAAGCGCTTTACTAAGCGCCTTACTGACACACGTTACCCCTTCCCCTCTGACGTAGTTAAGGGTTGGGCTCAATGTCCCAAGGTGGATCCTCCAGTCTCTAGATTGGCGGCTAGATCTGTGGTATCGGTTGCAGATGGCTCATCGCTAAAAGATGCCACTGACAGGCAGATAGAGCTCCTGGTGAAATCCATCTATGAAGCCACGGGCGCGTCTTTTGCCCCGGCCTTTGCAGCCGTGTGGGCACTCCAAGCTATCTCAGCTTGTCTGGCTGAGATTAATGCGGTCACACGTAATTCTGCTCCGCAGGTTGCATCTTTGACTTCTCAAGCGTCAGCTTTTTCTTGCTACGCCATGAACGCAGTCCTAGACTCTGCTAGCCGTACAGCGGTGGCATCCGCTAATTCTGTGGCAGTCCGCAGGGCCATGTGGCTGCGCGAATGGAAGGCAGACTCGGCTTCCAAGAGGTTCTTAACCGGTTTGCCGTTTTCTGGCGACCGATTGTTTGGCGAACGATTGGATGAGATTATTAAGGAATCCAAGGGAAAGGACTCCTCCTTACCCCAGGCCAAACCGAAGAGACCTCAGCAACGGAAAATACAATTGAGGTTTCGGTCCTTTCGTCCCTCCGCCAAGTCCCAATCCTCTTCGTCCAGCAGGCCGGAGAAAGGCCAGAGGAACTCCTATGCGTGGCGGTCTAAGTCACGCCCCCAAAAAGCCGCCGGAGGCACTGCCTCCAAGGCGGCTTCCTTATGACTCTCGGCATCCCCGAACCGCATCCTCGGTCGGTGGCAGGCTCTCCCGCTTTTGTGACGCCTGGTGGCCACATGTTCAAGACCGATGAGTGAGAGACATTCTGTCTCACGGTTACAGGATAGAGTTCAGCTCTCGTCCTCCGACACGTTTCTTCAGAACCTCTCCGCCCCCCGCTCGGGCCGACGCACTTTTTCAGGCAGTGGACGCTCTGAAGACAGAAGGAGTTGTGATCCCTGTTCCCCCTCAGGAACATGGTCGCGGCTTTTACTCCAACTTGTTCGTGGTGCCAAAGAAGGACGGATCATTCCGTCCCGTTCTGGACCTCAAACTGCTCAACAGACATGTGAGCACCAGACGGTTTCGGATGGAATCTCTCCGCTCGGTCATCGCATCGATGTCACAAGGAGACTTCCTAGCATAGATCGACATCAAGGATGCTTATCTCCATGTGCCGATCGCACACGAACATCAACGCTTCTTGCGTTTCGCCATCGGGGACGAACACCTTCAGTTCGTGGCATTGCCTTTCGGCCTGGCGACAGCCCCACGGGTGTTCACCAAAGTCATGGCATCCGTTGTGGCGGTCCTACACTCTCAGGGCCACTCGGTGATTCCCTACTTAGACGATCTCCTAGTCAGGGCACCTTCTCGGGTGGCGTGTCAACACAGCCTTACCGTCGCTCTGGCGACTCTCCAGCAGTTCGGGTGGATCATCAACTTCCCAAAATCCAAGTTGACACCGACCCAATCACTGACTTACCTCGGGATGGAGTTTCATACACAGTCAGCGGTAGTCAAGCTACCGCTGGACAAACAGCTTTCTCTGCAGGCAGGGGTGCAATCTCTTCTTCGGGGTCAGTCACACCCCTTGAGGCGCCTCATGCACTTCCTGGGGAAGATGGTGGCAGCGATGGAGGCAGTGCCGTTCGCGCAATTCCATCTGCGGCCACTCCAATGGGACATTCTCCGCAAATGGGACAGGAGGTCGACTTCCCTCGACAGGAACGTCTCTCTTTTCCTTGCAACCAAGACGTCTCTTCAGTGGTGGCTCCTTCCCAATTCTCTATCGCAAAGAAAATCCTTCCTACCCCCAACCTGGGCTGTTGTCACCACGGACGCGAGCCTGTCAGGGTGGGGAGCGGTTTTCCTCCACCACAGGGCTCAGGGAACCTGGACTCCGGTAGAGTCTTCCCTTCAGATCAATGTTCTGGAGATAAGGGCAGTGTATCTAGCCCTATTGGCTTTCCATCGGTGGCTGGAGGGCAGACAGATCCGTATACAGTCGGACAACGCCACTGCCGTCGCATACATCAACCACCAGGGCGGCACGCGCAGTCGTCATGCCTTCCAGGAAGTCAGGCGGATTCTGCAGTGGGTGGAAGCCACAGCCTCCACGATCTCCGCAGTTCACATCCCGGGCGTAGAAAACTGGGAAGCAGATTTTCTCAGTCGTCAGGGCATGGACGCGGGGGAATGGTCTCTTCACCCAGACGTGTTTCGAGAGATCTGTCGCCACTGGGGAACGCCGGACGTCGATCTCATGGCGTCACGGCACAACAACAAAGTCCCGGCATTCATGGCCCGGTCTCAAGATCACAGAGCTCTGGCGGCGGACGCATTAGTTCAGGATTGGTCGCAGTTTCGACTGCCTTATGTATTTCCTCCTTTGGCGATGCTGCCCAGAGTGTTACGCAAGATCAGGTTCGACTGTCGTCGCGCCATTCTCGTCGCTCCAGATTGGCCGAGGCGGTCGTGGTACTCGGATCTGTGGCATCTCACGGTGGGTCAACCGTGGGCGCTTCCAGACCGCCCAGACTTGCTGTCACAAGGGCTGTTTTTCCATCTGAATTCTGCGGCCCTCAACCTGACTGTGTAGCCATTGAGTCCTGGCTCCTAGCGTCTTCAGGGTTATCTCAGGATGTCATTGCCACTATGAGACAGGCCAGGAAACCAAAGTCCGCCAAGATCTATTACAGGTCTTGGCGGATCTTATTATCCTGGTGCTCTGATAATGGTTTTACTCCCTGGCCGTTTGCCTTACCCACTTTTCTTTCATTCCTTCAATCCGGAATGGACAATGGTTTGTCACTCGGCTCTCTCAAGGGACAAGTATCGGCGCTCTCCGTATTTTTTCAAAAGCGCCTGGCCAGGCTTCCGCAGGTCCGCACGTTCCTGCAGGGAGTTTGCCACATATTCCCACCTTACAAGCGTCCGCTGGAACCCTGGGACCTTAACAGGGTGCTAACGGCTCTTCAGAAACCACCTTTCGAGCCGCTGCGGGATGTCTCTTTATCACGTCTTTCGCAGAAGGTGGCATTTCTAGTGGCAGTTACATCACTCCGAAGAGTGTCGGAGCTTGCAGCGCTGTCATGCAAAGCCCCCTTCTTGGTTTTTCACCACGATAAGGTGGTTCTGCGTCCTGTCCCGGAATTTCTCCCTAAGGTGGTATCTCCTTTTTCATCTCAATCAGGATATCTCCTTACCTTCATTTTGCCCTAATCCAATTCACCAATGTGAAAAGGATTTGCACTCATTAGATCTAGTGAGAGCACTCCGGTTCTACGTGTCTCGCACGGTGCCCCTGCGCCGTTCAGATGCGCTCTTTGTCCTTGTCGCTGGCCAGCGTAAGGGTTCGCAGGCTTCCAAGTCAACCTTGGCTCGGTGGATCAAGGAACCGATTCTTGAAGCCTACCGTTCTTCTGGGCTTCCGCTTCCTTCAGGACTGAAAGCCCATTCTACCAGAGCCGTGGGTGCGTCCTGGGCATTGCGGCACCGGGCGACGGCTCAGCAGGTGTGTCAGGCAGCTACCTGGTCTAGTCTGCACACTTTCACGAAACACTATCAGGTGCATACCTATGCTTCGGCAGACGCCAGTCTAGGTAGGCGAGTCCTTCAGGCGGCGGTTGCCCACCTGTAAGAGGGGGTCGTTTTCGGCTCTTTTTATCGAGGTATTCTTTTACCCACCCAGGGACTGCTTTTGGACGTCCCAATTGTCTGGGTCTCCCAATGGAGCGACAAAGAAGAAGGGAATTTTGTTTACTTACCGTAAATTCCTTTTCTTCTAGCTCCTATTGGGAGACCCAGCACCCGCCCCTGTTCCCTTCGGGCTGGTTGTTCTTTTGTGTACACATGTTGTTCATGTTGAATTGTTCTTTTGGTTCATGGTTTTCAGTTCTCCGAACATCCTTCGGATTGAATTTACCTTAGACCAATTTATAAGTTTCCTCCTTCCTGCTTTTGCACCAAAACTGAGGAGCCCGTGATGCACGGGAGGGTGTATAGGCAGAGGGGAGGGGTTACACTTTTAAAGTGTAATACTTTGTGTGGCCTCCGGAGGCAGAAGCTATACACCCAATTGTCTGGGTCTCCCAATAGGAGCTAGAAGAAAAGGAATTTACGGTAAGTAAACAAAATTCCCTTCTTTATCTGCAAACATTTTGTATCTAATAAAGTAAATGGATTAAAGGGGTGGTTCACTACTCACCATTAGTAGCCACATTGCTGTAAAAGGGAAGGCTTTTGTCAAATAGCTTGTGTAGCACGTTCTGTCTCTGAGTGGCGCTGTTGCGGTCCGCTCATCCCTATCGAGTGACCCCCGGGCTCTGACCTCTGAGATCCAGTGATGTCATGTTGACTTCCTGTTGACCCATCACCAAGGCCCACCCCAGTCTTCTTGAGTAACTGGGCTGTGGGTGGAGTTTTATCATTCATCACAGCCCAGCATCTCCATGGTCTCTCCTTCACCACAGAGCGTCTCCAGCAGGGAGATGCTGGGCTGTGATGAGCGGTGAAATTACGCCCACAATCCAGTGATGCAGGAACATGGGCCGGCCGCGGTGATGTCAGGTGAACTAGAAGTTGACCTGACATCACCGGATCTCAGAGGTCACAGACCTCGGGGGTCACTTGATGAGGATGAGCGGCCTGCAGTAGTACACTCAGATGAAGAATGTGATACACAAGCTATTTAACAAAAGCCTTACCTATGAGTTTCACAGCGATGTGGCCACTAATGGTGAGTAGTGAACCACCCCTTTAATTTAAACCCAGTTCACATGCTCCGGAGTAATATTTTCTCCCCCCCCCCCCTCCCAAAAAAAATACAGGCGAAGAAATAGTCTTTTTTTTTTTCTTTTTCCATTGAATTGGGCTAATCCACATTGGCATCGACTGACATACTTACACGTCTGCAAAAGAAATGTAAGTGTCCGCCTGGGATTTCAGCTGCTGACCATCGTGCGAATACGTGTTAGGTGTGTCACAGACCTCAATGACTGAAGTGGCCAGTGTTTCTTCTGCTTTCATTCCTGCTGCTCCTCTTCGTATTCTGGTTTTTTTTTTGTTCTGTGTTATCTGCCTTAAATTTCCCAAAATATGGACCTTTTTGTTTACTGCAAATTTTTTAGTCTTTACAAGGAGGCGAGACTCAATGGTAATTCCAGTGGCATGGCTTTAGACTGCTCTGTATAATTAACCCTGTGAGCACTGGCCCCTTGGTAAAGACCAAGACTAAATGAAGAGCCCCATGTCTCTGGAACCGTGTGGTGGATTGAAAGAAACAGAATATTCGGCGGAGCAGCGGACATCAAATAAACCTAAAACCTGGCCCGTGTTAACCTGGTGACAGGTCCTTTTTAACACTTTTATTTTTTTTACCTAATATAATATTGTCACTGCAATGTAGAAATTGTGGACTCCATATTTTGTCTTTTTCTTTTCCAGTTCACTTTGTGCAAAAACAAAGATGAAGAATGCTGATGGGATGCGGGTTTTATAGCACATAATGTCTTATTTATATTTCACATTCCAGGAACTAATGTGTGTGCTGAAAACAATGGTGGCTGCCAGCAGTTGTGTCTGTACCGGGGTGGAGGTCAGCGTACTTGTGCCTGTGCCCATGGCATGCTTGCCGAAAATGATCTAAGCTGCAGAGAGTATGATGGCTACCTCTTGTATTCAGAACGTACTATTCTAAAAAGCATACATTTATCTGATGAAAGTAGCCTAAATGCCCCGGTTAAGCCCTTTGAAGACCATGATCACATGAAGAATGTCATTGCTCTTGCGTTTGACTATCGGAAGAGCGACAAAGGTGGCACACGTATCTTCTACAGTGACATCCACTTTGGCAACATTCAGCAAATCAACAATGATGGCACGGGACGTAGGACGGTAGTGGAAAGTAAGTGATTTGACCAACTGCTCTAAACGGACTGTCCATCCAAGTGTAGACTGACAGGCTTAGATTATTCCTACTACACAAGATATACAATTCCCTGCACAGCTGCTGACCAGGAGCACTGCTGACCAGGAAAAATAATGGTGGAGATGCATTGCTACTGCCTGTTTAGTCACAGGAACGTGGTGGTGCCAGCAGTGGACTCCCACCAATCATGAAATGATGGTATATTATAGCAATATGACGTTACTTTGTGTGTTGGTAATAACCCATTAATGTCTTTATTGTATGTAAACCACTTCCCGCCACAGCCATGCCTTTTCACTTCCTAATAGGACATGACCGTTTCCACTATTAGATTGTGAAAAGGTAGTGATCTCAGCACTTGATCATGATCTTGGTGCTTCTGCTCCCTAACCCTGCTTACTCCGTGCCACTAGCACAGACACGGCAGTGGGGAAAAAGCAGAGTCAGTGGGTGCTACAGGCTTGATAACTACATTACAAGCTACAGTCTATAGTGTCCACAGCATGTGAAGAGATTGACAGAGGAAGATCACACACTCTGCCTCTCCATCAGCGAGCACTGAGAGGTGGGGATTGATATGTCAACCAGAGGCTTGACATTGACCACTGGGTCCGCTGTAGAGCAAAGCTGAATACATTGAGCCAGAAGCCCAATCTGTTAGAATGCCTGTCAGTATAACGCTTACAGGCTGCATAATGCATTGCACTACTTAGTAGCACAGTGCATTATTTGTGCAGTCAAAGGATCGCTTGTTCAAGTCCACTTGTGGGACAAATAAATATTGTAAAAGAAAATTAACTACACAATGAAAGATCATTTAACCTCATAAAAAATAAATTTCCTCAAAAATGATACATATCACCAATACTATGAAGATCTATATTATTAGAGATGGGCAAATAGTACCGTGTTTTTCCAAAAATAAGACCTCCCCCAAAAATAAGCCCTAGCAGGGATTTTCAGCATTTTCGGAGAAAGGCTTAAATATAAGCCCTCCCCCGAAAATAAGCCCTAGTCCCGGATCAATAATGAAGTGTCCGTGCAGCTAAAAAAGTTACAGATACTGCAGGACACTTCATTATAGACAGCGGGAACCCAGCAATCACTAACCCGACACTGAGCGGCAGGACCTGCAGTGATCACACACACACACACACACACACACACACACACACACACACACACACACACAGACACAAAATCAGATCTCACACACACACCAGATCTCGCACACATAGTCAGATCGCACATATAATCAGATCGCACACACAAACATCGGATCACACACAAACATCAAATCTCACACACACACACAAACATCGGATCTCACACACATCGGATCGCATACACACTCCCCTCATCCAGCGACACCAATCTCTTCTTGCTGGGAGAATCCTGAGAGGCAGTGCGGTATAGCGCGACGAACAGGACCTGCAGCCGGACACGTGACTTGCTCTCATTCCCTGCTGCCGTAAGTGCTGGATGTGTGTGTGATCTGCTGTGTGTGTCTGCAATCGGCTGTGTGTGTGTCTGCAATCGGCTGTGTTTTTCTGCGATCGGCTGTGTGTGTCTGCGTTCGGATGTGTGTATCTGTGATCGGATGTGTGTGTCTGTGATCAGCTGTGTGTGCCTGTGATAGGATATGTGTATCAGTGATCGGCTGTGTGTGCCTGCAATCGGATGTGTGTATCTGTGATCGGCTGTGTGTGCCTGCGATCTGCTGTGTGTGATCTGCTGTGTATATCTGCGATCTGATGTGTGTATGTGCCTGTGATCGGCTGTGTGTATCTGTGATCGGCTGTGTGTGCCTGCTATCTGCTGTGGGTGATCTGCTGTATATATCTGTGATCTGTGTGTGTGTGAGATCTGCTGTGTGTGTCTGGGATCTTCTGTGTATGTCAGCTAGCAGCAGGGTAGGACGGCATGCAGCACCGACCGGAGATCACAGGAGGCCCTGGGAGCCACGCAGACGTCCTGGTCTGGTGAGTATGAGTCTCCTGGGAAGTGGGGGGGGGGGTCCAGCTTTTTTGGGGGGTAAACTTACCCCCAACCGTGTTTCTCCAAGAATAAGACCTCCTCCAAAAATAAGGCCTAGTGCTTTTTTGGGGGGCAAAAAAAATATTAGACAGTGTCTTATTTTTGGAAAAACACGGTACCATATTTTCCAGAGTATAAGACGACTGGGCATATAAGACGACCCCCAACTTTTCCAGTTAAAATAGAGTTTGGGATATACCGTATATTCTCTAGTATAAGCCGACCCGAGTATAAGCCGAGGCCCCTATTTTACCACAAAAAACTGGGAAACCTTATTGACTCGAGTATAAGCTTATGGTGGGAAATGCTGCAACTACGGGTACATTTTTAAAAATAAAAATAGATAATCATAAAATGTAATGTGCACATCCTTTTGCCCCTTCCTTGGGCCCTCTAGTAATGTGCCCATTGTTTAGTAATATCCCCTGCAGCAATGTGCCCATTGTTTAGTAATGTCCTCCTACTGGTTCCCTTCATGTCCCCTTTTATGCCGCCATTTACGCACAGTAAAAATTATTCTCACCTGTCCTCTGTTCCCACTGTGTCCTCAGCTGCTTCTTGCAGACCTCAGGCACATAGACCTCTCTTTGATCTCGTCCAGTGCACAGTGCCGCTGCTGCAGGCTGCCATCATGGCTTTACTGCAGTTGAATGCTTTATGGCAGCGGTGCCATAAAGCATTCAACTGCTGTAAAGTGCTGACAGCAGCGGCGGCTCCGTGCACTAGGCTTGATCATCAAGGGGTGCTTCTTGCAGACCGCAGGCACATAGACCCCTCCATGATCGCGTCCAATACACAGGGTGCCGCTGCTGTCAGCGCTTTACTGCAGTTGAATGCTTTGCGCCGCCGTCGTAAAGCATTCAACTGCAGTAAAGCCATAATGGCAGCCTACAGCGGCGACTCCAGGCACCGGAGAAGATCACCGAGAGATCTAAGTGCCTGCGGTCTGCAAAAAGCAGCTGAGGACACCGTGGGAACGGAGGACAGGTGAGAATATTTTTTTGTGGGAACCTCACTGAGAGATCTGAGAGGCAGAGCCTTGGAGACAGGGAGGACTTCTAAATTATCTAATTATACGCCTTATAAGACAACACCCGGCGTATAAAGCTACCGACAACTCTTGAGAAGATTTTCAGGGGTTAAAAAGTCGTCTTATATGCCGGAAAATACAGTAAGTATTTGTGTCTGGATAATGCTTACCGAATACGGAGTACTATTCCAGTATTCGGCATAAAAAAAATACTCAGGATACCTATTAACTTATATTAGGTTTGTTCTTTGTGCCAAATACCAGAATACTACTTTGGGATTCATTATGAATAATTTGTACACGAATAGTTACTATTCATCCATCACTATTCTTATTCCTGCTTGGTGAACCCTGTAAAAAAAAAAAAAAATAAATAGTGGTAGACAGAAGTTCCCACCTTACATTAAATGAAAGAAAAATTCTCAAAAAAAATATCCTAATAAGGAACCAAAAACCTGCAGCTTATTAGGCAGAGTAACAACCTTCACACAGCTCTGTGAGAAAAATCTAAAAGTTAAGGCTCTCGGAATATATTGTAAAACATGTTTTGTTTAAGTAATTTTCTTGTAAAAAAGTGTTAAAAGATATATACTAGTTTTTACTGTAATTATATTGACCCTTACAATAAAACTATGTCTCTTAACCTGAAAAACACAAAAAGTCAGAATTGCTGTTGTTTTTGTTCATTCATCCTTCCAAAAATGGAATAGAAAGTGATCAAAAATTCTGAAGTTACGCAATGAAAACTGCATCTTGTCCTGCAAAAAAAGAAACCCTCTGTTGCGCCATCGATGGGAAAAGTGTTAAACTTAGCTCTTACAATATGTTGACACAAATGGAAGTTGTTTTTTTGTTTTTTTTTGGGTCAGCACAATTATTAATAGATTCGTAAATTAGCACTTTATTTGTGTAGCGAATGAAAGTTAAATGTCAAGAAACTCCAGAATTGGT
This sequence comes from Anomaloglossus baeobatrachus, assembly GCF_048569485.1. Lineage (NCBI taxonomy): Eukaryota > Metazoa > Chordata > Amphibia > Anura > Aromobatidae > Anomaloglossus > Anomaloglossus baeobatrachus. The sequence goes on from NC_134354.1 coordinate 657,858,538, forward strand.
GTTAATGTCTTTCCATAAAGGGTTAATATAAGTTAGATATTACGTTACATATAACCCCAAAAGGTGGCAAATACAAAAACAAAAATGCCGTAAAACATCAAGGTGTCATACAGCTACATTGATGAAAAATTATGACTCCCAGAATACAACGATGAAAAAGAAAAGATGTGGGACAGTGAGGCCAAATTACTCCCCTTCCCTAAGATGTTGATAGCCTGATTCTACTACATGTAACCGTTCACTAGCACATGGCCAGTATATTAGAATAGAGGAGGGATGATGACATTTTTATATTGTATCTTCTGACAGATGTGGGCTCAGTTGAGGGACTGGCGTACCATCGTGGCTGGGACACCCTGTACTGGACCAGTTACACCACGTCTACAATCACGCGCCATACTGTTGACCAAAGCCGTTTTGGGGCCTTTGAGAGAGAGACAGTAGTGACCATGTCTGGAGATGATCATCCTCGTGCCTTTGTACTGGATGAATGTCAAAAGTAGGTGATGCCTTATTGCAAGATTAACCCCTTATTAAATATTAGTCATAGGTTGTAGTCTTTCCAGGCTACATGCAATTGATAAAAATACCTAGAAGGAGTCTAAGGGGGTACTCCTTGTGGCAAGTGTAAAGTTGGTATACGGAGGCTTGTATGCCATACAATGCTCCTTTGGGAAATTAAATATATAATTATCGTCAGCAGAGAAGAAAAGACTAGAACTTTAGTGCCACTGTTAGGGGTAGCAATCCGAAAAGTCAATGTCAACCTTTTTACGAGCCTTGCCATAGAACTTAGAATAAAACTCGAAACCAGACACGCTATTTGGAGACATGCATTTTGGGGGTGTTTGCCCCTCATCAGTGGAAAGCAGGAGGTCTGATTTGTTTAATTGTGAGGCCTCTGACAAAGGGGGAACATTTTTTTTTATCCTAACTCATTTGGTAAGGTTCGTTAAAAGGTCAGTATTGATTTGTAGGATTGTTACCCCAATAGGGGGCACTGGCGTTCAAGTTCATTGTCTCACTGAGAGTGATATTTGCATTCTTAATGTCACAGATAAGCATTACATGATCGATAAGACTCCTTATGCCGACTTTCTACCCTACACAAGGAAAATTGTCCCCGTCCCCCATTGATGAAGCCTTTCACGTAGCTAAATCAGACTTCTGCTTTGCACTGATGAGGGGCAAAGACCCTGATTTACTTGTCTGGCTTGGCTTTTTATCCTAAAGCTGGGTTTACACACTGCAACATCTCAAACGACATCGCTGTAACGTCACCGGTTTTGTGACGCAATAGCGATGTTGTTTGCGATGTTGCAGTGTGTGAAACCTATCAGCGACCCGGCCCCTGCTGTGAAGTTGTAATCGTTACAAATCGTTCAGGACCATTCCTAGGTCCTTTGTTTCCCGCTGTGCAGCAAGCATCGCTGGAAAGTTTGTGTGTGAAAGACTTTGCAGAGACTTTGTTAGCAACTTCCCTTTCAAAAGGCTGCTTATCAACGTCCCCAACAACCAGCTAGGTCACTCTGCAGGTCCGGATCACTGTTGAGTTGTTGGCCAGGTTTGCCTGTTTGACAGCTCACCAGCGACTTAGCAGAGACTTAGGGAGGTCGCTGTTACGTCACAAAACCGGTGACGTTACAGCGATGTCCTTTGCGATGTTGCAGTGTGTAAACCCAGCTTTAGTCATGTGGTAAGCCTCGTTAAAGGGTCAATATTGACTTTTAAGATTGGTGCCTTCAATAGTTTACACTAGAGTTAGTTTTATTTTCTAAAAAGGATGTTTGCATAGTCAATTTATGCATATCAAAGTTAGTTTCCTTACCTGTGAGAGGCTTTCTTATCCTATATTATTGAAGAATGATCTTTCTCAATATCGGACATGGGCTGTGGATCCCCACCCTAAAGGTGGTGTCACACACAGCGACGACGACAACGATGTCGCTGCTACGTCACCATTTTCTGTGACGTAGCAGCGACGTCCCGTTGCTGTCACTGTGTCTGACATCCAGCAACGAGCTGGCCCCTGCTGTGAGGTCGCCGCTCGTTGCTGAATGTCCAGCTTCATTTTTTGGTCGTCGCTCTCCCGCTGTGACGCACACATCGCTGTGTGTGACAGCGAGAGAGCGACGAAATGAAGCGAGCACGGAGCAGGAGCCGGCATCTGGCAGCTGTGGTAAGCTGTAACCATGGTAAACATCGGGTAACCAAGGGAAGACCTTTCCCTGGTTACCCGATATTTACCTTCGTTACCAGCGTCCGCCGCTCTCGCTGCCAGTGCTGGCTCCCTGCTCTCTGCACATGTGGCTGCAGTACACATCTGGTAATTAACCCGATGTGTACTGTAGCTAGGAGTGCAGGGAGCCAGCGCTAAGCAGTGTGTGCGGCTCCCTGCTCTCTGCACATGTTGCACAGCGACTAGTGTCATGATCGCTGCTGCGTCTGCTGTGTTTGACAGCTAAGCAGCGATCATAACAGCGACTTACAAGGTCGCTGTTGCGTCACAGAAAATGGTGATGTAACAGCGACGTCGTTGCCGCTGTCGCTATGTGTGAACCAAGCTTTAATAAGGTCTTATACTGGTGACGTACATCACCTCAGAATATATGTTCATGTTTTAATTTCTTTTTATAGCTTTATGTTCTGGACCAACTGGAATGAGCAGCACCCCAGTATTATGAGGGCTTCGCTCTCAGGTAACAATGTGCTTATAATCATTGACCGGGACATCCGCACCCCAAATGGACTGGCCATTGACCACAGGGCAGAGAAGCTGTACTTCTCAGATGCCACCCTGGACAAGATTGAGCGCTGTGAATATGATGGAACCAACAGGCATGTAAGTAAATTGCGCTAAGGTTTGGGCCATAATTGTATGTTATGTTACACTCACTAGGGATTTTTTATTAGACATTACCTCTAGACATTTAGGATGGTACATCGGGGCTAGAAATGACAGAAATAACGTGCATTCATTTGTCACCTATTCCAACTTAGCTTTTTATTAGTGGTTTACACCATATAACAGCAAAGCTTCAATTTAAAGGAAAAAAAAATCTTCTCTAATATAATGTTACCCATAATGCCATGATGTACAGATAGTGTATATGTCCTGCAGCCTGCTTGTAATCAAAGTACTTATTTACCGTATGGAGTATTTAAGTACATTGCATTTAGCTCTGCTCCACCTGCTCCATGATCTGTGACATCAATGCAAGTTATAAAATTAGTGAGTCACAGGTATCCTCGAGTTATGAGATTTAAATTGGTTTTTAATCCATGGGATATGGGCTAACTTCCAAATCATTGGGGCTCCAACTGCTGGGACCCTCAGTGACCTTGAGAACTCTGAAGAGCCCCTTTTGGAGCGGTAGTCAATCAACCTCACCTTCACTGTATTTACTCCTGTGGCAGTGCTGAAGACCAGCCAACTGCAGCACTTGGCTATTTCAAGCAGTCCCGTTGAGAGTCCCCAAGTTCTCTGAATCCTAATGGTCGGACACCCAGAAATTAGAAAATTATTTCCGATCCTGTGATACGGAATGCCATTTAGATTGGGTGTAAACCTTTTAAGTCACCCATACATATTTCAAGAGGGTAGACCAAACCCACTGGTTTCAGGGAGACTGTCCCGTCAACCATGTAATGTTTAAGGGGGCCTCCCAACTCTCTCCCAATAGAAGATGTCAGGGAAGAGAAGGCTAGGACAATTGGAATTTCACTGCTCGAGTCTCTTGTTTAGAGGACTCATACAGTGTGATATGGTCCTCTGGAAGGCAATAGCATTCTCCTTTCTCCCTATTATGAACACATGATTGCTTGGCCAAGCTGAGCACTCATGTATGTGGCATAATTGGGAAAGATAGCTTTCTTCTGAACAAACAGTTGTCTGACCGTTATGTCATGTGTATGATCGGCTTTATGGAGACATTTTTTCTTTTATTTGTTAGACTTTCCATATCTGTGTTCTTATTTCAGTGGATATTGAAGTCTGATCCGGTCCACCCCTTCGGTCTAGCGGTATATGGGGACTACATCTTTTGGACAGACTGGGTCAGACGCGCAGTTCAACGTGCAAATAAGTATGATGGCTCAGACCTAAAACTCCTAAGAGGTGACATCCCGCAACAGCCCATGGGCATTATTGCCGTGGCCAATGATACCAACAGCTGTAAGTAGCAATTTGTTTTGTCATTGCTTTTAATGGTAACAGGCTACTCAGATCCACCTGGAGGAGTTATTACTGAAAATTACTTCAGTACCAGGTTTACAAAGCCCCGTTTGGCTGGCTACCATCTCTGCCGGCCCGCCCATAGTTGGGAGCACTTGATCGACTGAGCGCTCCTGTGTTCTCTATGAGAGACACTGCCAGATAAGCCTGACCACAGCTTAGGTATAGGAGAACAAAGAGATTTGCACTCTGGCCGAATCCTTAACACCTATGACATGCAATTGTCCGGGGTCCCCGTACACACTAGACTGTCTGCCAAACCTGTCAATATTGGTAAGATCAGACAACATTAGACTAATGTGTATAGGGGGCTTTAAGTGGTTGTCCTATAAAAAAAGTAAATTGTAATCAATACATCTTGGGGGAAAAAAAAGTTCCACAGTTGGATGTGTTAAAAAAAAAAATGTTCCTGTGCTCAGATAATCTAATATATGTGTCCGTGCAATGTACTGTGTAATGGCCTTTGACTGTGCAGAGCTGCTCCAGTTTATGGCTAGCAGATACCTCAGCTCCTGTTCAGGGGGAAAGTTCAGGAGTCACATATCATGTGAGTATACAGACAACACAACAGAGGCTCACAGCTGCTAATTTCTGAGGTAAAACATTTCTCTGCCTGTTTTAACACAGGACTGAATGTTCATGCTGCGTTACCAGCCCTCTGAGCTCATCCTAAATCATGTCAATGATGTAGGAACTCCAGAAGCCTCTGAGCTTATGGCACTGACTTGATTTATGATGAGCTCACAGGAATGGTGACATGGCAGGAACACTCACTCCTGTGATAAAACAGGCAGGGAAATGTGTTACCTCTAAAATCAGCAGCCACGAGTTCTTGCTGATTCATCTGTATACACTCCTATCATAACTGACTTCTTCTTCGATCCCTGGTCAGGACCTGTGCGATGTGCCGATCAAGAACTGGAGCAGCTCTACATATTCGGACACGGCCATTACACAGTACATAGCTATAGTACATATATAAGATTATCTCAGCACAGAAACATGTTTTGTTCAACACATCCAGGTGTGAAACTTATTAATACTTCAAGATCTGTTGCTTAAAATGATCTTTTTGGGTTTTTAAGCAGATCCACCATACTACAGAACATGCTAATAACTAACCTGTGAAGCTGATCATTCGCATATGAGCGTACCTTCTTCTTCCTGACAGCTGATAAGCGCTGAGCTTTGCTTTCGGCCTCATTCACATGTCAGTATTTGATCATTATTTTTCATCAGTGTTCATATGCCAAAACCAAGAGTGGAACTTACAGAGAAAAACTATAAATGAATGACTGACACCCCTTCTGTGTTTTGGAGACACACAAATAATGATTAAATACTCAGCAAAAAATACTGATGTGTGAATAAAGCCTTAAGGCCACTTTACACACAGAGATAAATCTGCGGCAGATCTGTGGTTGCAGTGAAATTGTGGACAATCAGTGCCAGGTTTGTGGCTGTGTACAAATGGAACAATATGTCCATGATTTCACTGCAACCACAGATCTGCCAAAGATTTATCTCTGTGTAAAGTGGCCTTTATACTTGATCACCTTATGTGCCATATACAGTAGATTGTGTTTCCATTACATGAGAGCAGCCGAGAACACCATGTATATAGCGCCACCTACAGGCTAATTATCTATATCTCAATTATTGAAGTATCCGTCTCTTTCTACTATAGATTTGGAAGCGGAATCCTAACTTCAGGTGGAACTCTAAGGAAAAAAGAGATTGGAAAAAATATTGTGCCCAGCATTACTGGCAAATGATTATTTACTTTTTTAGATTTTTATTTTTGATCACAAATTATTATTTGTTGCCCTCTCGGTAGATTGCCCATACAGCGGGATGTGTGTGCATTATGTAGGCTTATGTACTTAGATTTAGTTGTAATATTAATACACGTCATGTTGGTTTGTTTCCTAGGCGAGTTATCCCCGTGCAACACCAACAGCAGTATATGCCAGGACCTTTGCCTGCTGACCGCCGACGGCAGAGTGAACTGCTCCTGCCGAGGGGACCGTGTCCTGCAGGATGATTTCACCTGCAAAGGTAACGCAATATATTATATATTATTCTATGTATAGGGGATGAGACGAATCCTCTAGACACAACACACATCGCAAATCAGACCATGGCTTTCTTTATTTGAGCAGACTAACACTGTCAATGAACAACATGCTTTTGAGATATTGACGATTTTAGGGTAAGAGGATAATCGCTGATCTTATAGTCTGTACTCTCTTCAGATACAGTACCATACATAGATACAGGGGCGGACATATCAGTGGTGCAACTTGTGGAGTCACACTGGCGCCAAGGAGATAAGGAGGCCATTTCTACCTCCAAATCAGGTGGAATGGGTCATTTTGATAAGTTATTGGACTGTCCTTGCACAGGCGGCCTTTTCTGTCTCTGTATATACAATGCTGGGGTCTTACAATCTTCTTCTCTTGAACAGCCCAGAACTCCACCTGCAATCCCCATGATGAGTTTGAGTGCGGTAATGGTGACTGCATAAACTACAGCCTGACCTGTGACACTGTGGCGCACTGTAAGGACAAGGCGGACGAGAAGCACTCCTACTGTGGTGAGCGTCCAGATTCGGTCCTCTGCATTCCTTACATTACATAGGACACAGCGGCCTGGAAAACTGGTGAATTCATTTTCTTCTCAGAGCTCTTCATGGTTGAAGTAATCCCGAAGTGTACAGATTGTTTTAGCATCAACATAGCAGACCTGGCTCAGGGTGTAATATACGTGCAGGATGCATTAACATATATACGTGTGTGTGTGTGTGTGTGTGTGTGTGTGTGTGTGTGTGTATGAACAGGAAAAAATTAGTATATTGTGCAAAAATAGACAAATTTTATTAGGTGATCACAAACAGGCAAAGTATAAAAACAGTTTGTCTAAAAACAACCGCAAAAGAAGGAAGGAGATGGTGTATGCACAGTAAGAAAGTATGCCCTAATAAATAATCAGTTTAATGCAAGAAATCCCAGTAATCCTCAAACAATAAGAGGAGAAAGAAACATAATGCATAGAACGAATATAACATCCCATATTGAGAATGTATACTGGGAACACATTACCAAAACAAATATACATATAAATAGATGGGAAACATTTTTACCAAAAGTGCACAGGTCGTATCCAGGCTTAATCCTGCACCATCAGTTACCCCCAGAAAAGGACCTAAGGACCCCCAATGAGCCTTTCACCAGGGTGTTGTCGCTTCATCAGGGAGGAAGATCAGGATCTCAATATGGGATGTTATATTCGTTCTATGCATTATGTTTCTTTCTCCTCTATTTGTTTGAGGTCTACTGGGATTTCTTGCATTTAACTGATTATTTATTAGGGGATATTTTCCTACTGTGCATACACCATCTCCCTCCCTCTTTTGCGATTGTTTTTAGACACACTGTATGTAATAAAATATGTCTATTTTTGCACAATATACTTGTTTTCATCTGTTTTCATGTATTATTGAGTAGTGCAGACACCAAATTAGCTGTACCTACGCTGGCCAGGTGTCATTATGTATGGCTCACTTATGAGATGCTTTTTCCTATGTATGCGTATGTAATATATATATTTATTCATTCATTTATCTTTTACTAGGTTTCATAGTACAACTTACACTCCTTAATAATTAGATCTTTCAGACTGGGTGAGGCTAGTGTAGTTACAGTGTAGTATAGTCATGACTGTATGACCCTAGTATTTGGATATGCTGGCTCTGAATTTATAAAATGCTCATTTTAAGATCGGCCAGAACAACGTTCAAAAATTATGCCACCGTGCTGACATAGGTTATCAAAGTAAGTACTTAAGCCTCAATAGGTCTATGATGTATTTAATAATGTCTATGGTTTGTTCTGTAAAACCTAGATACTGTACTTCTCTTTTAATATGGGTTTTTACTTACACATTTGTGGCAATTAGTTTCAAAATGTGGGAAGATGTTACTAGAACTTTACTGAAAGCTTTGAACTAAGTAGAGGCAAATCCGAGAACTGTAGGATCCCATGCTGTTCTAGTGAGGTGCGCCAATTAACACGATCAGTTTCATTGCACAAAAAAAGATCTGCTCTGCTACATCCTGATAGGACATTTTAGATCTGGAAATGTTCCCGTTAGTTGTTACGTTGCGTTTCATACACAATACAAAGCCCTACAGAACACCATGTGAAGGGATTTTGTTTCCCCTTTGCAAGGGCAACAGAATCAAATAATTGCCATATGCTTTTCCCTTCACTGCTTGTCAGCTACTAGGCTGGGTAATTTTCAAAGCCCCAGTAAAACCCAGTAAGAAATGGTTGATTGTTCACTGCCTGTTATCCACAGCTAATCGCCGCTGTAAGAAGGGTTTCCGGCACTGTGTAAATGGACGCTGCATCTCCACTGCCAACTGGTGCAATGGTCTGGATGACTGCGGGGACAACTCGGACGAGATAGCTTGCAACAGTGAGTGTGTCCAACCAGCCGGGTGTTCTCCTTGTTTCTCTACTGGTATCTGATCCTGTCTTCAGCTGTTCTAAAGTTGTTGTTTTTTTTGTTGTTTTCTTTGTTTTTTTTTTTTTTTTTTTTTTTTAATAAACAGGCTTTCTTAATATTTCATTTTATAACATTATTAGGGTAATATTCACTTTATTAGCACCAGACATTTTCCTGTTGTCAGACCAAGATGTTCAAGTATAATCATAAAAATATGATAATTGTGCAGAATAGATCAAATACATCAGATGGCCATTAAAACAGGGATTCAATTTTTTTCTCTACAATTCGTAGTAAATTTTGTCTTTTGCCATTTTCCGGTGTTATCGGTGATCCATCCTTTGTATTACAGAGACTTCATGCGCCCCAGAACAGTTCCGCTGCCGGGATGGAAGCTGTGTCAGTAACTCAAGCCGCTGTAACCAATTCATTGATTGTAGTGACGCCTCCGATGAGATGAACTGCAGTAAGTAATATGTCATACATTTGCATGCACCCCACAGGTGACTGGGAATAAATATATACCGTATTTTTCACTTTATAAGACGCACCTGATTATAAGACGCACCCCCAAATTTGGTGAAGGAACAGAGAATTTTTTTTTTTTTTTATGTTAAATGGGGTCCATCTTATAATGCCAGTGTCCGTCTACCAAATCATATAGGGTATATGTCCCTCATAGCCCCCCCATCCTAAAATTAGCCCCCTTAATCTGGATATGGCCACCTTATATTGAACACGTCCCCCAGTGATGCTACATTTCCCCTGTGGCTGGCACACGGCCCCTGTGGCTGGCACACAGGCCCACTCTGGCTGGCACACAGGCCCACTCTGGCTGGCACATGGCCCCCTGTGGATGGCACACGGCCCAGTGTGGCTGGCACACGGCCCAGTGTGGCTGGCACACGGCCCACTGTGGCTGGCAAACAGGCCCCCTATTGCTGCACACGGCCCCTTGTGGTTGGCGCACACGGCCCCTTGTGGTTGGCACACAGGCCCACTTTGGCAGGCACACAGGCCCACTGTGGCAGGCACACAGGCCCACTGTGGCAGGCACACAGGCCCACTGTGGCTGGCACACATCACCCTCTGTTAGATATCGCCCCCATGTTGCTGCTTTTAGTAAAATAAACTCTTTCCTTACCTTCTGCAGCACTGTCCTGCCTCGTGTCTCCCTCCTCGGGGTTGAGCTCCTCCTGTCTCCTGCACTTCCTACTTCCTGGTTCTAGTGCCGGTCATGTGATCGGGACAGCAGAGAGATATCTCTGCGTGCCTAATCACAGCAGCAGGAGGGAGACCGGGCAGACATGCAGGAGGAGGTGAGTAAAGAGTTTATTATTTTACTATGGGCAGCAGCATGGGTGCCATATCTAACACAGGGGGTGCATGTGCGATCAAAGGTAACCACAGGCACATATAATATGCTGCCCCAGCCCATCAGTGCGATGCAGTTTCAGCACCACGCTGCTGATGGATAGCGGCTGTGCATATTATATTAGCGGGAGCAGGAGATCTAACGCTGCCGCCCGCAGCTTCACCTGCCCCCAGCACCGCTCCAGAGCGGTCCGCATCTCCACTGGACTCTATGTATATATATACACCCCCCCTCCCGTATATTCGGTTTATAAGACACACTCCTTACTTTCCCCCAAAATTTGGGGGAACAAAAGTGCGTCTTATAAAGCGAAAAATACGGTATATATTTATATAATGAAACATTAATTGTGAACAGATTCCTACATACCTTTAATAGGTAAGAGGTAATCTTAAAATGACCCCCGTTTGTGAAAGTTTGTGAAATACATTGTTATTTGATGATAGATGCTGCAGAATATCTAATAGGTGGGTCTGGTTTTGCTAGTTATTCCAGTCCCTGTCAGTCTGCTTGTCCTTCCTCCCCCTGTCCTTCCTCTCTCCTTTCTCCCCCTTCAATAACAGAGACAGCGAGAGGAATGACAAGCAGACAGACAGGGGCAGGATAATTAGCAAAACCCAACCCACCTATTACTATTCTGCCACACCTATCTTTCAAATACCAGTGCATTTCACATACTTTACTTGCCTATATTTCAGAAACTATACATCTGATCTCACAACTACAGGTATCTTTAGAATCGGCATGATATCACCAGTATAGCACTGGCTTAAGTTTATATATGGAAATCCTGGTGGTTGGTCCTCTTCAAGTCCTTCATATGTACAGCTTTTAAGGCATCTTCCATTGCAAATAAAGCACAGAGGGCTTAAAGGGGTTTTCCCAAGAACAAAGTTCAATAGATCTTGGAAAAATAATCAATTTCACAACTGGGTGTGTTTACATTTTTTTTCCTGTGCTGAGATAATCTTATATACAGTATGTCCTCCTACTATGTACTGTGCATTGGCCGTGTTTGACTGTACAGGAACATGGTCTGATCATGCCATATCTCCTGAAAAAGGGAGAATTCAAAAAGACAGTATACAGGCATTTTCCACATGATGTGGAAGTGCCCCAGGTTGGCACCCTTTTGGATAACTGTTCTTAATAGAATAGAAGGATCTTATAGATGTAAACTTCCCAGACAACCCCTGGTATGTCTTTTAGGTTACGTGGAAGAAATTAGAGTAGACAACAATTTTAAAATAGCGATAGCCAGACTGCTGTATGCGGCAAGGAAAGTAATTGCCAAACACTGGATGCAGGGGACCCACCGACTAGAGGGGAATTTGTCACATATGTTAATCATATTGTTCGAATGGAGAGAAGCGTATATGGGAAAAGGAAACAACTTGCACTTTCTGATAGATTGTGGAATCCGTGGTTGCAATATGGATAAATATTAGAGTTGGGAGATGTTGGACTAGGGGCAGAGATAGTTCTATACATTCCAATATATGCTATTGAAGGGTTAAAATGTAAGATCTTTGATATTGATATGGGTAATATGTACGCTGAGGGGGGACGGGATGTTGGGGAGGGAAAGTTTATAGTTCTGCTCGTTATTGCTGAAAATATAAACACATGTTTTCTATACTTGGTGAAAAATAAAAAAATGTATCTGATTAAAAAAAAGAGTATACAGATAGTACAGCACAGGATCATAGATGATTCTTCTTGTGAGGTAAAACATTTTCCTACCTACTTTTAAAAAATGTTTTACCTCAAGGGAAATATTATTTGTGATCCTGTTGTGTGATGTCTTTATACTCTTTTGCTTGCTCCCCTGCCCAGGATCCAGGATACAGGGTATGATCCGATCATGTCCCTGTACAGTCAGACACAGCCATTACACAGTACATAGCAGCGAAACATATACAATATTATCTCATCACAGGAACATTTTTTAACACTTCCAGTTGTGGAGATTATTATCAAAAATCTATTGATTAAAACTAACTTTGTACATGGGAAAACCCCTTTAAGACCCCTGGAATATATATCTGTACTTACAGAATTATATCTGTACTTATATATTTGCTGTTGTAAGGCAGGACATTTAGAATTCCAACTATGTTTTTCTTAGATTCTTTGTGTAGGTCAATACCCTTTTGCTCAACAGGTCTGCTTGGTACTGTTGGTTACAAATGTCCATCCATATGCCCATACCATCTGAATTGCTTTATGTATTATCGGTCTTTAGATATCACCGACTGCAACTCTTACTTTAAGTTGGGCGTCAAACGAGGAAGCTTCCAAAGATGTGAGAAGACGTCTCTCTGCTATCTCCCCAGTTGGGTCTGCGATGGCTCAAATGACTGCGGTGACTTCACAGATGAGATGAACTGTCCGGGTAATTGAAATAGAAAAAAATAAGATGTAGCATTTTTAGGAAAATGATATACACTATAAATGATATCACCAGCTATAGTAAGGTACAAACCACCAACCACGGGAATACGTTTTGGATTAGAACTCAATAGAACTCCACATTTTGTTTAGGAATTCGCAAACCACGGTGTCCAGTGAATTACTTTGCTTGTCCGAGTGGACGCTGTATTCCTATGAGTTGGACTTGTGATAAGGAGAACGACTGTGAAAATGGAGAAGACGAAGCACATTGTGGTAAGGAACGGAGGGGAATCGGTCGTCTGAAATAGTTCTTTGGGGGTACATTGTTTGGGAAAAAAAGTATTTCAGTGAAGGAAAATGTTTTTTTCCAGAATAGCAATGGCTAAAGCAGGCTTTACACGAGACGATCTATCGTGCGATAGATCATCGGGGTCACGGTTTTTGTGACGCATATCCGGCATCGCTTGCGACGTCGGGCTGTGTGACACCTCCGAGCGACGCAGTGTCGCTCACAAATCGTGAGTCGTGTACTCGTCGCTCTGTTTCATAATCTCGTTTAATTAAAATGGCGCCGGTTGCGCATCATTCCCGGGGTCGCACACGCCGCTCCGTGTTACACCCCAGGAACGATGAACAGCAGCTTACCTCCGTCCCGCGGCACCCGCCGGCTATACAGAAGGAAGGAGGTGGGCGGGATGTTTACGTCCCGCTCATCTCCACCTCTCTGCTTCTATTTGGCGGTCGCTGTGTGACGTCGCTGTGACGCCGAACGTCCCTCCCCCTTCAGGAAGAGGATGTTCGCCGCCCACAGCGACGTCGCACAGCAGGTAAGTGCGTGTGACGGGGGTTAACGACTTTGTGCGCCACGGGCAACTAATTGCTCGTGACGCACAAACGACGGGGGCGGGTACGATCAATCGTGAAATTGCACGATAGATCGTACCGTGTAAAGCAGGCTTCATTCTAATAATCGGCCTTCAGTTTGTAATGTGGGGGGGTCATGCAGTAGAAAACAGCAACGCTATCCATATCTCATAGAGGCAGGGCAGAATTGTCCATGCACACATTGCACTTATTTAATACTAATTTTTATTTAGTTTTCTAACAAAAAACTTTATATGCACATAGTCGGCACTGTATATGTCATATGGATAAAAGTGGTGCAACAGTTATGTAGCCATTTCCTTCTTCTGATCAGTGGCTTTACCGCAGCAGAGTTCTTATAGACCTTGTTATCATGGGAAACCCCTTTAAGAATTTTTATTTGGGCGGCTAATTTTAACAATGATTCCAACACTTTTGCTGCGACTGCATAAAGTATAGCCCACTCGACTTGTGGCACTAAACGCCTGCCGATTGGCTAGCTCTTTGCTGGTTGGCGGTTGTTTGTTAGTCTGCTTAGACGGGCAGAGCACATTTATTATGATCAGAGCCATCGGTAATAGATTGCTCAGTAGGCATAGGATGTCATCAGTTTCGTTAACACGTCTACTGTTTGCAAAAAAGTGTGATACCGAGAACAATGATCTTTTTCATTCACACATCAGTATTTTTGATCAGTATTTATTTGCTAAATCCAGTATCATCTCCAAATGACAGAACAGGGGACAAGCTTTCAATCCCAGCTTTTCTCTGTGTGTTGCACTCCTGGCATTGGCATATAAACACTAATGCAGAAATACTGAAATGGGAATGAGGCGTTGAACTAACTAAAAGATCATTTCACCTGAAGAACTAGTTTTTTGGTCTGTAGCCTGTTTGCTGTGAATCCTTGTTCCCTATGATCGGGCAGTGTAAATCTGCCTTTAGTCAGCAGGACATCAGATGCAATACGCACTGTAGCCCATAGGGCACACATTAAAAAAAGATTCGACATGCCCATCCTTGAGGTTGCTGCCACATGAAATCCAGGCTGAGCTGCTGGACAGCCAAATGTGGTTTAGCCTATTAAACAGATTTATTGAAGTTTATGGTGGACCAGAGGGACTAGTGTGTAGATGAATTGAGCAGATCCGTTCTCATTCTTCACCATGTTCCTTGTTTGAGATTTTGTTTTCTTTTGTACAGACAAGTTTTGCACCTCCATGCAGTTTGAGTGCAATAACCACCGTTGTATCTCCAAACACTGGGTGTGCGATGGATCCGATGACTGTGGGGACAAATCTGATGAGGACATCCGTTGCCGTAAGTCACTACCCAGGGTTTTTGCCTCCTTGTTTTTCAGCAGAAGCGAATGTTAGAAGCAATACTTTGTTGTGTTTCAGAATCTGCTACATGTAGCCCTGAAGCCTTCCAGTGCCCGAGTACCCATGTGTGTGTACCCCGCCGCTGGCTGTGTGATGGCGATAAAGACTGCCAAGATGGAGCGGACGAAAGCGTCCATGCCGGCTGTGGTGAGCACATTTCTGCCCCTTGTTCAAATGTGTCCGTTGTCTAGCAAAATATCTGTAAAAGGCCCTCTATGTGAGAAGGTTACCGCTGATTAATCCAGGATTTGTGTGATGGAATATCCCTTCCCATATAACCTGTGTACATTTCCAGTTTTCTCTGTAATGTCCTTCCAGCCAGACACTATTTACATGGTCATCTAAATGAGGTTTAAAGGCTTCTGTATAATTCTAACCTTATTGTACACTTTGGTGATAGCTTGGCATTTCCCATGTTATAATGTGCTGGTATATCCCTACAATATACCGGAGGGTCTCGCTTCTGGAACGCCCACGGTCCAGAGAATGAAGTTGACATGTCTTTGGTAGTGTGCGGTGTCCTCTTCAGTGGTTTTTGTTTTTTTGTTCAGTGGCCCTTGACCTCCTGTTTGTGTGAAGAACACACTTTGGCCCTATTTGAGTTCAGTTCCCCTACACAGTCAGTGCTTGGTGTAACGCTGTAAGGGAAACAATTAGGCTGCATGTCCATGATCAGTGTTCACAGCGTTTTGGATGTAGCATGCTTTAGCCACGTTCAAATCACTGTGATGTACAGTACAAGCATAGTGGATGGGATTTCTAGAAATCACATGCCCACTGTGCTTTTTTTCCCACAGCAAAAACTGACCTGCGATTCGGCTTCCCGAGCTGCAGCATATCAATTGTTTTCTGCAGAGTCACAAGCAGGGAGAACAGAAGAGAGACCGCAGCACCCCAAGCCTGGATCGTGGGTACGGGCAGCTGTGGTCTCCTGGGCACGTACCCTTAGACAGTGATATAGCTTCACCCATGCATTATTTCCTCTTTATTTTATGGGTTGCGGCAGAGGGTCCACTTGCCAATCAGAAAGCAATGGCATATCCTTGCAGTATGCGATCCATCTATGAGAGAGAAATTAATTTTCAGAAGTAATTTCAGCAGAGATTGCTTGTTACGTGCCAATTGGCTCAGTCCTGTTTAATCTGATTAGAAGTAATCTGATCATATGCTTTGAAAAGGAAATGGATTGCTAATCCGCTAGTGTATTTGTGTGTTCTCTGTTAAGGAGCATTAAAAAGGGGTTATTCCCACAATATCAATCACATCTCAGTGGCTCAAAATCCTAAAATAAATATAGTTGTCAAATGCCATCAAGTTCCAAAAGTGCTTCATGCTCCGGATATCACCCACTGAAACCCGCAGGTCAGAGGCGTTTGCCTTCCTGGTTGCTATGGACACGTCCTGTAGTTCTTTTCTAATAGGTTGCACATGCTCAGTAGATACTGGTGGGGGTCTTGTTCTTACTGTGCAGTGAGGTGGCACACGATTGCACTGTCCGCAGAGGACATGGACACTGTGCATCTTCTCTTCTCAAATACAACAGTGACCCTCCTCTCAAATTATACTGTTATGTGATAGTTAAAGCCAACTAAGCGCAATTGTACCTTTCACTAAACGACCAATGCATGATTGAACGTATAAACATTTGTCTATAATCATTATAGTGGAAACCTACTACAATCTACATACAACTGGGCCTTTATACAATCTGCACAATTGTTTTTGTTGCTCACAACAACCAATCAGAGCTCAGTTTTCATTTTGTTAACAGCTCTGGTAAAATGAAAGCTGCAATGTGATTGGTTGCTTTAGGCAACAAAGACCGGAGAGGATACATGGGGCAGCTGTATCTAAAAGACATATAGATTTGGATGATAAAGGATTAGAAACCTTTATATAGAGTGGTGGGGACTGACCAGGATTACCATGATACAACATTATAAAGTATGCACAGCACCAAGTATCCTCCTGTCAGTCCCACCCCATTGGCCATTAAGAGATCCCAGTGCACCTCAAGGAGTAGCTCATGTTATTTATGAGGGGAGAGTCGGGAGGCTGGAGAAGAAGCAGGTGCTTATGGGAAATGTAGTCTACTGTGGTCACATGGTCAGCACTGGTTATGGAGCCAGAAAAAAGATTGGTGATATTAGCCAGTGAGTATCTGAAGTCATAGTTCGGTCACTTTAGAAAGGTTATTAGACTACAGGGAGTTTTGGAAAAAAAAGGTAGTCTTTGCGATAATCCCTTCAAGGAGCAATGACCGACCATATAGAAGTTTTAGACCATACACACAAGCCGATAAAAACTGTATGGGGCAGAATAATCGTCAGCGTGATCGTTCCTTGGCCATACATTATCAGGCAGTCAGCAGCACATCCGCTGTTTCCATGATGTGCTGCCGAGAATGATGATTTACTATATATTCCAGCATAAAGATTTTATCATTCGACAAACAAGCTTGGTGCTCACCCATTGGTCGATCCATAGTATTTTTGTTGTTCGTCGAAACTGTTTTTCCAAATTGCCCTTTGACTTACTGACTTTTTTCTGTGCTTCTTGGAGGATAGCACTCATGTCCGCAGCAGATAACCGCTTTTATTGCAGTCCTATAAAAAACTAAGAAATAAAGATAATGTCTCCTTACTTCCAGTTTTCAACAATACCTGCGACTCCAAAGAATTCATGTGTCAGAACCAGCAGTGTATTCCTAAGCAGTTTGTGTGCGACCATGACGCCGACTGCAGTGACGGATCGGACGAGTCTGCCGAGTGCGGTGAGTTGGCTCCAAGTTGTACAGATACTTGTATGTTTAGTATTTGTCTATTTCAGGGTGTTTTTTTTTTTGAGCACTCATCCTCTATCACCAGATCCATGTAGGACGGCAACGTCCGAGCATCTCACTAGACAATTCCCCTTTTCTAATAAGGTTTCTCTTCTAATATACTGATTAGAGTATCCTACCTGTGGACCTGACTGGTTCCGCTGTGCTAATGGCCGCTGCCTACAAAACAAACAGTGGGAATGTGATGGAGAATTTGATTGCCATGATAAGTCTGATGAGGCACCGAAAAATCCACGTTGTACCAGCACTGGTAAGACTAAGAGCTGTAATAATAATTATAGTTTTATTGCTATATCACAAACATATTCCTCAGCACTTTACAATTAAGTGGGGACATATACAGATAATAAAGTCAATAGAAAGGTATACACAGTTCACCAGTTACAGGGGGAGTGAGGACCCTGCTTACAAGCTTATAATCTACAAGGAAATAGGGGGAAACAGTAGGTAGAGCCTCTTCATTAGGCATGGTACAGCAATCATTATAATAAATAGGGGTTTTCATATAATGGTACGTGATCCAGTCATCAGCCAGTATCGAAATGTAGTTACCAAGTGCTATTGGGTGCTTGGAAGATGTGGAGAATGAATAGGAGGCACCAGGTTCTGAAGAAAATGTAGGAACAGGAAAGAGTTAAATTAGTGAAGTGAGGTGATAGGCCTGTCTAAAGTATTGTGTTTTAAAGCACGCTTAAAAAGGTGTGGGCTAGGTATTAGTAAGATTATTTGGGGCAGTGCATTCCAGAAAACTGGCGCAGCACGAGAGAAGTGTAAGGGTATGTCCGCATGCTGCAGTTTTGTATTAACCACAAAAATGCACCCTGTGGCCAAAAAAACCCGCATGTTTTTGGTGCATTTTTTGACCATGCATTCTTGGTGTGCTTTTTTTATCACCAATGGATGAAAAGCGCAAAAAGAACTGACATGCTGCATTTTGGTGGTCACCCACAAAAAAAAAGAGCAACGTGGGCACAGTATATATGAAATCTCATAGACTTTGCTGGGAAGGAAAAGCATGCAGATTGTGGTGACTAAAAGGTCTCCTCAAACTGCACCAAAAATGCATCAAAACCTGCAGCGTGCGCATGACGCCTTAGAGAAGGAGGTGCTAGGTTTGGGTCGTGGAGGATGTTACTCATAGATCAGTTACAGAATAGAGAAGATGGGTAGACTAAATGTAAATGACCATTCTATAAAGTGAATACACACGGGATAATATTGGTTCACATAGGAAATGCTGGTAAATTAATGATTTTTTATTTTATTTGCAGAAGGCAAATGCAATGATACATTCTACCTCTGCAAAAACGGCAAGTGTATCCCAGAGCATCTTATGTGTGACAACAACAATGACTGCGGGGACGGCTCGGATGAGCTCAACTGCTTTATCAATGAGTGTCAGAACAAGAGGCTGAGTGGCTGCAGTCAGGAGTGTGAGGACCTCAAGATTGGCTACAAGGTACACGTCAAGCCATGGAAAAAGGGGAAAAAGTATTTTTATGTTTATAATATTTACATATAATCACACATAATAAAAGTATGTTGTCTGAAATGATGAGAATATACATAATCTGTAGTTCATGGGCTAAATTTGACTTTTTAGGAGTTGTCTGGCATTTCTGCTTCCGCATTGCCAAGGTGTTACAACGCCACACACCGGTCAAGACTCCTGCACGATCGTCAGGTCTCATACACATGTCCTGTTCATTATAATAGGACAGGGGAATAATGTGTCAGGTTGTATGGACCCTGGCACCGCTCATCTCCAAAGTGCAAGTGAGCGGAGACGGGCCAACCCCTTTTGCTTTATTGTATGTATCATGTCAAATGTTGAACATTTTCATCCTTTGACCACTGGGCCTCAGATTTGGCCCTCTCAAGTGCCTCATAATAAAAAAAATCTCATACCTCCCCTTTGTCACAGGGAGGCAGCTGCACTCAGTGGGTGGTCTTAAAGGGAACTAACCAGCAGAATTTTCATATATAAAGTAAAGCCAGTGCTACACTGGCTCTAGGATGCTGAATGTAAGCATAGCTTTTGTTGTAAGATTGGATGTTTTATTTCAGAAATATGTGCAAGTAAAGTTACAGACATGCAAAGCTATTTGAGCTGCTAATAGGTAGGTCGGGTTTTGCTATCTATTCCCGCCCCTGTCTGCTGCCTGTCCTTGGTAGATGCTACACTGTAAGGGGCGTGTTCAAAATAAAGCCCAATCACAAGACCGAAATGACTCATACCTGGAAGGGAGCCCATACAGTCTAGCATCTGCCAAGGACAGGCAGCAGACAGGGGCGGAAATAGCAAAACCCCACCCACATATTATATATTCTAGAGCTGCTATCAATCAAATAGCAGTGCATTGCTGGAACTTTACTTGCACGTATTTCTGAAATAAAACCTCCAATCCTAAAACAAAAGCTATGCTTACATTCAGCAGCCTAGCGCCAGTATAGCACTGGCTTTACTTTATACATAAAAATCCTGATGGCTGGTTCCCTTTAATTAGTGTTCGACAGCTTTTAAACACAGTGAGACCGCCCACTGGACCACTAAACCCAGGAAGAGCTGATGATTTTAATGATAAAATATGAGTTTTACTGAACTTTTTAAAATAACAGTATATATTATTTTGCTCTGTTTCACCCGCTTTGTAGTGTAGATTAAAAGACTTTAGAGGGATTATGGCCACTTTAATGCCCTGCTAAAGCTTTAAAACCATTAAAAGGGTATAAATGGGTATTCCCATCATACAAAGGGATGGTGAATCACTAGAAAAACACCATAACTATATGATCATTGGGGGCACTACCTCTGGGACCTGCAGCAATACTGAGCATGTAGGGGCCGCAGCGCCACATCCCTTCCACTGTTGTTTTCCGCACTCTTGGGTGACCAAGGCGTCACTATGTAAGACAAACTCCAGTTCCTTCATTCTCAAGATTTAAGTGTCCCAAAGGTTTGACCCCACCAATCATACGTTGATGGAATAACTAAGCAATAGCCCTTAAGTAAGCGTTTATAGATGTTTACTACCTCGAGTTATTGTGGTGTTTTTTATTAGTATAAAGAAGAAAAATTTGTTCCAGCTTCACTTTATTTCAGCATGATTAAAATTCCATGACGTCCAATAGATATTTGAAAGAACCATGTCAAAAGGGAAAAAAGCGACTCGTTTCGACCGTACTCCTGCGATCTTAACCAGAGCTTGGTCTCCTTTACACACACTGAAGCTTATATATGGGAAACAAGCAATCTATC
Organism: Anomaloglossus baeobatrachus; assembly: GCF_048569485.1. Classification (NCBI taxonomy): domain Eukaryota; kingdom Metazoa; phylum Chordata; class Amphibia; order Anura; family Aromobatidae; genus Anomaloglossus; species Anomaloglossus baeobatrachus. The sequence continues at coordinate 657,879,397 of NC_134354.1, forward strand.
CTTACAAACCTCACCATTGAAAAAGGTCCTAAATCAACAAAATGCAAGCTAAATTATGTTAAAATCATAAATACTTATACAAAAAATGGCAAAAAAACAATAAAGCACAAATATAAAATAAAGCCTATATAAGGAAAAAACACACCAAGATTAATAATGACACATAATTTCACTTTGTTTATTTAAACTGTCCAGGAATCTTGTTCCCAAATTCCAAGAAGCCTTACTTCTATGGAGACGTCTTCAAATATGGAGTGAAATATTTAGTACTGGTAAACAAGCATTTGTACCAAAAACATTTTTTAATTACAATAATTCTCATAATTCTAATGTTAAATGGAAACTGTTACCAGATTTGGTGACTATAAGCTGCGGTCACCACCAGTGTGCTCTTATATACAGAATTCTAACATGCTGTATATAAGAGCGCAGGCCGCTGTGTAGAGCGTAAAAATCACTTTATAATACTTACCTAAACGGTCGCTGCGGTGAAGTTGGGTCATATGGGCGTCTCCAGTGTTGGAGCCTCCTCTTTCGGCCATCTTTGTCGTCCTTCTTCTGAAACCGGGGTGCATGACACGTCCTACGTCATCCACACTTGTCGGCATTGAGATCCTGCTCAAGCGCACTTTGATCTGTCCTGAGCAGGGCAGATCAAAGTATTGTAGTGCACATGCGTGGGATCGGCGAGTGTGTATGACGTAGGACACCGGCTTCAGAAGGAGGACGAAGATGGCCGAAAGTGGAGGTGCCGGCAACAGAGACGCCCATATGACTCAACTCCACCGTAGAGACTGTTTAGGTAAGTATTATAAAGTGATTTTTATGTTCTATACAGCAGGCTGGGCTCTTATATACAGCATGTTAGAATACTCTATATAAGAGCCTGGTGGTGGTGGCCACAGCGCATAGGCCCCAAATCTGCTGACAGGTTCCCTTTAAGCAATTCATGAATTGTAATTCTGAGAATGTTGTCTACATTCATTCGCTTTGTGAAAAAGTCATTTGTAAGTTGTACTTCATGTAAGCTAAAGGTTCTCATCATGGACTATCCGTATATTTCATATACTCTGAGTCTTATCAGTACTGTTTCATCTGCAGTAAGACCTTTAATTATGTCTTATCAGACGTCTCCTTACACCTGAGGCTTAAGGCCCCTTTACACACTGAGACTTTCTAGCGATCCCACCAGCGATCCCACCAGCGATCCCAACCTGGCCGGGATCGCTACAAAGTCTCTGGTGAGTCGCTGGTGAGCTGTCAAACATGCAGACCTGGCCAACGACGCAACAGCGATCCGGACCTGCAGAACGACCTAGCTAGTCATTGGGGACGTTGTAAAGCAGCTTTTTGAAAGGGAAGTCTCTAACGAGGTCGCTGTAAAGTCCCCTTTACACACTGAGACTTTCTAGCGATCATGCTGCACAGCGGGAAACAAAGGACCAAAGAATGGTCCTGAACGATTTGTAGCGATCAGCAACTTCACAGCAGGGGCCAGGTCGCTGATGTGTTTCACACACTGCAATGTCGCTGGGGAGGTCGCTATTACGTCACAAAACCGGTGACGTTACAGCGATGTCGTTTGCGATGTTGCAGTGTGTAAAGCCACCTTTAAGGCCCAGTCACACACAACGACTTACCAGCGATCTCAAAAACGATGCGACCTGATAGGGATCGCAGGTAAGTCGCTGGGAGGTCGCAGGTAAGTCGCTGGGAGGTCGCAGGTGAGATGTCACACAGTCAGATCTTACCAGCGATGCAGGAACAATACAGGTCGCAGTAGTGACCTGTATAACGATCTCAGCAGTCACTGTGACCCTGTCACACAGTGTCAAACACAGCGATGTGTCCTGCCCAGCAGGACATCGCCTTTGAAGAAAATGGCCTGGACCATTCTGCAACGACTAGAGATCTCACAGCAGGGGCCTGATCGCTGGTAGGTGTCACACATAACAAGATCGCTAACGGGATCGCTACTGCGTCACAGAAACCGTGACTCAGCTGCGATCTCGCTAGCGATCTCGTTATGTGTGACAGTACCTTTAAGTTAAAAACAAACGAAGTGAGATTATGTTTCATTATTGATTTTGGTGTTTTGTCCTTAGATATAATTTTATTTTATGTGTGCTTTTATTGTTTTTTGACATATTGTATAAGTATTTGTGATTTAAATATAATTTAAATTGCATTTGTAAATTTTAGTCGTGATCTTAGTAAGGGTAGATTGGTTCTTTCCCATACAGTATATAAGCTTTAGTATGTGTGAAGGAGACCAAGGTCTGATTACGATCGCAGACGCATGATCAAAACGGGTCACTTTTCCCCTCTGATGTGGTTCTCTCAAATATCTATTAAGCGTTATAGAATTTTAACCAAGTTGAAAAAAGTTTATTTTGAGTTTTATCCCAAGGAGCTGGAGCAATGGTCTTCTTTACATGTTGCTCACGTTTAATCAGAACGGAGTTCCGAGCACCTGGAGCACTTTGATCTGTATTTGTGGAGCTGGCTCCATTGCCTTTTGTCTTTAATTAGTAATTTTCTTACAGCTGTTAATTCTTTTTGTCACCCGTACAGTGCAGATGCCGTCCTGGTTTTTGGCTGAAGGATGATGGCAAAACTTGTGTAGACATTGATGAATGCATCACCACTTACCCTTGTAGCCAAAGGTGTATAAATACCATCGGAAGCTTCCGCTGTTTGTGTATTGACGGCTATGAAGTACGAGCAAACGACAGTACGAGCTGCAAGGTGGTCGGTGCTGCCGATAGTAAGCAAATCTAACTTCTCCTCAGCAAGAAGATTCTCTATTGTCTCATATCTAATTTACCTAGCTCAAATGTCAGTTATCTTGAAAGAAGCCGTTTCCTGCTTTTCTCTTTCACTATAGAGACCTTAGATTTTGAAAATAGGTGCTAAAAGGGGTTGTCCACTGTTTGGGGACATTTTTCTTTTCTTAAATGCATGTGATATAGAAGGGTTAATAGTTTCTATATTTCTTCATTAAAGATATTTTATTGTTATTAGTAAGTATATCTGGTGGTAGTTCATAGTCATTATGGAGCCTTCGGAATAAGAGACATGCTCAAGGATTATTTTGTCTCTAAATGTTCTTCTTATCTTCTTCTTATCTCATATGCATGACTCTACATTTTTGCTTTGCTAAAACTTAAAGGTCATATGAGCAACTTGTAAAGTCCAGCTTAGAAGCCTTATTTGCAATATCACATTGATCTGTAAATGGTATAAATAAAGTGTACTTTGGTTAAATAAACAGAAAATTGATCATGCCCACATGGATGCTGGTCTTTTTCTCCGAGCGCTCGATCTTGATTAGGTCTGAAGAGGCCTAATTGAGAAGACCTCACTGGTGATCCCATAAGCTGACTTGTGACAAAACAGAACAGCTACAACACATGTAAATGGGGTTAAAAAACATTTTTTCTGTGTCGTTTCATTAACATTTTACACGGTTTGCCTTCTACGGCCCTGGGGTTGTGCGGTCTATTAACGAAATCCAACAGCCAACCCGCCATGTAGGTCTTACGGTAGGGGGAGAGTTTGTATGTATTTTATTTGTCTTTCATGAACTGGTCAGGGATGTAAAGAGCCTATAAAGGTCAAATGGTGCTAATGTTTAAATGAAAGCCAATTGCAAAAATACTTAAAGGGGCTGTCTACTACTTGGACAACCTGTTCACCTTCCCTTCGTTATGCCCAGAAAACTATAAAAGCTTATACTCCTTTCCGCTGCGGTCATGGTATCAGCAGTGTCTGAAACGTGTTCCCGGGACCCACATGGCATTGTTATGACACGCGAGCCCCGCAACCAGTCCGCATCTGCTTTCTTCGCCCCATCTTCAGACATTTGAGCAGGATGTGAACGCTGCGTTGACTTCCTGCTCAAATGTCCGAAGGCGGGGAGACAGACGCTGGGTGCTGATTGGTTGTGGGACTCGTGTGTCATATCAATGGCATGTGGGTCCCGGGAACACGACTTCAGGCATTGCTGCATCCAGGGCCACACTGCAGGTGAGTATATCCTTATTTATTTTTCTGGGGCAAACAAGGGAAATGAGAAAGGAGTTTCCAAGTAGTGGACAACCACTTTAAGAAAAAAAAGTTCCTGGAGATGGCTACCCCCTTTAATTCAGCATACAAACTTTTCTAAGAAATGTGAAGAAATTTCAGTATCTGTAAAGACGTTCACAGGAGATGGCGCCAGATCTTTATGCTCCTATGTAGACTTGCATTCTTATACAAAGGACTGCTGCCATGATTTATATATTATATATTCAGGAGCGCTGATAGGAAAAGTTTTCATTTGTTTTCTTGGTATAAGTTTCTGTTTAGATTACATTATATTTTAAAACTTGTTCTTCCCTTGTGGTCAGGTTTTAAATTAAGGCTTTTATCTTTTTCTAATAGTGGAAGAGCCATTCTTAATTTTTGCAAACCGATACTATTTGAGAAAACTGAGTCTGGGAGGCACCAATTACACCCTACTGAAGCAGGTGAGTATATCACACTTGTACACGAGACACTTTCCGTTACTGGGTCACCAGTCCATTGTATGAGGGGTGTGTGCTAAAAGCCGTGCCGCACTTTCCTCTTTTACTATTTGGCTGAGAAGGATCCTTGGGCTAGCTCATTGTTTTATTGGTGCAGATTTGCGAAGGTAAATCCTGTAGAATTGTGGCTTAATTTGCTACAAAAATTGTCTTCCATGCCATGCGCCTTATTTATTACTAGAAGGTGGCCCGGTTCTAACGTATCGGGTAGTCTGGAATGTGTATGTAGGTTAGCAGATTGAATAATAAGGTAATGAATACACTGGATGGGTTAGGTTTAATTTAGTATTCTTATAATTGTTTATTGGTTTTAAAATGACAAACAACAGAAGGATCAGTTTTAATAGATGAGTCTAATGTTTAATGATGTCCATGGCTTGTAACGAAAGAAGGTCATGAACAGTGTAAAGTTAAGTAAAAATATGCTGATGCTGTGATGTAGCCCAATGCTGGTATGTGCCCCCATCGTGGTGCAGCCACCATCCTGACATGTGCCCCCATCCTGCGGGGTAATGTGTGCGGGGGGCGGAGTGCGGGGGGGTGGAGCCGAGCGGGGCCATGGCGCTGAGGACGTCAGTGCCGGGGACTGCATGGCTGGAGACCGGTAACTATCTAGGTGTGTGTGTGTGTGTGTGTGTGTGTGTGTGTGTGTGTTCAGTGTATACATGCAGAGTGTGGGGGGGGGGGTCGTAGCCGAGTGGGGTAATATGTGGGGGGGGTCGTAGCCGAGTGGGGTAATATGTGGGGCTGGTGGAGCCGAGCGGGGCCATGGCGCTGAGGACGTCAGTCCTGGGGACTGCATGGCTGGGGACAGGTGACTATTCGTGTGTGTGTGTGTGTGTGTGTGTGTTCAGTGTATACATGCTGTGGGCGGAGTGCGGGGGGGGTGGAGCTGAGTGGGGTAATGTGTGTGTGTGTGTGTGTGTGTACAGTGTATACATGCAAAGTGCAGGGGGGGGGTGGAGCCGAGTGGGGTAATGTGTGCGGGGGGCGCAGGCGAACGGTGGGTATGTGTCTGCTGGGTTGCCGGTGTGGGCTCCCTGGGGTGCAGCACTCACCGGGGAGTCGGGGCTCCGTGTGGGTGCGGGTAAAAGTGTCAGACGGCGTCCTGTCGGCCCGTAGTTAGGGCTGTTCAGGTAGCTGAGCCGTTCATCGCAGGCTCTTTAGCGCGCGCGGTGTGGCGACGGTTGTCCCTGTAATGACGTCATTTTGGAGCAAGACAGACAGAATAAGGCAATTATATATATAGATGTGTAAGACACTTTTGCCAACTTGATGAGGGGGCAACACCTAGGAAACAGTGGGCATGGATTGCGGTGAAAAGGGGCTTTGGTTTAAATTGTGATGCCAAAATGTGATACAAATGATTAAAGCAAAGTATCTTTACTGTGGTGTAAACTGTTAAATATAAATTTATTCATCCAAGTCAATATAATATCAAACCATAGGAAATGTGTTATATAGTAGCCCTATTGTGTGAATAGTTGCATGTAGTATCCAAATTCGCAATCTTACTATGTGCTTAATAGACAACTATGTTAGGCCATAGAAATATTGAAGGTAATGAAAAAAATATATATAACGTGCAAAGTTGCTTACGTGTAATAATAAATACAACAGTCCAATTGTAACACATAAGGATGTTTCAAGGAATCTATGTTAGTGGATGCTATTTAGTGGCCATAACAGAGACTAGCAATAATAACCAACCCATGATTAGACAAACACTGTGGTATAGCCCCGCATACCAACTGGCATTTCACCCTGCTTCTTCAGGGGGCATGTACAGGTGCATCTCAATAAATTGGAATATCATCAAAAACTTAGTTTATTTTAGTAATTCAATAAAAAAGGATAACACATATATAGAGTCATTACACACAGAGGGATCTATTTCATGTATTTATTTTTGTTAATGTTGATGATTATAGCTTACAGCCAATGAAAACCCAAAAGTCATTATCTCAGAAAAATAGAATAATTACCACAAACACCTTCTTAAGTGTTTAAAATGGTCCCTTAGTCTGGTCAGTAGGCTACACAGTCATGGGGAAGACCTCTGACTTGACAGATGTAGCGGAGGCAGCCATTGACACACTCCACAAGGAAAATAAGCCACAAAAGATCATTGCTAAGGAATCTGGCTCTTAAGTGTGTTGTATCCAAACATAATGGAAAGTTGAGTGGAAGGAAAAAGTGTGGTAGAAATAGGTGTACAAGCATCCGGGATAACCACAGCCTTGATAGGATTGTTAAGAAAAAGCCATTCAAAAATTTGGGGAAGATTCAAAAGGAGTGGACTGCTGCTGGAGTCAGTGCTTCAAGAGCCACCACACACAGATGTATCCAGGACATGGGCTACAGCTGTCGCATTCCTTGTGTCAGGCCACTCTTGACCAATATACAACGCCAGAAGCGTCTTACCTGAGCCAAGGAGAAGAAGAACTGGACTGTTGTTCCGGGTTCCAAGGTGTTTTCAGATGAAAGTAAAATTTGCATTTCATTTGGAAATCAAGGTCCCAGAGTCTGGAGGAAGAGTGGAGTGGCCACGATCCAAGAAGCTTGAGGCCTAGTGTGAAATTTCCACAATCAGTGATGGTTTGGGGAGCCATGTCATCTGCTGGTGTAGGTCCACTGTGTTTTATCAAGACCAAAGTCAGCGCAGCCGTCTACCAGGACATTTTAGGGCACTTAATGCTTCCCTTTGCCAACAAGCTATTTGGAGATGGAAATTTCATTTTCCAGCAGGATTTGCCACCTGTCCACACTGTCAAAAGTACCAATACCTGGTTTAATAGCCACAGTGCTTGATTGGCCAGCAAACTCACCTGATCTAAACCCCATAGAGAATCTGTGGAGTATTATCAAGAGGAAGATGAGAGACACCAGACCAAACAATGCTGACGAGCTGAAGGCTGCTATCAAAGCTTCCTGGGCTTTCATAACACCTCAGCAGTGTCACAGGCTGATCGCCTCCATGCCACGCCGCATTGACGCATAGACTTTTCAGAAGGCACCAATATTTCTGAGTTTACAATCATTTTTCCAGTTGGTCTTATATAATAATCTATTTTTCTGGGTTTTCATTGGCTGTAAGACATAATCATCAACATTAACAGAAATAAACACTTGAAATAGATCCCTCTGTGTGTAATGACTCTATATAATATATGTGGCTCCTTTTTGTATTGAATTACTGAAATAAATTAACTTTTTGATTATATTCTAATTTATTGAGCTGCACCTGTATGTATCTGCTATTGAGGTTCGGTACGGAGATTCGTGACTGGTCCATGCATAGCGGTCCGTACGAAGACTCTGAATGTCTAACCCTGAGATATTACAAATACTCGGCTGCATCTGTCGATGATACCCTGCTGCTATTACCTGGCTTACCAGTCTGGGCTCATAACACAATGTGCTGGTTTTCAGTGTGGGTGGTCGGATACTCACTTCACATATACAGATTGAAGCCTTCAGGGCTTATTTTTATTTCCTTCAAACTAAAATCTAGTTTAGCTTTCATTGTTTTTGGCAATGTTTAGCAATGATATCAGGGGGAATTGGCCGGCGCTCACTATGTGTGTGTCCAGCATCAAAATTACATTAAAGTAGACATGGAACAGTCACTTAATTGTTTACATGATATTGACTTATTGCTAAGCACTGAGCATGGATTTTCTGATATTTCACTTATTATCCCCACAGTTAACCCACTGTTGAACCTGGAGAAATATTCTCCTGTTTGCAAAATATTCAAGTGATAGTTATATAATATAAGAATAAGCGCAAGATTGCCAATATCTGTGTTTTTGTACATTTGGTACTACTGTGCCTTGCGAAAGTATTCGTCCCCCTTGAATTTTTCAACCTTTACCCACATTTCAAGCTTCAAACATAAAGATAGAAATGTTAATGTTATGTTGAAGAATCATCAACAAGTGGGACACAATTGTGAAGTTAAATGAAATTTATTGCTTATTTTAAACTTTTTTTAAAAAATAAATAACTGAAAAGTGGGGCGTGCAATATTATTCGGCCCCTTTAAGGTAATACTTTGTAGCGCTACCTTTTGCTGCGATTACAGCATAAGTTACTTGGGGTATGTCTCTATCAGTTTTACACATCAAGAGACTGAAATTCTTGCCCATTCTTCCTTTGCAAACAGCTGGAGCTGAGTGAGGTTGGATGGAGAGTGTTTGTGAACAGCAGTTTTCAGCTCTGTTCACAGATTCTCGATTGGATTCAGGTCTGGACTTTGACTTGGCCATTCTAACACCTGGATATGTTTATTTGTGAACCATTCCATTGTAGATTTTGCTTTATGTTTAGGATCATTGTACAATGGTCCTGTATTTGGCTTCATCCATCTTCCCATCAATTTTAACCATCTTCCCTGTCCCTGCTGAAGAAAAGCAGGCCCAAACCATGATGCTGCCACCACCATGTTTGACAGTGGGGATGGTGTGTTCAGGGTGATGAGCTGTGTTGCTTTTACGCCAAACATATCGTTTAGCATTGTGCCCAAGTAGTTCGATTTTGGTTTCATCTGACCAGAGCACTTTCTTCCACATGTTTGGTGTGTCTCCCAGGTGGCTTGTGGCAAACTTTAAATGCACTTTTTTATGGATATCTTTGAGAAATTACTTTTCTTTGTCGCTCCATTGGGAGACCCAGACAATTGGGTGTATAGCTTCTGCCTCCGGAGGCCACACAAAGTATTACACTGAAAAAGTGTAACCCCTCCCCTCTGCCTATACACCCTCCCGTGGATCACGGGCTCCTCAGTTTTATGCTTTGTGTGGAAGGAGGCACACATCCACTCATGCTTTCCCATTTTAGTCAGCAGCAGCTGCTGATTTTATCGGTTGGAAGAAAAGAGGGCCCCCACAGGGCCCCCGGCATGCTCCCTTCTCACCCCACTACGTCGGCGGTGCTGTTAAGGTTGAGGTACCCATTGCGGGTACAGAGGCTGGAGCCACATGCCGTTTTCCTTCACCATCCCTTAGAGGCTCTGGGAGAAGTGGGATCCTGACCGGTCATCCATTTACTGGGACCGGGCTCCCTCCGCAGCCCCTGTGGGAATCTGACGGACAGGAGTCTATGTATCCTCAGGGACAGGGCCCTGCATCTAAAGGTACTCTGTGTCCCCATGGGGACTGTGCATGGAGCGCTTGTTTCACAGACGCTGCAGCAGCTGCTGGTTTGTGAAGACCGGGACTTCCGCGCCGACCGAGCCTGTTTGTCGGCCACGGTATTAAATTTAGTCCCCGGCTTCATTGCGGCCTAGTACCATAACTCCCGCCCCCGGGCCTGCCAGTCAGGGGTAAGGGCGGGACGGTCGACCTGACGTCGGCAGTGAGGGCTGGAGCAGACTTTAGGTTTCCTCCCCCCCCCTCACTGATCACTGTGGGCCCCAGATTCCCGCACTTTACTAGTCACCACCCACGGCTCCCTCCTCCCCTGAGAGCTCCGGCAGCCATTTTTACACACATTCTGCCGGTGGAGGATTTTCAGGAACGAGCTCTGCAGCTCTGGGAGACCTAAGGCAGGGAATCTGGTGGACACACACTCCGCTTTGGGCGGTCGGTAAGCCACACCGGTCACCCGGTGCTGGTCCCCCTAGGGTGCCGGAGTATATATATATATATATTCGTATATATTTTCTCTGTTCGGCCGGGTTGTTTACTTTTGGCTATATACCCTCAGTGATCACTCTCCTAGGAGACAACAGCATGTCGTCCACAAGGAGCAAGGGTGCCAAGGCACAGGGTTATTTTGCCACCTGTACCTCTTGTGCGGCTAAGTTACCTGCGTGTTCCACCTACCCTCACTGTGAGCAATGCTCGACCCCTGTTGCACTTGCTCAGCCGGAGCCTCGGTCACTAGTGGGCCCCTCGGCTCAGGCAGACCCTCCTGCTTCCACTGTCCAGGCGGCAGGGACAGAGTTTGCAGTTTTTGCTGAGAAACTCTCTGAGTCGCTTTCACAATCCATGGCTCAGTCTATGGACAAATGGTCTGCCAAGCTACTAGAAGCCTTGCAGTCCAGACCGGTCCTTACACAGGCCCCGGGCACTGTTGGATCATCGCCTCCAGGCCCCTCTGGGTCTGCGCCGCAGCGTGCTCCCGGGGTGGCCCCTAGGTCTCACGTGGAGGACTCCTGCACGGACCACAGTCCCAGACCGGCTAAGCGGGCTCGCTGGGAATCTTCCCCGACTTCCTCACGCTGCTCGGGGTCTCAGCTTGAGGACTCTCTGGAGGAAGAGGCGGACGTCGCAGCTCAGGGCTCTGACCCTGACGTTGCCCTCAATCTTGATACACCTGAGGGGGACGCCTTAGTAAATGATCTTATATCGTCCATCAACCAGGTGCTAGATCTTTCTCCCCCACCTCCACCTATAGAGGAGTCGGCTTCGCAGCAGGAGAAACACCAGTTTAGGTTTCCCAAACGTACACGGAGTGCGTTTTTCGATCACTCTAACTTCAGAGATGCTGTCCAGAAGCACAGAGCATTTCCGGACAAGCGCTTTACTAAGCGCCTTAATGACACACGTTACCCCTTCCCCTCTGACGTAGTTAAGGGTTGGGCTCAATGTCCCAAGGTGGATCCTCCAGTCTCTAGACTGGCGGCTAGATCTGTAGTTTCAGTTGCAGATGGCTCATCGCTCAAGGATGCCACGGACAGGCAGATAGAGCTCCTGGTGAAATCCATCTATGAAGCCACAGGCGCGTCTTTTGCCCCGGCCTTTGCAGCCGTGTGGGCACTCCAAGCTATCTCAGCTTGTCTGTCTGAGATTAATGCGGTCACACGTACCTCTGCTCCGCAAGTTGCATCTTTGACTTCTCAGGCGTCGGCTTTTTCGTCCTACGCCATGAACGCCGTCCTGGACTCTGCTAGCCGTACAGCGGTAGCATCCGCTAATTCGGTGGCAGTCCGCAGGGCCATGTGGCTACGCGAATGGAAGGCAGACTCTGCTTCCAAGAAGTTCTTAACTGGTTTGCCTTTTTCTGGCGAACGTTTATTTGGCGAACGGCTGGATGAGATTATTAAGGAATCCTCGGGAAAGGACTCCTCCTTACCACAGTCCAAACCTAAGAGACCTCAGCAGAGAAAAATCCAATCGAGGTTTCGGTCCTTTCGTCCCTCCGCCAAGCCCCAAGCCTCTTCGTCCAACCGGCCGGAGAAAGGCCAGAGAAATTCCTATGCGTGGCGGTCCAAGTCACGCCCCCAAAAGGCCGCAGGAGGCACTGCCTCCAAGACGGCCTCCTCATGACTCTCGGCCTCACCTACCCACATCCTCGGTCGGTGGCAGGCTCTCCCACTTTGGCGACGCCTGATGGCCACACGTTCAAGACCGTTGGTGAGAGACATTCTGTCTCATGGTTACAGGATAGAGTTCAGCTCTCGTCCTGCGGCTCGTTTCTTCAGAACCTCCCCACCCCCTGCACAGGCCGACGCACTTTTTCAGGCAGTGGACGCTCTGAAAATGGAAGGAGTTGTGATTCCCGTTCCCTTTCAGGAACGTGGTCGCGGATTTTACTCCAACTTGTTCGTGGTGCCAAAAGAAGGACGGATCATTCCGTCCCGTTCTGGACCTCAAACTGCTCAACAGGCATGTGAGCACCAGAAGGTTTCGGATGGAATCTCTCCGCTCGGTCATCGCTTCGATGTCACAAGGAGACTTCCTAGCATCAATCGACATCAAGGATGCTTATCTCCATGTGCCGATCGCACCCGAACATCAACGCTTCCTGCGTTTCGCCATCGGGGACGAACACCTTCAGTTCGTGGCACTGCCTTTCGGCCTGGCGACAGCCCCACGGGTCTTCACCAAGGTCATGGCATCCGTTGTGGCGGTCCTGCACTCTCAGGGCCACTCGGTGATCCCTTACTTAGACGATCTCCTAGTCAGGGCACCCTCCCGGGTGGCGTGTCAACACAGCCTGACCGTCGCTCTGGCGACTCTCCAGTAGTTCGGGTGGCTCATCAACTTCCCAAAGTCCAAGTTGACACCAACCCAATCACTGACTTACCTCGGGATGGAGTTTCATACTCACTCAGCGGTAGTCAAGCTACCGCTGGACAAACAGCTTTCGCTGCAGACAGGGGTGCAATCTCTTCTTCGGGGTCAGTCACACCCCTTGAGGCGCCTCATACACTTCCTGGGGAAGATGGTGGCAGCAGTGGAGGCAGTGCCCTTCGCGCAGTTCCATCTGCGCCCACTCCATTGGGACATTCTCCGCAAATGGGACAGGAGGTCGACGTCCCTCGACAGGAACGTCTCTCTTTCCCTTGCAGCCAAAACCTCTCTTCAGTGGTGGCTTCTTCCCACTTCTCTATCGCAGGGAAAATCCTTCCTGCCCCCATCCTGGGCTGTGGTCACGACGGACGCGAGCCTGTCAGGGTGGGGAGCGGTTTTTCTCCACCACAGGGCTCAGGGAACCTGGACTCCGACCGAGTCTTCTCTTCAGATCAATGTTCTGGAGATAAGGGCAGTGTATCTAGCCCTAAAGGCGTTCCATCGGTGGCTGGAGGGCAGGCAGATCCGCATACAGTCGGACAACGCCACGGCGGTCGCGTACATCAACCATCAGGGAGGCACGCGCAGCCTTCCAGGAAGTCCGGCGGATTCTGCTGTGGGCGGAAGCCACAGCCTCCACCATCTCCGCAGTTCACATCCCCCACCATCTCCGCAGTTCACATCCCGGGCGTAGAAAACTGGGAAGCAGATTTTCTCAGTCGTCAGGGCATGGATGCGGGGGAGTGGTCTCTTCACCCAGACGTGTTTCGAGAGATCTGTCGCCGCTGGGGAACGCCGGACGTCGATCTCATGGCGTCACGGCACAACAACAAGGTCCCGGCCTTCATGGCACGGTCTCAAGATCACAGAGCTCTGGCGGCGGACGCGTTAGTTCAGGATTGGTCGCAGTTTCGACTCCCTTATGTGTTTCCTCCTCTGGCGATGTTGCCCAGAGTGTTACGCAAGATCAGATCCGACTGTCGTCGCGCCATTCTCGTCGCTCCAGATTGGCCGAGGCGGTCGTGGTACCCGGATCTGTGGCATCTCACGGTGGGTCAGCCGTGGGCGCTTCCAGACCGCACAGACCTGCTGTCACAAGGGCCGTTTTTCCATCTGAATTCTGCGGCCCTCAACCTGACTGTGTAGCCATTGAGTCCTGGCTCCTAGCGTCGTCGGGTTTTTCTCAGGATGTCATTGCCACTATGAGACAGGCCAGGAAACCAACGTCCGCCAAGATCTATTACAGGTCGTGGCGGATCTTCTTGTCCTGGTGCTCTGATAAGGGTTTTACTCCCTGGCCTTTTGCCTTACCCATTTTTCTTTCATTCCTTCAATCCGGAATGGACAAGGGTTTGTCACTCGGCTCTCTCAAGGGACAAGTATCGGCGCTCTCAGTATTTTTTCAAAAGCGCCTGGCAAGGCTTCCGCAGGTCCGCACGTTCCTGCAGGAAGTTTGCCACATAGTTCCACCCTACAAGCGTCCGCTGGAACCCTGGGACCTTAACAGGGTGTTAATGGCTCTTCAAAAACCACCTTTCGAGCCGCTGAGGGATGTCTCTTTATCACGTCTTTCGCAGAAGGTGGCATTTCTTGTGGCAATTACCTCACTCCGAAGAGTGTCGGAGCTTGCAGCGCTGTCATGCAAATCCCCTTTCCTGGTTTTTCACTAGGATAAGGTGGTTCTGCGTCCTGTCCCGGAGTTTCTCCCTAAGGTGGTATCTCCTTTTCATCAGGATATCTCCTTACCGTCCTTTTGCCCTCATCCAGTTCACCAGTGTGAAAAGGATTTGCATTCATTAGATCTAGTAAGAGCACTCCGACTCTACGTGTCTCGCACGGCGCCCCTGCGCCGTTCAGATGCGCTCTTTGTCCTGGTCGCTGGACAGCGTAAGGGTTCGCAGGCTTCCAAGTCAACTTTGGCTCGGTGGATCAAGGAACCGATTCTTGAAGCCTACCGTTCTTCGGTGCTTCCTCTTCCTTCGGGGCTGAAAGCCCATTCTACCAGAGCCGTGGGTGCGTCCTGGGCATTGCGACACTGGGCTACGGCTCAGCAGGTGTGTCAGGCAGCTACCTGGTCTAGTCTGCACACCTTCACAAAACACTATCAAGTGCATACCTATGCTTCGGCAGATGCCAGTCTAGGTAGGCGAGTCCTTCAGGCGGCGGTTGCCCACCTGTAGGAAGGGGTCGTTTTTCGGCTCTCTTTTATTGAGGTATTCTTTTACCCACCCAGGGACTGCTTTTGGACGTCCCAATTGTCTGGGTCTCCCAATGGAGCGACAAAGAAGAAGGGAATTTTGTTTACTTACCGTAAATTCCTTTTCTTCTAGCTCCTATTGGGAGACCCAGCACCCGCCCCTGTTCCCTTCGGGCTGGTTGTTCTTTTGTGTACACATGTTGTTCATGTTGAATTGTTCTTTTGGTTATGGTTTCAGTTCTCCGAACATCCTTCGGATTGAATTTACCCCAGACCAATTTATAAGTTTCCTCCTTCCTGATTTTGCACCAAAACTGAGGAGCCCGTGATCCACGGGAGGGTGTATAGGCAGAGGGGGAGGGGTTACACTTTTTCAGTGTAATACTTTGTGTGGCCTCCGGAGGCAGAAGCTATACACCCAATTGTCTGGGTCTCCCAATAGGAGCTAGAAGAAAAGGAATTTACGGTAAGTAAACAAAATTCCCTTCTCTTCTTGCCACTCTTCCATAAAGGCCAGATTTGTGCAGTGTACGACTGATCGTTGTCCTATGGACAGACTCTCCCACCTCAGCTGTAGATTTCTGCAGTTCATCCAGAGTGATCATGGCCTCTTGGCTGCATCTCTGATCAGTCTTCTCCTTGTTTGACATGAAAGTTTGGATGGACTGGCCAGGTCTTGGTAGATTTGCAGTGGTATGATTCTCCTTCCATTTCAATATGATCGCTTGCAGTGCTCCTTGGGATGTTTAAAGTTTTGGAAATCTTTTTGTAACCAAATCCGGCTTTAAACTTCTCCACAACAGTATCACGGACCTGCCTGTTGTGTTCCTTGGGCTTCATGATGCTCTCTATGCTTTAAACAGAACACTGAGACTATCACAGAGCAGGTGCATTTATACGGAGACTTCATTACACACAGGTGGCTTATATTTATCATCATCAGTCATTTAGGACAACATTGGATCATTCAGAGATCCTCAATGAACTTTTGGAGTGAGTTTGCTGCACTGAAAGTAAAGGGGATGAATAATATTGCACGTCCCAATCTTCAGTTATTTTTTTTTTTAAAAAAGTGTAAAATAAGCAATACATTTCATTCACCTTCACAATTGTGTCCCACTTGTTGTTGATTCTTCACCAGAACATTATAATTTTTACCTTTATGTTTGAATCCGGAAATGTGGGAAAAGGTTGAAAAATTCAAGGGGGCCAAATACTTTTGCAAGGCACTGTACATACAGTGTTCAAAAAATACACTCAAAAGACAGAAATCCTTTAGTATCAAAAATTAGCCGCACAATTAAAACCTATATTACTATAAGTCCAAAGAGGAGGGGAACAGGCGAGAAGCACAGTAGATATCAAAAGTCACCTAGATATCAGTAATGTAAAAATTACCCAAAACACAGATATGCACTTTAAGTAGGCAATTCTTGTAAACCATTTGAAGAGTATAATATTTCCAAATACTGGTCAATAATGAAGAAATCACACTGCATTGGCACTCACAATGGAATTAATAGGGGCCACGCCAGCAATAATATCCAGTTTATTGGCATGCATAACAGTGAATGCTAGCTGGTTAAGCTGGTATTGATAGCGTGTTCTTCCTTCCCACGCTTGATTGCGTGTTTCGCCATGCTGCTTTTTCAGGGACTGCGGTAAAGGAGTGGAAGCAGTCTTTAAATAGCAATTATATAAGCGGGTATGTCATCTTACTGTATGCTGAATGTAGCTCATCCTGAGCAAATTGAGTGGTAAGAGTGATATTGCTGATGTCAGTGAAATGTTTACATAAGGTAAGGGGCAATAGGACCTACATAGTGCAAGGCTGATTCAATTGCTTTTATACTTATGAGTGCACCAAAACCTAGAAATCAATATAATAACATTATTACTCTTATCATATTTCTTGTAGATTTCCCAGAAATGTTAGTAACGTGATGTGTAATTACTATATCTGTTTATTTATGCAGATTTCTTTAAACGTCTCAATGATTTTGTTCTTCAGGGCTTGAATAATGCAGTTGCATTGGATTTTGATTATCGAGAGCAGATGATTTACTGGACTGATGTCACCACTCAGGGAAGCATGATCCGTCGTATGCACATCAATGGGAGCAATGTCCAGGTATTAAAGAAAAATCAAACTCCAGCGGCTTGTTAGCTTGCAAATGTAGCATCCAATTATGCTTGGAAAATGACCATGTGTATGTATATACCGTATTTTTCTGAATTCAATACTCCTATTTAAGCTTAACCCCTTCATCCCTGGGCAATTTTTGTTTTCATTTTTGTTTTTTCCTTTTTTGAAAGAATTCATTAGTTTTTCCATGTAGTGTACTGAAAAACAGGAAAAAAATTTCAAGTGCGGGAAATTGCAAAAATAAGTGCAATTGCACAGTAGTTTTTGGGGTCTTTTATTCAGTGTTCACTATATGGTAAAACTGATATGTTGGTATGATGCCTCATGTCAGTACGAGTTCATAGATACCAAACATGTATACTTTTACTTTTATCTAAGGGGTTAAAAAGATTCAAAATTTGTCCCCTCCCCAAAAAAAATATATTGTGCATTTGTCACCATTTTCCAAGACCCCTAGCGTTCTCATTTTTTGGGATCTGGGACTCAGTGATGGCTTATTTTTTGCGTTTTGAGCTGACATTTTCAAATATACCATTTTTGTGCCGATGCTACATTTTGATTGTCTGTTATTGCATTTTAAAAAGTTTTGAGGCGATCAAAAAAACATAATTTCTTTGGCGCTCCATTGGGAGACCCAGACAATTGGGTGTATAGCTATGCCTCCGGAGGCCACACAAAGTATTACACTAAAAGTGTAAAGCCCCTCCCCTTCAGCCTATACACCCCCCGTGCTGCCACGGGCTCCTCAGTTTTTATGCTTTGTGCGAAGGAGGCAGACATCCACGCATAGCTCCACAGCTTAGTCAGCAGCAGCTGCTGACTATGTCGGATGGAAGAAAAGAGGGCCCATAACAGGGCCCCCAGCATGCTCCCTTCTCACCCCACTCTTGTCGGCGGTGTTGTTAAGGTTGAGGTATCCATTGCGGGTACGGAGGCTGGAGCCCACATGCTGTTTTTCCTTCCCCATCCCCCTTAGGGCTCTGGGTGAAGTGGGATCCTATCGGTCTCCAGGCACATGAGACCGTGCTCCATCCACAGCTCCTGAGGACTCTGCTGGATAGGAGCCGAGTATCGTTCAGGGACATGGCCCTGCTACTTTGAGGTACTCTGTGTCCCCGTGGGGACCGCGCACAGCAACACTCCAGCATTGCTGGGTGTACTAGTGCACCGGGGACCGCGGCGCTGACTGCGTTTGTGCCTTTACACACTGCAGCGTCGCTGAGTGTGTTAGTGTATGGGGACTGCCGCGCTGACCGCCGCTGCCATTGTTATCACTGCGGCGCGGCTGGGACTGTTAGTGCGCCGGGGACTTCCGCGCCGACCGCGCTTATACGGCGGCCGCGCTTATAACTTTAGTCCCCGGCTTTTGCGGCCTAGTCTCATTCTTTTCCCGCCCCCAGGCCTGCCAGTCAGGGGAAGGGCGGGACGCTGTAAAGGACGTCAGCAACTGAGGCTGGAGCATGCTTTGCATACTCCACCCCCCTCACTGTGCACAGTGGGGCACCAGATTCCCGCACTTTCTAGGGCACGCCCACGGCCCCCTCCTCTCCTCAGGACGCCGGCAGCCATTCCTGTCAGCTCTACTAACGCTGGAGAAGGGAGACAAGCTCAGGGAGACCCAGGCAGGAATTCTGGTGACCACACAACCGCATTGCGCGGGCGGTAAGCAGCACCTAGGTGCTGGCCCCACTGGTGCAGAAGTGTACTTATAGATTATATGATTATAGGCTATACTTTACACTGTATGGTGCACGGTTGTTTTTGGCTATATACCCTCCTGTATTGCTCAGAGGAGACAACAGCATGTCGTCCACAAATAGCAAGGGTGCCAAAGCACAGACTTACTATGCTGCCTGTGCAGCATGTACGGCTATACTGCCGGCAGGTTCCACTGACCCTCATTGTGTGCAATGCTCGGCCCCTGTGGCACTTACTCAGCCGGAGCCTCTGCTAAGGGTGGCCCAGGGAGAACCACCTGTTAACACTGTCCAGGTGACAGGGACGGAGTTTGCAGTTTTTACTGAAAGACTTTCTGAGACTATGGCTAAGATATTAGAAGCCTTGCAGTCCAGGCCGGCATCTCAAGCCATGGGCACTGTGGAATCATTGCCCCCTGGTTCCCCTCAGTTGGAACAACAATGTTCTCCCGGGGTGTCTCATAGATCCCAGGGTGAGGTCTCTGACACGGACCGCAGCCCCAGACCGCCTAAGCGAGCTCGCTATGAAATCCCCTCGACATCATCACATTGTTCAGGGTCTCAGCGAGAGGACTCTCTGTATGATGAAGCGGAGCTAGCTGATCAGGATTCTGATCCTGAAGCCGCTCTCAACCTTGATACTCCTGATGGGGACGCCATAGTGAATGATCTTATTGCGTCCATCAATCAAATGTTGGATATTTCTCCCTCAGCTCCTCCAGTGGAGGAGTCAGCTTCTCAGCAGGAGAAATTCCGTTTCAGGTTTCCTAAGCGTACAATGAGTATGTTTCTGGACCACTCTGACTTCAGAAAGGCAGTCCAGAAACACCGAGCTTGTCCAGATAAGCGTTTTTCCAAGCGCC
The DNA here is from genome assembly GCF_048569485.1 of Anomaloglossus baeobatrachus. Taxonomy (NCBI): domain Eukaryota; kingdom Metazoa; phylum Chordata; class Amphibia; order Anura; family Aromobatidae; genus Anomaloglossus; species Anomaloglossus baeobatrachus. Next base: position 657,898,889 of record NC_134354.1, read on the forward strand.
TTAAGGATACACGTTACCCCTTCCCCCCTGACGTGGTCAAGGGCTGAACTCAGTGTCCCAAGGTGGATCCTCCAATCTCCAGACTGGCGGCTAGATCCATAGTTGCAGTGGAAGATGGAGCTTCACTCAAGGATGCCACTGACAGACAGATGGAGCTCTGGTTGAAATCCATCTATGAAGCTATCGGCGCGTCTTTTGCTCCAGCATTCGCAGCCGTATGGGCACTCCAAGCCATCTCAGCTGGTCAGGCGCAAATTGACGCACTCACACGTACGTCTGCGCCGCAGGTGGCGTCCATAACCTCTCAAACGTCGGCATTTGCGTCCTACGCTATTAATGCTGTCCTGGACTCTGCGAGCCGTACGGCGGTTGCAGCCGACAATTCGGTGGCAATACGCAGGGCCTTGTGGCTACGGGAATGGAAGGCAGATTCGGCTTCCAAAAAGTGCTTAACTGGTTTGCCATTTTCTGGCGACCGCTTGTTTGGTGAGAGATTGGATGAAATCATCAAACAATCCAAGGGAAAGGAAACATCCTTACCCCAGGTCAAACCAAAAACACCCCAACAGAGGAGGGGACAGTCGAGGTTTCGGTCCTTTCGGGGGGCGGGCAGGTCCCAATTCTCCTCGTCCAAAAGGCCTCAGAAGGATCAGAGGAACTCCGACGCATGGCGGTCCAAATCACGCCCTAAAAAGACCGCCGGAGGTGCCGCTACCAAGGCGGCTTCCTCATGACTTACGGCCTCCTCACACCGCATCCTCGGTCGGTGGCAGGCTCTCCCGCTTTTGCGACACCTGGCTGCCACAAGTAAAAGACCGTTGGGTGAGAGACATTTTGTCTCACGGTTACAGGATAGAGTTCAGCTCTCGTCCTCCGACTCGATTCTTCAGAACATCTCCGCCTCCCGAGCGAGCCGAGGCTCTTCTGCAGGCGGTGGGCATTCTGAAGGCAGAAGGAGTGGTGGTCCCGGTTCCTCTTCAGCAACAGGGTCACGGTTTCTACTCCAACCTGTTTGTGGTTCCAAAGAAGGACGGGTCTTTCCATCCTGTTTTGGATCTAAAACTGCTCAACAAACACGTAATGACCAGGCGGTTCCGGATGGAATCCCTCCGCTCCGTCATCGCCTCAATGTCCCAAGGAGATTTCCTAGCATCGATCGATATCAAAGATGCTTATCTCCACGTACCGATTGCTCCAGAGCATCAGCGCTTCCTGCGCTTCGCCATAGGAGACGAACACCTTCAGTTCGTGGCACTGCCGTTCGGCCTGGCGACAGCCCCAAGGGTTTTCACCAAGGTCATGGCTACAGTAGTTGCGGTCCTCCACTCTCAGGGTCACTCGGTGATACCTTACTTAGACGATCTGCTGGTCAAGGCACCCTCTCAAGAGGCATGCCAACACAGCCTCAACGTTACTCTGGAGACTCTCCAGAGTTTCGGGTGGATCATCAATTTTCCAAAGTCAAATCTGACACCGGTCCAATCGCTGACATATCTTGGCATGGAGTTTCATACTCTTCCAGCGATAGTGAAGCTTCCGCTGGACAAACAGCGTTCACTACAGACAGGGGTGCAATCTCTCCTTCAAGGTCGGTCACACCCCTTGAGGCGCCTCATGCACTTCCTGGGGAAGATGGTGGCAGCAATGGAGGCAGTTCCTTTCGCGCAGTTTCACCTGCGTCCTCTTCAATGGGACATCCTACGCAAATGGGACAGGATGCCGACGTCCCTAGACAGGAACGTCTCCCTCTCTCAGGCAACCAAAGCTTCCCTTCGGTGGTGGCTTCTTCCCACCTCATTATCGAAGGGGAAATCCTTCCTACCCCCATCCTGGGCGGTGGTCACGACGGACTCGAGTCTGTCAGGGTGGGGAGCAGTTTTTCTCCACCACAGGGCTCAGGGTACGTGGACTCAGCAAGAGTCCTCACTTCAGATCAATGTTCTGGAGATCAGGGCAGTGTATCTTGCCCTAAAAGCGTTCCAGCAGTGGCTGGAAGGCAAGCAGATCCGAATTCAGTCGGACAACTCCACAGCGGTGGCTTACATCAACCACCAAGGTGGAACACGCAGTCGGCAAGCCTTCCAAGAAGTCCGGCGGATTTTGATGTGGGTGGAAGCCACGGCCTCCACCATCTCTGCAGTTCACATCCCGGGCGTAGAAAACTGGGAAGCAGACTTTCTCAGTCGCCAGGGCATGGACGCAGGGGAATGGTCCCTTCACCCGGACGTGTTTCAGGAGATCTGTTGCCGCTGGGGGATGCCGGACGTCGACCTAATGGCGTCACGGCACAACAACAAGGTCCCAACATTCATGGCTCGATCTCAAGATCACAGAGCTCTGGCGGCAGACGCCTTAGTTCAGGATTGGTCACAGTTTCAGCTTCCTTATGTGTTTCCCCCTCTGGCACTGTTGCCCAGAGTGTTACGCAAGATCAGGGCCGACTGCCGCCGCGCCATCCTCGTCGCTCCAGACTGGCCGAGGAGGTCGTGGTACCCGGATCTGTGGCATCTCAAGGTCTGCCAACCGTGGGCACTGCCAGACCGACCAGACTTGCTGTCTCAAGGGCCGTTTTTCCATCTGAATTCTGCGGCCCTCAACCTGACTGTGTGGCCATTGAGTCCTGGATCTTAGCGTCTTCAGGATTATCTCAAGAGGTCATTGCCACCATGAGACAGGCTAGGAAACCAACGTCCGCCAAGATCTACCACAGGACGTGGAAAATATTCCTGTCGTGGTGCTCTGCTCAGGGTTTCTCTCCCTGGCCATTTGCCTTGCCCACTTTTCTGTCCTTTCTTCAATCCGGATTGGAAAAGGGTTTGTCGCTAGGCTCCCTTAAGGGACAAGTCTCTGCGCTCTCTGTGTTTTTTCAGAAGCGCCTGGCCAGACTCCCACAGGTACGCACGTTCCTGCAAGGGGTTTGTCACATCGTCCCTCCTTACAAGCGTCCGTTAGAACCCTGGGATCTGAACAGGGTGCTGATGGTTCTTCAGAAACCACCGTTCGAGCCAATGAGGGATATTTCGCTCGCACGCCTTTCGCAGAAAGTGGTTTTTCTAGTAGCAGTCACTTCACTTCGGAGAGTGTCTGAACTAGCAGCGTTGTCATGCAAAGCTCCTTTCCTGGTGTTTCACCAGGACAAGGTGGTTCTACGTCCGGTTCTGGAATTCCTCCCTAAGGTGGTATCCCCCTTTCATCTCAATCAGGATATCTCCTTACCTTCTTTTTGCCCTCATCCAGTTCACCAGTGTGAAAAGGATTTGCACTTGTTAGATCTGGTGAGAGCACTCAGAGTCTACATTTCTCGTACGGCGCCCCTGCGCCGCTCGGATGCACTCTTTGTCCTTGTCGCTGGCCAGCGTAAAGGGACACAAGCTTCCAAATCAACCCTGGCTCGGTGGATCAAGGAACCAATTCTCGAAGCTTATCGTTCCTCGGGGCTTCCGGTTCCCTCAGGGCTGAAGGCCCATTCTACCAGGGCCGTGGGAGCGTCCTGGGCCTTGCGACACCAGGCTACGGCTCAGCAGGTGTGTCAGGCAGCTACCTGGTCGAGCCTGCACACTTTCACGAAACACTATCAGGTGCATACCTATGCTTCGGCAGATGCCAGCCTAGGTAGGCAAGTCCTTCAGGCGGCGGTTGCCCACCTGTAGGACGGAGCCGTTAGGGCTCTATTATGAGGTATTATTTACCCACCCAGGGACTGCTTTTGGACGTCCCAATTGTCTGGGTCTCCCAATGGAGCGCCAAAGAAGAAGGGAATTTTGTTTACTTACCGTAAATTCCTTTTCTTCTAGCTCCAATTGGGAGACCCAGCACCCGCCCCTGTTTTTGTGTACACATGTTGTTCACGTTGAATGGTTTCAGTTCTCCGATATTCCTTCGGATTGAATTTACTTTAAACCAGTTTATAATTTTTTCCTCCTTCTTGCTTTTGCACCAAAACTGAGGAGCCCGTGGCAGCACGGGGGGTGTATAGGCTGCAGGGGAGGGGCTTTACACTTTTAGTGTAATACTTTGTGTGGCCTCCGGAGGCATAGCTATACACCCAATTGTCTGGGTCTCCCAATTGGAGCTAGAAGAAAAGGAATTTACGGTAAGTAAACAAAATTCCCTTCTTTGGCGTTTTGAATTTTTTTCCTGTCATGCGGTTTACTGATCAGATTAATTAATTTTACATTTTGATAGAGCATTGATAGAGCATTTCTTAACTCGGCAATACCAAATATGTGTATATTTTTTTAACTTTTTTATTTTTAGTGGGGCAAATGGGTGGTGATTTGAACTTTTAGGTTTTTATTTTGTCATATTTTTTAAAACATTTTTTTGAACATTTTTTTATTCATTTTACTATACCCCCTAGGCGACTTTATGACAGCACTATCCGATCTCCTGCACCATCGCTCGTATCAGCCGAAATGCTGCTTTCCTATTTTTGTTCCTTTGCGGATCCAGAGCAATGTTGCCCTTTTTGATGGTCTGCGGTACAAGACAGACAATATCTAATCTTCTGGTGGTTTACTCCCTCACGCCAGGCTCCAGTGATGTATACTGCAGTAAACCTAATGTCATGTATACTGGGTTCACGTCTTCTTCCTGCCATGATATTAGAGCCGGATAGGGAGGACTTTACGGATGTGAACGGCTGCACAGTTTTCTCTTTGATCCCTTCGAGTGCTCTGCCCAATTATTTAAGACACGGTCAGAGGCTCTGGCAGCATGAGTTTCCTTAGATTTCTGATAAAAGACTTTCAGTAAATTATTATATTTTTATATTTGAAGTGCCTGTGACAGTCTGTAAAATGATTGATTGCTCTCAGTGAGAGAAACAAAATTAAAATTTTGTAGTTGTGATACCTTTTAATGGCTAACTAAAATAAAAATAAAATATGATGTTATAAAGCAAGCTTTCGAGACATCTCAGGTCTCTTCCTCTTCTGAGGAAGAGACCTGAGATGTCTCGAAAGCTTGCTTTATAACATCATATTTTATTTTTATTTTAGTTAGCCATTAGAATGTATCACAACTACAAAATTTTAATTTTGTTTCTCTCACTGAGAGCAATCAATCATTTTTCAACTGGCTAACACGGTACCAAAACCTTTTTCTTTTAACTAGTCTGTAAAATGACACTTGTCCCATGCATGCAGATGATACCCCTACACCCATAACCTTTAATTTAGATCGGGTGACTTGAAAGTTCTGGGCTCTGATCCAAAACTCTACAATCGAACCTCCGTTAACTTAGAGAAATTATTTTGGGCTCTGTAAATTTCCAAGGAGCAGAACAATTGTCTTCTGCTCCCCTAATTTTAGTTGTTTTTTTGTTTACTGTATTAATGAAATACCATAAAACCCAATTAGCCTGATTTTTTAGATTGTATACCTTAATACAATGAGAATAATACTGTAGATGTTGGCCATACCAAAGTATACAGCAATATAAAATGTTCTGTGATGAATAACGAAACTGATCTATGTTACTATCCTAGGTTCTTCATCGTACTGGGCTAAGTAACCCTGACGGACTGGCTGTAGACTGGGTTGGAGGGAATCTGTACTGGTGTGACAAAGGAAGAGATACTATTGAGGTTTCCAAGCTTAATGGTGCTTATCGCACTGTGCTGGTGAACTCTGGACTAAGGGAGCCTCGGGCTTTAGTGGTCGATGTAAAACACGGGTGAGAGTCCATTGCATATTTTTTGTGTCCTATGGCAAGTTCATGCCTTGAATTTCGCGCAGACTTATCATTCGGGACCTGACCTCTTTATACTTCTTTTTTTTTTTTTTTTAGTTATTTGTATTGGACAGACTGGGGAGATAATTCTTTGATTGGTAAGATTGGTATGGATGGCACCAACCGCAGTGTCATTGTGGACAGCAAAATAACGTGGCCCAATGGTCTGACCCTGGATTACGTCAATAGCAGAATTTATTGGGCTGATGCTAGAGAGGATTACATTCAGTTTGCCAACCTTGATGGGACCAGCCGACACACAGGTGAGATCCTTTGATTATCCTATAATTTTAGGTTATAGTATGGATTTTATTTGTGGACTGTTATCATATATGGTTTTGTTAGAGACGTAGCAGCCAATGCAGAACATAACATTAGATAGTATGCTTTTCCCAATGTATCTAAAGGGAAAATGAAAAAGTATTGGCAGTCCGAAACTGGGCATTTCATATCCTTAACTTCTCCAACACTCCTCTATTCAGGGCCCCATACACATTAGACTATTGGCCGAACCTAATGATATCTGTGAGTTCGGCCGACATCGATCTGATATAATATAGATTACAATATCCACTAAACAAGCGTTTTTCCTGTCATTGTGTTGGAAAGGTTGGCAGAAAAACTCACATTTTCAGGATTTTGTTTGTACAATTTTCTCTCAAAACCAATATCTTTGGGATCATTCGGTCATGGGTTTGCTGTCTTCATAGATTCCAGAGCATGTAGTAAATCCATAAACTTGGATGTTTGTGAGACTCCTCATTGTCATAGTAATATATACATGATAAAGTTCTAAAACTTTGCCTGAGCTTTTCTTTTACAGTCATAGAGAACCCCTTTAAATAAAATGAAAACTCTTCTCGTATCCTATAAATATTTTCCAAGGCCTGTGTTTTTTATTTTATAATCTCACTTCTTTCCCATTCCTCAGTGCTTAGTCAAGATATCCCACACATCTTTGCCCTGACACTCTTTGAAGACTACATATATTGGACTGATTGGGAAACTAAATCAATCAACCGAGCGCACAAAACCACTGGGGTCAACAAGACCATGCTGATCAGTACTCTCCACCGACCCATGGACATACACATCTATCATCTGTATCGACAGCCTGACGGTGAGAACAGCTTGACTTGGATAGAAATTGCAGCCATTTTCTACATTCAGTTCCCTAAAGTGCTCAATCCGCCATGCCATCTCGTGCTTTGGGTTGATCGTGATCTAAACTATTATTTCATAGCTCTCTGCATAATAAATAGATATACAGTGGAAACCTAGGGGTTGGGCTGAATTTCCAGATGGTGCTTGTGTGGAATATGACAATTTTGATATGTCGTCTTCCTTTAGTTCCCGAGCATCCCTGTAAAAGGAACAACGGTGGCTGCAGTAACCTGTGTCTCCTTGCTCCTGGCGGAACTTATAAATGTGCTTGTCCCTCAAATTTCTACCTTGGAGCAGACGGCAAAAACTGTGTATCCAATTGCACCGCTAGTCAGGTGAGGCTGTCTCTATGTGTAGAAGTAAGTGGCTGGGTGCAGAGTAAGAATAATTGAAATATACCGTAGGTGGTGACTTGCCTTGTAATTGATGCTTTAGAGTAGAAGTTGTGCTCCATACCTGACCCGGCGGCAGACGCTTGTCTTTCAGTAGGGTTCTCAATGCCTGATGTAGAAATAAAGTATACTGCACTGACATCTTAACCTGACCCTTTCTGTATCTGTTTTAGTTTGTCTGCAAAAATGACAAATGCATCCCATTCTGGTGGAAGTGTGACACTGAAGACGACTGTGGGGACCGGTCTGATGAGCCAGCTGATTGCCGTATGTAAACTCATTGCTTTTATTAACCTCTTTTGTCCCACTTATTTTCATCACTTTTGGTTTGAGCTGCCTGCTCACATACAAATCTGGTCTGAACCTGATAATATACCTTTGCCAGAGGTGTCTGGCAGTGACTTAATGTATATTCTCCTCTGCACATTGAGATAAACATGCACGCTCAGCCTAGCTTGCATGCTTATAATGGAATCTGGAGCATTTCTCCAACAGATACATATTTGTATGGTCTGCTTTGGAAGCTAATCCAGTGAAAGGTGCTCTGTAAAGGGAGCCCATCACTTTGGATAACGATAGTCACTTGCAGATATAGGGCTAATCTGCAGGTTAATAGTATTAGAACAGTGTTAGGTCACAATACTGAAAGTTTTGTTCCTGGGATAAAATTATCTTTATTCCTCCCTGGAGCTGCTGGCTTTCAGTCAGAGCTGTGACAGCATAGATACAGTCACTGCTCATAGCAAGCCCCGGACCTTTGACTAACTGCTTACTTTACTATGCATCAGTGCAGAGCCGACTGTCAGTCAAGGTGCAGTGGTGTGCTTACATCCGTTGCCAGCTTTGACAGTATCCACACTGGCACGTCTGTATGACTGAAAGCCATTGGCTTCTGGGAGGACTAAAGATCATTTTCTCCCAGGTGCTTTCAGTGTGGTGGCCAGACACCTTGCTAACACAGTTAACCTTCAAATTATCCCTCTATCTGCAAGGTAATAGTGTTATAACGTGTGACAGGTTCCCTTTAAGAGTAGTAATTCAGATAATACAGGAATCTGAGAGTTTGAGTCTGCTTCATCCGTTTGTGCTGATTTCCTTTGTTCCTTTATTTATTACAGCTGACTTCAAGTGTCGCCCAGGGCAGTTCCAATGTTCCACAGGAATATGTACCAATCCTGCATTCATCTGTGATGGGGACAACGACTGCCAGGACAACTCAGATGAACTCAACTGCGGTTAGTACATCACTGGACAGTTTTGTATTTTAGGTTTGAGGCATTTGTAGTTGTTTTTTTTTGTAGTTTGAGGCAGAGATGTGTTATGTTATTTTTGTAGTTGTTCCCATTCAGTAACCTAAAGCATAGTCTGTCTGTATGGACTTTTATGGAAAGGATTATTGTCTGTTACTGTCAGTTGTGTGCGCACATCTTCAGATCTGCCCCTTCTTATTTCTGGCTATCATTTGCTTGAAGTGAGGAGTGACTTTCTTGGGCTCATCCCTGCCACAGCCGGTATTAGTCCGCTCTTGTCCTGCTGTCGGTAATGTCTCTTCTGGATGCTGCTGAGCTCAGATTACAGTCTAGAGATTACTGATGCTGGATATTGTAATACAGTACACCCAAAGGGTGTAGTAAAATTAGGTGTGAAAGTCAGTGTCGGTGGGCATGTTTGCAGTAGAAGACGTCAGCATATAAATGGCATGAAGTAGGTAGATCACTTGTTACAGATTTAGTACTAGGGCCCCGGAGCTTGAAGTTTGATTCTGAGTGCACGAATAACATGTGCCTTAACTCATGAGTTACTAGTGTGTCAACAAATACTATCGTGTCTATAGATAGTCGGCGAGGAAACGATCATGTTGCCAATGGTTATCACCCTACTTCCCGTACATTTGCACTTTCTGCTCAGCCAAGCATCCATGTTTTCAGTCAGGAGAATGGATTAAACGTATGGCAGACATTGGTGCCTTGGTTATGGTCTATCTCCGAGGGAAATAAAAGGATTGAATATGCCTGATCCTATTCTCTCCTGACATAATCTGTTTGGGAGACTCATGTGGCCCTCACACACACTACACTGATGGCCGGTTGGCTGCTATGGCCAACGTTAATGTAATAGGGACCTTTCACCCCTCTCTCCGGATCAATATAGAATAGGAAAGGCTTTTTACAAAGTTACTCCTCTTCCTATGTGTGCTCTACATACATGTACTCCAAAATCACCCTATGACCCTTGGGAATAAAATCTGGACGTGAGATCCTAATTTGTGACTTTTATGTTTAATCTTTATCTTAAGCAAGAAATCCTATCTGTATTCAGAGTGGTGAAGGGCTCAGGGATATGATGGTGTTACCGCTTATTGTTTCAGATGTCCATGTGTGCCTTCCAAGCCAGTTCAAGTGCACCAACACAAATCGCTGCATTCCCGGCATCTTCCGCTGCAACGGCCAAGATAACTGTGGTGATGGAGAAGATGAAAAGGATTGCCGTACGTATTTTATTAAACACCTTCGTAATAAGCAAAGTTGTTCTACTTTCCACGAGAAACCGTATGACCGCACTCACCTGCAACAATGTCCAGCCCAGATATCTGTTGAGTTGTCTCTGCCCGTTGCTTTTTGTACTACGGACTCTGCTCATTATTTTTCTTCTCTCCTTGTTTCAGCTGAAGTTACCTGCGCCCCAAATCAATTCCAGTGTACCATTAACAAACGATGTATCCCCCGGGTCTGGGTGTGTGACCGAGACAACGACTGTGTGGACGCATCCGATGAGCCACATAATTGCAGTATGTGTTTGCTCATTTTTTTTCTTCAGTTTATTCTATGTGCTTTTATTCTGCAGCTGCTGTTGTTACGTTCATGAAACTTCTCCGGTTGGCAGTCATTTTGAGCCTCAGCAGTGGAATTGGGCTGTGTTCACACCGGCATCCCGTAGCACTATGAAATAAACCTGTGATGACAGTATGAATGGCATCTCATTACATTGAATCAACAATGAAGAACTTCACCTTTGGATCACTTGTTCTTGCGTTGATTTATTTTGGGGTGGATTTATATTTATTGTTGGGCAGTAAAATGTCTGCATTTTGTAGGACTTTTTCTACTCAGTCTAGATGATATATTGGAGATCTCTAAAATGACATTCTTCTTAGAAAATAATGATGGACACAGGCCATACTCGATCCTTTTTTAATAACCTATGACCAGTAAACCTAAGTGGCATTAACATCTAACAGTAGAGATATATAAGTTACCACTGTTTTTATTTTCCATTGACTTAAAGTGCAGATAATTGATTCAGCCATGTTGTTCTGCAGCTCAGATGACTTGTGGGGTGGATGAGTTCCGCTGCAAGGACTCCGGACGATGCATCCCTGCACGCTGGAAATGTGATGGAGAAGATGACTGTGGGGACAGTTCTGATGAGCCCAAAGAAGAATGCGGTATGGAAAGCCATCTCCTCTCTTTCCAGCAACCTCTGCATAAAGCACCTTCTCATCTGCAGTGTATTTATTTGTATGGAGTGGTATTAAGCATACATACCGCTGCTCTATTCATCATGTATGGGACTGCTGGAGATGGCAGAGACTCAACTGTGTCTTACAGTCCCATGGAGAATGAATGGACCAGCAGTGCACATGCTGGACTACCACTAATTCCAGAAGGGGCTGAGAAACCCTTCTATAAGTCAGTCATTCTCCCTTGTGACCTGAAAATGATCACCTAGCCTGTGGATTGATCATAACTCGCTTCGGCTAAGTTCACATGTCCTGTAACCATCCATTTTCACAGATCCAGCAGCAATCCGCTAGAAAAAAAATTGTGCAGGCATAACTTTTTTTTTTTTGTTATTATTTTTAAAAAACTGATTTCTGCTTCTGTTAACATTGAAGTCTATGGAAAATTGATCCGTTAACTAGCCATCCTTTATAATGCATTTGAAACTGATCCAGTAAGCAAAAAACTGATGGCTATTTCAGGGATCTATTCCTTTGTCGCTCCATTGGGAGACCCAGACAATTGGGTGTATAGCTTCTGCCTCTGGAGGCCACACAAAGTATTACACTTTAAAAAGTGTAACCCCTCCCCTCTGCCTATACACCCTCCCGTGGACCACGGGCTCCTCAGTTTTATGCTTTGTGTGGAAGGAGGCACACATCCACTCATAGAAAAAAAAAAAAAAAAAAAAAAAATTCTCATACATAGTATGACGGATGGAAGAAAAGAGGTCCCCTATGGGGTCCCCGGCATGCTCCCTTTCTTCATCGTTCCTTATGGGAGACCCAAACCATGGGTGTATAGCTTCTGCCTCCGGAGGACACACAAAGTACTACACTCAAACGTGTAGCTCCTCCCTCCGGGCTATATACACCCCCTGGATGACAATCCAACCAGTTTCAATGCTTTGTGTTCAGGAGGTCACACACACATGCATTCTCCTGATTTTTTCATTTTTATTTTTTTGATTTTAAAGATTTGGAAGAAAAGCGGGTCCAGTCTGGACTCCCGGCATGTCCCTTCTCACCCCACTGTGTCGGCGGTGCTGTTAAGGTTGACTTTACAAGGCTGGAGCCTTCACATGCCGCGCTCCTTCACATCCTCTGAGAGGCTCTGGGTTGAAGTGGGAGCCGTCACGGTCCTCTCTGCTTGCAGAAGACCGGTCTCCATCCGCAGCCCTGTCTGGTTCCTGCTGGAAGGAGCGTTTAACCCCCCTCAGGGACTGGCCCTGCGTCTCAAAAGCTAAGTATTGAGACGTTTTTCAGGGGTCCCGGGTACTTTTATTAGGGGGAAAGTATGTTTTTTATGTTTACTGTAAATTCCGGCCGGTTCTGGGGGTTTCCCCTGAGAACCGCGCCGACGGTGCCTGCTCGTCGGCTGCATGTTAAAAATCTAGGCCCCGGCTTCTGTTTGGGCCTAGTTTCGGTTTCATCTTCCTCTGCATGTCATTCATGCAGGGGAATAGAGTGGCGCCGCCCACCGGCCATCCAGCAGAGGGGAGGACACTCCTCTCTGAGGAGATGTTTCCCTCCCCTGCATCTCTCCTTAGCCCTCCGGTTTCCCACTCTTGGGCTAATCTCCGCCCCCCCTCCTCCTCCCAGCGCCATTTTCTCAGCGTTTATCACACTGATCGGCGCTGGCTGCTGAATCTGCTGCTTTCCTGGAAGGCTGACGCTTTACTGGGGGTCCGAGCTGTGGAATCCGGAGGGCACACAGAGAGCGGGCTGGTAAGCCACAACCTCTGGTTGTGGGCTTTATTATACACTCTCAGGACATTCTATACGAGTGTATTCTTACTGCAGAGCTTCCACCTCAGCAGCATGTCTGTCACCCGGAGCAAGGCTGCAAACATGTACGCTATATGCACTGCATGTAAGCGCATTCTGCCAGAGCCAAGCACATACCCACATTGTGATGCCTGTGCTAACATGGTTGTGTCTCAGCCTGGAGCCTCCTCAGGGGTCCCTCCGGCTGCTCCGGCCCCGGTGGCTGAACCCCCGGCTTGGGTAGCATCCTTTTCCCAAGCTATTTCCCAGTCTTTTGCCGACTCCATGGGGCAGCTGTCCCGGACACTGCTGACCATGCATCAGCCCCCTTCTCAGGGTGCCTCTGCTGCTCCGAGTTCTGCAGAGCTCTCAGAGCATGTCCTAGGACCCCGTCCCCCTAAACGGAGACGCAGGGACCCTTCTCCTTCCTCGTCCCACGGCTCTGATTCACGAGCCGAGGTGCAGGGCGAGGAGGATTCGTTTACTGTGGGCTCAGACGCTACCTCTATGTACCCCATTGACGTGTCTGAGGGTGATGCGGATGTTAGTGACTTGATTGCATCCATTAACTCCGTACTGAACCTCAATCCACCAGAGTCAGAGGAACAAGCCTCTCTGGTAGAGATACACCAGTTTACCTCACCTAAGAGAGCTAAGAGTATGTTTTTTAACCACTCCAGTTTTCGGACCACTGTTAACAAGCCCAGGGCCTGTCCTGACAAACGTTTTCCGAAGCGTAGTTCTGATGACCGTTTTCCTTTTCCACCAGAGGTGGTTAAGGAATGGGCTCAGTCTCCAAAAGTAGACCCTCCAGTGTCCAGAATCTCAGCCCGCACAGTCGTAGCTGTGGCTGATGGCACTTCTCTTAAGGATCCCACTGACCGCCAGGTTGACCTTCTGGCCAAGTCTGTATATGAGGCGGCAGGAGCCTCGTTCTCCCCGTCTTTTGCGGCAGTGTGGGCTCTTAAGGCAGTCTCTGCCTCTCTGGCAGAGATACATTCCCTCACCAGGGACTCTATGCCTGAGATGGATGCCTTAACTTCTCAAGCTTCGGCTTTTTCATCCTACGCCATGTCTGCCATCCTGGAGGCTTCTCACCGCACGGCGGTGGCCTCCGCTAACTCCCTCGCGATCCGCAGGATCTTGTGGCTTCGAGAGTGGAAAGCAGACGCTTCCTCTAAGAAGTTCCTTGCGAGTCTCCCTTTTTCTGGGTCCCGGCTGTTTGGTGAACAACTGGATGAAATAATTAAGGAAGCTACTGGCGGGAAGAGTACTTCCTTGCCACAAACTAAAGCCAGGAAACCTGTCCAGGGTAGGAACCAATCGAGGTTTCGTTCCTTTCGTTCCTCTAACTGGTCATCCTCTAAGCCCTCGACCTCGTCCACTACCGCAGCCAAGGATCGTAAACCCAACTGGCGCGCGAAGCCGCGTCCTCAAAAGACCGGAGGAGCCGCTGCCACTAAGGCAGCCTCCTCTTGACTATCTGGCTGCGCCAGCAACGTCCTTGGTCGGTGGCAGGCTCTCCCACTTTGGCGACGTGTGGTTTCAACACGTCTCCGATCAGTGGGTGCGAGATATCATCTCCCATGGCTACAGGATAGAATTTTCTTCCAGCCCGCCAAACAGATTTTTTCTGTCCACCCCCCCTGCTCCAAAGCCGCCGCCTACTCTCAGGCCGTGGCATCCCTGCAGGCCAACGGTGTAATTGTTCCGGTTCCCGCCCGGGAACGGTTCAGCGGTTTCTATTCAAACCTCTTTCTAGTTCCCAAGAAGGACGGTTCCTTCCGGCCCATCCTGGATCTCAAGCTTCTCAACAAGCATGTTCAGGTGCGGCACTTTCGCATGGAATCTCTGAGATCGGTCATTGCCTCAATGACCCAAGGAGATTTTCTGGCATCCATCGACATCAGAGATGCCTATCTGCATGTGCCTATTGCGGTTTCACACCAGCGTTGGCTACGCTTTGCAATCGGAGAGGAACATTTCCAATTCGTGGCTCTCCCCTTCGGCTTAGCCACGGCCCCTCGAGTATTCACCAAGGTCATGGCAGCAGTGGTTGCGGTTCTGCACCTCCAGGGGTTGGCAGTGATTCCTTACCTGGACGACCTTCTAGTCAAGGCCTCATCCAGTGCAGACTGCCAGCGGAGTGTCTCACTCACGCTCGCCACGCTCGTTCAGTTCGGGTGGCTTGCCAACCTGCCCAAGTCCACTCTGACCCCGACCCAGGTGCTTCTTTACCTAGGGATGCAATTCGAGACTCTGCCGGCACTTGTCAAGTTGCCCTTAGTCAAACAGCAGTCCCTTCGTCTGGCGGTGCGCTCTCTGCTGAGGCACCGCCGTCATTCCATCAGACACCTCATGCAGGTGCTAGGTCAGATGGTGGCATCAATGGAAGCGGTTCCCTTTGCCCAGTTCCATCTGCGTCCCCTGCAGCTGGACATTCTCCGCTGTTGGGACAAGCGGATCTCTTCCTTGCACAGGCTGGTGGTTCTGTCGTCACAGACCAGGAGCTCCCTTCAGTGGTGGCTTCGGCCCCTCTCTCTGTCTCAGGGACGCTCATTCCTGACTCCGTCCTGGGTGATCCTCACCACGGATGCCAGCCTCTCCGGTTGGGTAGCAGTATTTCTCCATCACCGAGCACAGGGCACTTGGACTCCGTCCGAATCAGCCCTCTCGATCAATGTGCTGGAGATCAGAGCTGTGTTTCTAGCTCTCCTAGCCTTTCACCACCTGTTGGCGGGCAGGCACATTCGAGTTCAGTCGGACAACGCGACAGCGGTTGCCTACATCAATCACCAGGGCGGGACTCACAGCCGTCTGGCGATGTTGGAGGTTCAACGAATCCTCCAGTGGACGGAGGACTCCAAGTCCACCATATCTGCAGTCCACATCCCAGGCGTGGAAAACAGGGAGGCCGATTATCTCAGCCGTCAAACCGTGGACAGCGGCGAGTGGGCCCTGCATCCGTCAGTGTTCAGATCAATCTGCCGCAAGTGGGGCACTCCGGAAGTGGATCTAATGGCATCCCGGCACAACAACAAGGTTCCGGTTTACATGGCTCGCTCCCACGATCCTCAGGCCTTCGCAGCGGACGCACTGGTTCAAGATTGGTCTCAGTTCCGTCTGGCCTATGTGTTTCCCCCTCTAGATCTCTTGCCCAGGGTTCTGCGCAAGATTGGAATGGAGGGCCGTCGAGTCATAATCATTGCTTCGGACTGGCCCAGGCGAGCTTGGTACCCAGACCTGCTCCGTCTGTCCGTAGGGGTGCCGTGGCACCTCCCGGACCGCCCAGACCTTCTCTCTCAAGGTCCGTTCTTCCGCCAGAATTCTGCGGCTCTCAGATTGACGGCGTGGCTCTTGAGTCCTGGATCCTGACGGCTTCAGGCATTCCCTCTGAGGTCATCTCCACTATGACTCGGCCAAGATTTACCACAGGACTTGGAGGATTTTCCTGTCCTGGTGTCGCTCTTCCGGCCATGCCCCTTGGCCGTTCTCCTTGCCGACCATCCTGTCTTTTCTACAGTCCGGTGTACAGCTAGGACTGTCCCTCAAGGGACAGGTGTCGGCTCTGTTGGTATTGTTCCAGTGGCGTATCGCCCGACTGGCTCAGGTGCGCACCTTCATGCAGGGCGCATCTCACATCATTCCTCCTTACCGGCGGCCCTTGGATCCCTGGGACCTTAATCTGGTCCTCACGGCCTTACAGAAACCCCCCTTTGAGCCTCTCAGGGAGGTTCCTTTGTTTAGACTTTCACAGAAAGTTGTTTTTCTAGTAGCCATAACTTCTCTCAGGAGAGTTTCTGATTTGGCTGCGCTCTCTTCGGAATCCCCCTTTTTGGTGTTTCACCAAGACAAGGTGGTTCTTCGGCCGACTCCGGACTTTCTCCCTAAGGTGGTGTCTCCTTTCCACCTTAACCAGGACATTTCATTGCCTTCTCTTTGTCCGGCCCCTGTGCATCGCTTTGAGAAGGCGTTGAATTCCTTAGATTTGGTGCGGGCGCTCCGAATCTATGTGTCACGCACCGCCGTTTTTAGGCGGTGCACCTCACTTTTTGTGCTAACCACTGGTCAGCACAAGGGTCTCGCTGCTTCTAAACTGACCCTAGCTCGTTGGATCAGGTCGGCTATCACCGATGCCTACCAGTGTTCTCAGGTGCCTCCTCCGCCAGGGATTAAGGCGCACTCAACCAGAGCTGTCGGTGCCTCCTGGGCTTTCAGGCACCAGGCTACGGCTCAGCAGGTTTGTCAGGCTGCCACGTGGTCCAGTCTGCACACTTTTTCGAAGCACTACCAAGTGCATGCTCATTCTTCGGCAGATGCGAGCTTGGGCAGATGCGTTCTTCAGGCGGCTGTCGCCCATTTGTGAAGTTAGGTTTTGCCTACTTCTCAGTTTGGTTTATTTCCCACCCATGGACTGCTTTGGAACGTCCCATGGTTTGGGTCTCCCATAAGGAACGATGAAGAAAAAGAGAATTTTGTTTACTTACCGTAAATTCTTTTTCTTATAGTTCCGACATGGGAGACCCAGCACCCTCCCTGTTGCCTGTTGGCAGTTTTTTGTTCCGTGTGTTTCACCGGCTGTTGTTAGTAGACAGAGGAGTTCCGGTCTTTCCGAGTTTTACTCTATCTCTACTTATGTGTGGATGTCCTCCTTCAGCTTTTGCACTGAACTGGTTGGATTGTCATCCAGGGGGTGTATATAGCCCGGAGGGAGGAGCTACACGTTTGAGTGTAGTACTTTGTGTGTCCTCCGGAGGCAGAAGCTATACACCCATGGTTTGGGTCTCCCATGTCGGAACTATAAGAAAAAGAATTTACGGTAAGTAAACAAAATTCTCTTTCTTTGTCGCTCCTAATTGGGAGACCCAGACAACTGGGTGTATAGCTACTGCCTCCGGAGGCCACACAAAGTATTACACTTAAAAGTGTAAAGCCCCTCCCCTTCTGCCTATACACCCCCCGTGGGATCACGGGCTCCTCAGTTTTCATGCTTTGTGCGAAGGAGGTCAGACATCCACGCATAGCTCCACTGTTTAGTCAGCAGCAGCTGCTGACTATGTCGGATGGAAGAAAAGAGGGCCCATACTAGGGCCCCCAGCATGCTCCCTTCTCACCCCACTTTTGTCGGCGGTGTTTGTTAAGGTTGAGGTACCCATTGCGGGTACGGAGGCTGGAGCCCACATGCTGCATCCTTCCCCATCCCCCTTAGGGCTCTGGGTGAAGTGGGATTTTACCGGTCTCCAGGCACTGAGACCGTGCTCCATCCACAGCCCCTGGGGAATCTGCTGGATATGGAGCTGAGTATCGTCAGGGACAGGGCCCTGCTACATCAAGGTACTCTGTGTCCCCATACAGACGCAGACACACTGCAGCATTGCTGGGTGTGTTTGTGCGCCGGGGACAACAGCGCTGCGCGCTTGTGCCATACTAACTACAGCTTGCTGAGGGAGTCAGTGTATTGGGAACTGCCGCGCCGGCCGCTGCTGTCAGTTTTACACTGCGGCGCGGCTGGGACTTGTGGTGCGCCGGGGACTTCCGCGCTGGCCGTGCATATAGTGGCGTCCGCCAACTCCGTGGTTTTACGCAGAGCCTTGTGGTTAAGGGAATGGAAGGCAGATTCTGCTTCCAAAAAGTGCTTAACCAGTCTGCCATTTTCTGGTGATCGTCTGTTTGGTGAGCGTTTGGATGAAATCATTAAACAGTCCAAGGGTAAGGATTCATCCTTACCTCAGCCCAGACAAACCAAACCCCAACAGAGGAGGGGACAGTTGGGGTTTCGGTCCTTTCGGGGCTCGGGCAGGTCCCAATTCTCCTCGTCCAAAAGGACTCAAAAGGATCAGAGGAGCTCAGATTCTTGGCGGGCTCAGTCACGCCCAAAAAAGACAGCCGGAAGACCCGCTACCAAGGCGGCTTCCTCATGACTTTCGGCCTCCTCTCTCCGCATCCTCGGTCGGTGGCAGGCTCTCCCGCTTTGGCGACATTTGGCTGCCACAGGTCCAAGACCGTTGGGTGAGAGACATTCTGTCCCACGGGTACAGGATAGAGTTCAGTTCTCGTCCTCCAACTCGATTCTTCAGAACGTCTCCGCCTCCCGACCGAGCCGATGCTCTTCTGCAGGCGGTGTGCACTCTAAAGGCAGAAGGAGTGGTGATCCCTGTTCCTCTTCAGGAGCAAGGTCACGGTTTTTACTCCAATTTGTTTGTGGTACCAAAAAAGGACGGGTCTTTCCGTCCCGTTCTGGACCTAAAACTTCTCAACAAGTACGTGAAAACCAGACGGTTCCGGATGGAATCCCTCCGCTCCGTCATCGCCGCAATGTCTCAAGGAGATTTCCTAGCATCAATAGACATCAAGGATGCTTATCTCCACGTGCCGATTGCTCCAGAGCATCAGCGTTTTCTACGCTTCGTTATAGGAGACGAACACCTTCAGTTCGTAGCTCTGCCTTTCGGTCTGGCGACAGCCCCACGGGTCTTCACCAAGGTCATGGCAGCAGTAGTAGCAGTCCTGCACTCTCAGGGACACTCTGTGATCCCTTACTTAGACGATCTGCTTGTCAAGGCTCCCTCTCAAGAGGCATGCCAACACAGCCTGAACGTTGCGCTGGAGACTCTCCAGAGTTTCGGGTGGATCATCAACTTTTCCAAGTCAAATCTGACCCCGACCCAATCGCTAACATATCTTGGCATGGAGTTTCATACTCTCTCAGCGATAGTGAAGCTTCCGCTGGACAAACAGCGTTCACTACAGACAGGGGTGCAATCTCTCCTTCAAGGCCAGTCACACCCCTTGAGACGCCTCATGCACTTCCTAGGGAAGATGGTAGCAGCAATGGAGGCAGTCCCTTTCGCGCAGTTTCATCTGCGTCCACTACAATGGGACATTCTCCGCCAATGGGACGGGAAGTCGACGTCCCTCGACAGGAACGTCTCCCTTTCTCAGGCGGACAAGGAATCTCTTCGGTGGTGGCTTCTTCCCACCTCATTGTCAAAGGGAAAGTCCTTCCTACCCCCATCCTGGGCGGTGGTCACGACAGACGCGAGTCTATCAGGGTGGGGAGCAGTTTTTCTCCACCACAGGGCTCAAGGTACGTGGACTCAGCAAGAGTCCACCCTTCAGATCAATGTTCTGGAAATCAGAGCAGTGTATCTTGCCCTACAAGCCTTCCAGCAGTGGCTGGAAGGCAAGCAGATCCGAATTCAGTCGGACAACTCCACAGCGGTGGCATACATCAACCACCAAGGAGGAACACGCAGTCGGCAAGCCTTCCAGGAAGTCCGGCGGATTCTGACGTGGGTGGAAGACACGGCATCCACCATATCCGCAGTTCATATCCCAGGCGTGGACAACTGGGAAGCAGACTTTCAGTCGCCAGGGTATGGACGCAGGGGAATGGTCTCTTCACCCGGACGTGTTTCAGGAGATCTGTCGCCGCTGGGGGATGCCGGACGTCGACCTAATGGCGTCCCGGCACAACAACAAGGTCCCAGCTTTCATGGCGCGGTCTCACGATCACCGAGCTCTGGCGGCGGACGCCTGAGTTCAAGATTGGTCGCAGTTCCGGCTACCTTATGTGTTCCCACCTCTGGCACTGTTGCCCAGAGTGCTGCGCAAGATCAGGTCCGACTGCCGCCGCGCCATCCTCGTCGCTCCAGACTGGCCGAGGAGGTCGTGGTACCCGGATCTGTGGCACCTCACGGTAGGCCAACCGTGGGCGCTACCAGACCGACCAGACTTGCTGTCTCAAGGGCCGTTTTTCCATCGGAATTCTGCGGCCCTGAACCTGACTGTGTGGCCATTGAGTCCTGGATCCTAGCGTATTCAGGATTATCTCAAGAGGTCATTGCCACCATGAGACAGGCTAGAAAACCAACCTCCGCCAAGATCTACCACAGGACGTGGAAGATATTCTTATCTTGGTGTTCTGCTCAGTGAGTTTCTCCCTGGCCATTTGCATTGCCTACTTTTCTTTCCTTCCTACAATCCGGTTTGGAAAAAGGTTTGTCGCTCGGCTCCCTTAAAGGACAAGTCTCAGCGCTATCTGTATTTTTTCAGAAGCGCCTAGCACGACTTCCTCAGGTACGCACGTTCCTGCAAGGGGTTTGTCATATCGTCCCTCCTTACAAGCGGCCGTTAGAGCCCTGGGATCTGAACAGGGTTCTAATTGCTCTCCAGAAGCCGCCTTTCGAGCCTATGAGGGATGTTTCCCTTTCTCGCCTTTCACAGAAAGTGACTTTTCTAGTAGCGGTCACGTCTCTTCGGAGAGTGTCCGAGCTAGCAGCGCTGTCATGCAAATCTCCCTTCCTGGTGATTCACCAGGACAAGGTGGTTCTGCGCCCGATTCCGGAGTTTCTCCCTAAGGTGGTATCCCCCTTTCATCTCAATCAGGATATCTCCTTACCTTCTTTGTGTCCTCATCCAGTTCATCAATGTGAAAAGGATTTGCATTTGTTGGATCTGGTGAGAGCACTCAGAATCTACATTTCCCGCACGGCGCCCCTGCGCCGCTCGGATGCACTCTTTGTCCTTGTCGCTGGTCAGCGTAAAGGGTCGCAAGCTTCCAAATCCACCTTGGCTCGGTGGATCAAGGAACCAATTCTTGAAGCCTACCGTTCTGCTGGGCTTCCGGTTCCCTCAGGGCTGAAGGCCCATTCTACCAGAGCCGTGGGTGCGTCCTGGGCATTACGGCACCAGGCTACGGCTCAGCAGGTGTGCCAGGCGGCTACCTGGTCGAGTCTGCACACTTTTACCAAGCATTATCAGGTGCATACCTACGCTTCGGCGGACGCCAGCCTAGGTAGACAAGTCCTTCAGGCGGCGGTTGCCCACCTGTAGGAAAGGGCTGTTTTACGGTCCTATCACGAGGTGTTATTTTACCCACCCAGGGACTGCTTTTGGACGTCCCAGTTGTCTGGGTCTCCCAATTAGAAGCGACAAAGAAGAAGGGAATTTTGTTTACTTACCGTAAATTCCTTTTCTTCTAGCTCCAATTGGGAGACCCAGCACCCGCCCTGTTTTCTTAGGGATTTTTGTTTTTTCGGGTACACATGTTGTTCATGTTGAATGGTTTCAGTTCTCCGATGTTTCTTCGGATTGAATTTGTTTTTAAACCAGTTATTGGCTTTCCTCCTTCTTGCTTTTGCACTAAAACTGAGGAGCCCGTGATCCCACGGGGGGTGTATAGGCAGAAGGGGAGGGGCTTTACACTTTTAAGTGTAATACTTTGTGTGGCCTCCGGAGGCAGTAGCTATACACCCAGTTGTCTGGGTCTCCCAATTGGAGCTAGAAGAAAAGGAATTTACGGTAAGTAAACAAAATTCCCTTCTTTCTCACCCCACTATGTCGGCGGTGTTGTTAACGTTGAGGTACCCATGGCGGGTACAAAGGCTGGAGCCACATACCGTCTCCTTCACCATCCCTTATACGGCTCTGGGAGAAGTGGGAGCCTCACCGGTCATTCACCTGCTGAGACCGTGCTCCATCCGCAGCCCCTGGTGGAACCTGCTGGACCGGAGCGTTTTCATCCCCAGGGACCGGGCCCTGCAACCTTGAAGGTACTCTGTGCCACCATGTGGAGACGGTACGGGGAGAGAGGTCGCCTTTCTCCCCAGTAGCGCCGTCCGTTGTTTTTTCATCGGACTTCCGCGCCGACCGTGCCTGCTTGTCGGGCACGGCCTTAAATTTAGTCCCCGGCTTCATCGCGGCCTAGTCGCGAAAAATCCCGCCCCCGGGCCTGCCTGTCAGGGGTAAGGGCGGGATTACCGACAGAGGGCTGGAGCATCTTTGCATGTCTCCCCTCCCCTCTCATGGACCACTATGGGGCCTCCAGATTCCCGCCTTTTGCCGGCGCCGCCCATGGCTCCACTCCCCCCTTGACAGCTCCGGCGGCCATGTTTGGCATTCTGCCGGTGTATGCTGCAGCTGCACAGCTCTACAGCTCCGGGGGACCCACGACAGGGAATCTGGAGGACACCAGCGGTTGGTAAGCCACACCGGTCACCCGGTGCTGGTTCCCCTAGGGTGCCGTGATATATATATATATATATATATATATATATATATATATATATATATATATTATATATATTCGGAACGGCTGTATAACCTTTTCCCATATACCCTCAGTGGTCGCTCTCCTAAGGGACACTTATTGCTTACAGCATGTCGTCCACAAGGAGCAAAGCCCCTAAGGCACAGGTTTTTCGCAGCCTGTGGGGCTATGTTGCCTGCGGGATCCACCTACCCTCACTGTGATCAATGCTCGACTCCTGCCACGCTTGCTCAGCCGGAGCCTAGGGCACTTGTGGGCCCCTCGGCTCATGTAGATCCCCCTGCTCCCCCTGAGCAGGCTGCAGGGACAGAGTCACCGTCATTGGCCTCTTTCGCTGAGAAACTCTCTCAGTCACTTTCTCAATCCATTGTACAGTCTATGGACAAATGGTCATCTAAGCTCCTTGAGGCATTGCAGTCCAGACCGGGCTCTTCACAGGTCCCGGCCCCTGTTAGTTTGTCTCCTCCAGGGCCTTCTCGGTCCGCGCCGCAGCGCGCTCCCAGGATAGCCCCTAGGTCCCAGGCGGAGGACTCCTGCCCGGATCGCAGTCCCAGACCGGCTAAGCGGCCTCGCTGGGACTCTTCCCCGGCCTCCTCACGCTGCTCTGGATCTCAGCTTGAGGACTCTCAGGATGACGAGGCGGACGTGGGAGCTCAGGGCTCTGACCCTGACTTCGCCCTCAACCTTGATACCCCTGAGGGGGACGCCTTAGTAAATGATCTTATCTCGTCCATCAACCAGGTGTTGGATCTCTCTCCCCCACCTCCACCTGTAGAGCAGTCGACTTCTCAGCAGGAGAAACACCAATTTCGATTCCCCAAACGTACGCGCAATACGTTTTTTGATCACTCTAACTTCAGGGACGCTGTCCAGAAGCCCAGAGCGGTCCCGGACAAGCATTTTGCTAAAAGGCACTCTGACACACGTTATCCCTTTCCACCTGAAGTCGTTAAGGGCTGGGCACACTCACCCAAGGTGGATCCGCCAGTCTCTAGATTGGCTGCTAGGTCCGTTGTGTCTGTTGCCGATGGCTCATCCCTGAAGGATGCCACTGACGGACAGATAGAGCTCTTGGTGAAGTCTATTTATGAGGCCACGGGCGCATCTTTCGCCCCGGCCTTTGCGGCCGTGTGGGCTCTCCAAGCAATCTCGGCATGTCTGTCTGAGATTAATGCTGTCACGCGGAATTCTGCTCCACATGTTTCTTCCTTGACCTCTCAGGCATCAGCATTTTCGTCCTACGCCATGAATGCCATCCTGGACTCCGCTAGCCGTACGGCCGTGGCATCCGCTAACTCCGTGGCTGTCCGCAGGGCCATGTGGCTGCGCGAATGGAAAGCAGACTCTGCTTCCAAAAGGTTCTTAACTGGTTTGCCTTTTTCTGGCGAACGTTTATTTGGCGAACGGCTGGATGAGATTATTAAGGAATCCTCGGGAAAGGACTCCTCCTTACCACAGTCCAAACCTAAGAGACCTCAGCAGAGAAAAATCCAATCGAGGTTTCGGTCCTTTCGTTCCTCCGCCAAGCCCCAAGCCTGTTCGTCCAACCAGCCGGAGAAAGGCCAGAGAAATTCCTATGCGTGGAGGTCCAAGTCACGCCCCCAAAAGGCCGCAGGAGGCACTGCCTCCAAGACGGCCTCCTCATGACTCTCGGCCTCACCTACCCACATCCTCGGTCGGTGGCAGGCTCTCCCACTTTGGCGACGCCTGGTGGCCACACGTTCAAGACCGTTGGGTGAGAGACATTCTGTCTCATGGTTACAGGATAGAGTTCAGCTCTCGTCCTGCGGCTCGTTTCTTCAGAACCTCCCCACCCCCTGCACAGGCCGACGCACTTTTTCAGGCAGTGGACGCTCTGAAGATGGAAGGAGTTGTGATTCCCGTTCCCTTTCAGGAACGTGGTCGCGGATTTTACTCCAACTTGTTCGTGGTGCCAAAAAAAGGACGGGTCATTCCGTCCCGTTCTGGACCTCAAGCTGCTCAACAGACATGTGAGAACCAGACGGGTTCGGATGGAATCTCTCCGCTCAGTCATCGCTTCGATGTCACAAGGAGACTTCCTAGCATCGATCGACATCAGGGATGCTTATCTCCATGTGCCGATCGCACCCGAACATCGTTTCCTGCGGTTCGCCATCGGGGACGAACACCTCCAGTTCGTCGCATTGCCCTTCGGCCTGGCGCAGCCCCATGGGTTTTCACCAAAGTCATGGCATCCGTCGTGGCGGTCCTGCACTCTCAGGGCCACTCTGTGATCCCCTACTTGGACGATCTCCTAGTCAGGGCCCCTTCTCGGGTGGCGTGTCAACGAAGTCTTACCGTCACTCTGGCGACTCTCCAGCAGTTCGGGTGGATCGTCAATTTCCCGAAATCCAAGTTGACGCCGACCCAATCACTGGCTTACCTCGGGATGGAGTTTCATACCCAGCAAGCGTTAGTCAAGCTGCCGCGCGACAAACAGCTTTCTCTGCAGGCGGGGGTGCAATCACTTCTTTGGAGTCAGTCACACCCCTTAAGGCGCCTCATGCACTTCCTGGGGAAGATGGTTGCAGCTATGGAGGCAGTGCCATTCGCGCAATTCCATCTACGGCCACTCCAATGGGACATTCTCCGCAAATGGGACAAGAGTGCGGCTTCCCTCGACAAGAACATCTCTCTTTCCCTTGCAACCAAAACATCACTTCAGTGGTGGCTCCTACCCACATCTCTGTCTCGGGGAAAATCCTTCCTACCTCCAACCTGGGCCGTGGTCACCACGGACGCGAGCCTGTCAGGTTGGGGAGCGGTTTTTCTCCACCACAGGGCTCAAGGAACCTGGACTCCGATAGAATCGTCCCTTCAGATCAATATCCTGGAGATAAGGGCAGTATATCTAGCCCTATTGGCTTTCCATCGGTGGCTGGAGGGCAGGCAGATCCGAATCCAGTCGGACAACGCCACTGCCGTCGCCTACATCAACCACCAAGGCGGCATTCGCAGTCGTCAAGCCTTCCAGGAAGTCCGGCGGATTCTGCAGTGGGTGGAAGCCACAGGCTCCACCATCTCCGCAGTTCTCATCCCAGGCGTAGAAAACTGGGAAGCAGATTTTCTCAGTCGTCAGGGCATGGACGCGGGGGAATGGTCTCGGCACCCAGACGTGTTTCGAGAGATCTGTCGCCGCTGGGGAACGCCGGACGTCGATCTCATGGCGTTACGACACAACAACAAGGTCCCGGCCTTCATGGCACGGTCTCAGGATCACAGAGCTCTGGCAGCGGACGCTTTAGTCCAGGATTAGTCGCAGTTTCGACTGCCTTATGTGTTTCCCCCTCTGGCGATGCTGCCCAGGGTACTACGCAAGATCAGGTCCGACTGCCGTCGCGCCATTCTCGTCGCTCCAGACTGGCCGAGGCGGTTGTGGTATCCGGATCTGTGGCATCTCACGGTGGGTCAACCGTGGGCACTTCCAGACCGCCCAGACTTGCTGTCACAAGGCCCGTTTTTCCATCTGAATTCTGTGGCCCTCAACCTGACTGTGTGGCCATTGAGTCCTGGCTCCTAGCGTCTTCAGGGTTATCTCAGGATGTCATTGCCACCATGAGACAGGCCAGGAAGCCAACGTCCGCCAAGATCTATTACAGGTCTTGGCAAATCTTCCTATCCTGGTGCGCTGATAACGGTTTTCCTCCATGGCCGTTTGCCTTACCCACATTCCTTTCATTCCTACAATCTGGAATGGACAAGGGTTTGTCCCTCGGCTCTCTCAAGGGCCAAGTATCGGCGCTCTCCGTGTTTTTTCAAAAGCGTCTAGCCAGGCTTCCGCAGGTCCGCACGTTCCTGCAGGGGGTCTGTCACATGGTCCCACCTTACAAACGTCCGTTGGAACCTTGGGATCTTAACAGGGTCCTGACGGCTCTTCAAAAGCCGCCTTTTGAGCCGCTGCGGGATGTCTCTCTCTCCAGTCTTTCTCAGAAGGTGGCCTTCCTGGTGGCAGTCACATCACTTCGGAGAGTGTCTGAGCTTGCAGCGCTGTCATGCAAAGCTCCCTTCCTGGTTTTTCACCAGGATAAGGTGGTTCTGCGTCCTGTCCCGGAATTTCTCCCTAAGGTGGTATCCCCTTTTCATCTAAATCAGGATTTCTCCTTGCCTTCCTTTTGCCCTAATCGAATTCACCAGTGTGAAAAGGATTTGCACTCTTTGGATCTAGTGAGAGCACTCCGGTTCTACGTGTCTCGCACGCCGCCCCTGCGCCGTTCAGATGCGCTCTTTGTCCTTGTCGCTGGCCAGCGTAAGGGCTCTCAGGCCTCCAAGTCAACCTTGGCTCGGTGGATCAAGGAACCGATTTTCGAGGCCTACCGTTCTTCTGGGCTTCCGCTCCCTTCAGGGCTGAAAGCCCATTCTACCAGAGCTGTAGGTGCGTCCTGGGCATTGCGGCACCGGGCGACGGCTCAGCAGGTGTGTCAGGCAGCTACGTGGTCTAGTCTGCACACTTTCACGAAGCACTATCAAGTGCATACCTATGCTTCGGCAGACGCCAGTCTAGGTAGGTGAGTCCTTCAGGCGGCGGTTGCCCACCTGTAAGAGGGGGCCGTTTTCGGCTCTTTTTATTGAGGTATTCTTTTACCCACCCAGGGACTGCTCTTGGACGTCCCAATTGTCTGGGTCTCCCAATGGAGCGACAAAGAAAAAGGGAATTTTGTTTACTTACCGTAAATTCCTTTTCTTCTAGCTCCTATTGGGAGACCCAGCACCCACCCCTGTGCCCTTTGGGCTGGTTGTTCTTTTGTGTACACATGTTGTTGATGTTGAATTGCTCTTTTGGTTCATGGTCTTCAGTTCTCCGAACATCCTTCGGATTGAATTTACCCTAGACCAATTTATAAGTTTTCTCCTTCCTGCTTTTGCACCAAAACTGAGGAGCCCGTGGTCCACGGGAGGGTGTATAGGCAGAGGGGAGGGGTTACACTTTTTAAAGTGTAATACTTTGTGTGGCCTCCAGAGGCAGAAGCTATACACCCAATTGTCTGGGTCTCCCAATAGGAGCTAGAAGAAAAGGAATT
This sequence comes from Anomaloglossus baeobatrachus, assembly GCF_048569485.1. Taxonomy (NCBI): domain Eukaryota; kingdom Metazoa; phylum Chordata; class Amphibia; order Anura; family Aromobatidae; genus Anomaloglossus; species Anomaloglossus baeobatrachus. The sequence goes on from NC_134354.1 coordinate 657,926,535, forward strand.
TACGGTAAGTAAACAAAATTCCCTTTTTTCCAATGTTAAAAAAAAAAAAAAACTGGATCCAGCTGAAATCATCATTTTTAAAAAATACAGACATAATGGTTATGTCTGCACAACTTTTTTCTCAACGGATCGCTGCTGTACAATTACTGGAGGTGTGAACTTAGCCTGACTTGGGTACGACCACTTCACCCCTTATTTTTAACTAGTGATCACAGCTTTGTACTAGGTTTGTAATTTTTATTGACCTATGTTTTTTGTTTTTCGGACTTTAGATGAGAGAACGTGTGAACCCTATCAGTTCCGCTGTAAGAACAACCGCTGTGTCCCAGGACGCTGGCAGTGCGACTATGACAATGACTGCGGGGATAACTCTGATGAAGAGTATTGCAGTATGTGCTTTTTCTACTCCACGCACTTATTACTTTTAGTAGCCTCTATAGATACCTAGCATGGAGGATGGTGACCGGAGTACATATCTAGCATGGAGGATGGTGACTGGAGCACATATATAGTAGCAGGTCTACCAAATCTAATCAGTAGATGTGTGATTTCCTTTTGCTGCACATAAATTAGGAAAATTGGGATCTATGGAGGCCACGTATAACAGCCTGTGTAGGGGAATAACTACATAGTCAGCCGCTCCGATCCCAAATGTTACTATGAGGTTTGGTCGCCTTGGGCACCGAGCTGCTTTTTCCCCTTCACTGGATCGATATAAATGAATGTGCCGCGTGTGCCTCACTTTACTGGCAGCTTGTGTTCTAGTCTTGTAATGTTCCTCTCCTACTCCAGGGTGCTGATTGCTGTTCCTTGGCACTACATTTTCCTTTTTACATCTTTTCCTTCTAATCAGTCATTTCTGGAACTATTCATCCATCTTGATCCTTGTCATCTGTTCGGGGCCTAGACCGTCCTTCCAGCATAGCCGCTCACCTCTTGTTCTCACATGTGTATTTGTGTTGGTATCATTTCACCTCATGTTATGTTTTTCTCCATTTTAACACTGTCGTCCCTGGGGCATCCAGAGGTAGGTGCAGAATGATCTCTACATATAACACCGACTAACCATGCTACTCCTCTGTACCCCTTGCTGTGTGCTTCCTGCCCTTTTCTCTTTCCTTACTGTTGTGTGCCCCTAACCGTAAAAAACCCAAGCATGCCTCCTGAAAATCCTTAAAAAGTAAAATAATAAACATATTGGGGGAGGGTTTTTAAAACGAGTGTAAGGATAAGGTTCTGCGGTTACCTGTACCAACCAGACGAGTCTGTGCTTTAATTTTACAAATATCTAATTGCCAAGAGCAACGGCACAACGTTTACCTTTCACCAATTTTGATAAGTCTCCCCCATAGTGTCGCCATTACTACAGACAATTATTTTGGATATATATTCTCATACTTTTAAAGACAAAGAAACCCTGATCTAGATTACTACTACAACCTGTTGCAGATTTCAGCTTTCAGCAGAATATTCAGCACTTTGACATTATGGAACAATAGTTTCTTAGTTTTTAAGGTTGAAGGTAGATTCAAGTCCATCGAGTTCAACCTATAACCTAACAGAGGAAGGCAGAAACCCCATGGGACAGACCCTAAAGGGGGCTTTACACGCAACGACATCGCTAATGAGATGTCGTTGGGGGTCACGGAATTCGTGACGCACATCCGGCCTCGTTAGCGACGTCGTTGCGTGTGACACGTACGAGCAACCGCTAACGATGTAAAATACTCAACAAATCGTTGATTGTTGACACGTCATTAATTTCCCAAATGTCGTTGCTGGTTCACGAATCAGGTTGTTGGTCGTTCCTGAGGCAGCACACATCGCTACGGGAGACACCCCAGGAACGACGAACAACACCGTACCTGCGTCCTCTGGCAACGAGGTGGGCGTGACTTTCATGCGCCTGCTCTCCGCCCCTCCGCTTCTATTGGACGCCTGACGTGTGACGTCGCTGTGATGCTGCACGAACCGCCCCCTTAGAAAAGAGGCTGTTCGCCGCCCACAGCGACGTCACTACGAAGGTAAGTATGTGTGACGGGTACTAGCGATTTTGTACGCCACGGGCAGCAATTTGCCCGTGACGCACAAACGACGGGGGCGGGTGCGATCGGCAGCGACATCGCTAGCAATATCGTAGCGTGTAAAGTGGCCTTTAGCCCCATATTAGAGGAAAATTCCTTCTCGACTCTACATAGGGCAATCAGACTACTTCCCTGGATCAACGCCCCAACACAGAATCTAATGCACATAATGAAGGGAATTTTGTTTACTTACCGTAAATTCCTTTTCTTCTAGCTCCAATTGGGAGACCCAGACAATTGGGTGTATAGCTATTGCCTCCGGAGGCCACACAAAGTATTACACTTAAAAGTGTAAGGCCCCTCCCCTTCTGGCTATACACCCCCAGTGGGATCACTGGCTCACCAGTTTTAGTGCCAAAGCAAGAAGGAGGAAAGCCAATAACTGGTTTAAAGACCAATTCAATCCGAGGAAACATCGGAGAACTGAACCATACCACATGAACAACATGTGTACCCGAAAAAACAGAAAAACCCCGAGAAAACAGGGCGGGTGCTGGGTCTCCCAATTGGAGCTAGAAGAAAAGGAATTTACGGTAAGTAAACAAAATTCCCTTCTTCTTTTTCGCTCCTAATTGGGAGACCCAGACAATTGGGACGTCCAAAAGCAGTCCCTGGGTGGGTAAAAGAATACCTCGTGATAGGGCCGTCAAACAGCCCTTTCCTACAGGTGGGCAATTGCCGCCTGAAGGACTTATCTACCTAGGCTGGCGTCTGCCGAAGCGTAGGTATGCACCTGAAAATGCTTGGTAAAAGTATGCAGACTCAATCAGGTAGGTGCCTGACACACCTGCTGAGCCGTAGCCTGGTGCCGTAATGTCCAGGATGCACCCACGGCTCTGGTAGAATGGGCCTTCAGCCTTGAGAGAACCAGAAGCCCAGTAGAACTGTAGGTTTCAAGAATTGGTTCCTCGATCCCCCGAGCCAGGGTGGATTTGGAAGCTTGCGACTGTTTACGCCGACCAGCGACAAGGACAAAGAGTGCATCCGGGTGGCGCAGGAGCGCCATGCGGGAAGTAGAACCTGAGTGCTCTCACCAGAACCAACAGATGCAAATCCTTCTGAAATTGATGGACTGGACGAGGACACAAAGAAGGTGAGGTGATATCCTGATTGATATGAAAGTGGGATACCACCTTAGGGAGAAATTCCGGAACCGGACGCAGAACTACCCTGTCCTGGTGAAGGACCAGGAAGGGAGTTTGTATGAGAGCGTTGCTAGCTCGGAAACTCTCCTAAGAGACGAGACCGTTACTAGAAGGCCACTTCCCGTGAAAAGCGGGAAGGGAGACATCCTTCAAAGGCTCGAAAGGCGGCATCTGGAGAGCAATTAGAACCTTGTTCAGATCTCAGGGCTCTAACGGCCGCTTGTACGGAGTGCTGAGAAGACAAACTCCCCGTAGGAACGTGCGTACCTGAGGAAGTCGTCGTTTCTGAAAAAATACAGATAGCGCTGAGACTTGTCCCTAAAGGGAACTGAGCGACAACCCATTTTCCCACCTAGATTGCAGGAAGGAAGGAAACATAGACGATGCAACCGGCCAGGGAGAAACACCCTGCGCCGAGCACCGAGATAAGAATATCTTCCACGTCCTGTGGTCAATCTTGGCGGACGTTGGTATGCTAGCCTGTCTCATGGTGGCAACCACGTCCTGAGGTAATCCTGACGACACTAGGTTCCAGGACTCAATGCCACACCATCCGGTTGAGGGCCGTAGAATTCAAATGGAAGAATGGCCCTTGAGACAGCCAGTCTGATTGGTCTGGTAGTGCCCCCGGTTAGCCTACCGTGAGGCACCACAGAACCGAGTACCACAACATCCTCGGCCAATCTGTAGCGACGAGGATGGCGCGGCCGCAGTCGGTCTTGATCTAGCGCAGCACTCTGGGCAACAATGCCAGAGGTGGCACCTAAGGTAGCTGGAACTGCGACCAATGCTGAACTAAGGCGTCTGCCGCCAGAGCTCGATGATTGTGAAACCGTGCCATGAAGCTGGCACATTGTTGTTGTGCCGTGACGCCATTAGATCGACGTCCGGCCTCTGTCAGCGGCGCCAGATCTCCTGAAACCCGTCCGGGTGAGGAGACCATACTCTTTCGGCCACACCCCGGCGACTTAGGAAGTCAGCTTCCTAGTTTTCCACACCTGGGATGTGAACTGTGGATATGGTGGATGCCGTGTCTTCCACCCACATCAGAACCTGCCGGACTTCCTGGAAGGCTTGCCGGTTGCGCGTTCTTCCTTGGTGGTTGATGTATGCCACCGCTGTGGAGCTGTCCGACTGAAGTCGGATATGCTTGCTTTCCAGCTGCTGTTGGAAGGTTTGTAGGGCAAGATACACTGCTCTGTGTTCAAGAACATTGATCTGAAGGGTGGACTCTTGCTGAGTCCACGTACCCTGAGCGCTGTGGTGGAGAAAAACTGCTCCCCACCCTGATAGACTCGCGTCTGTCGTAACTATCGCCCAGGATGGGGATAGGAAGGACCTTCTTTTTGACCAAGAGGTGGGAAGAAGCCACCACCGTAGAGATTCCTTGGCCGCCTGAGAAAGAAAGACGACTCTGTTGAGGGACGTCGACTCCTCGTCCCATTGGCGGAGAATGTCCCATTGTAGTGGACGCAGTAAAACTGCGCGAAAGGAACTGCCTCCATTGCTACCATCTTACGTAGGAAGTGCATGAGGCGTCTCAATGTGTGCGACTGGTTCTTAAAGAAGAGCTTGCAGCCCGTAGTGAATGCTGTTTGTCTAGCGGAAGCTTCACTATCGCTGAGAGAGTATGAAACTCTATGCCTAGATATGTTATCGATAGGGTCGGGGTCGGATCTGACTTTAAAAAGTTGATGATCCACCCAAAACTCTAGAGAGTCTCCAGCGCAACGTTCGGGCAGTGTTGGCATGTTTCCTAAGAGAGTGCCTTGACAAGTAGATCGTCTAAATACGGGATCACAGAGTGACCCTGAGAGTGCAGGACTGTGACTACTGCTGCCCTGACCTTGGCGAAGACCAGTGGGACTGTCGCTAGCCGGAAGGTAGAGCTACGAACAGAAGGTGTTCGTCTCCTATAACGAAGCGTAGAAACGCTAGTGCTCTGGATCAATCGGCACGTGTGGATAAGCATCCTTGATGCCTAATGATGCTAGGAAATATCCTTGGGACCTTGAGGCGATGACATGGCGGAGGGATTCCATCCGGAACCGCCTGGTGTCCGCGAGCTTGCTGAGCAGTTTTAGATCCAGAACGGGACGGAACGGCCCGTTGTTATAGGTACCGCAAAGAATTTGGGGTAAAAACCGTGACCTTGTTCCTGAAGAGGAACGGGGGTCATCACTCTTTCTGCCTATAGAGTGCACCCTGTTTGCAGAAGAGCAGCGGCTCGGCCGGGAGGTGGAGAAATTCTGAAGAATCGAGTTGGAGGACGAGAAGTGAGCTCTATCCTGTACCCGTGAGACAGAATGTCTCACACCCAATGGTCATTGACCTATGGCAGCTAAATATCGCCAAGGCGGGAGAGCCTGCTACCGACCGAGGATGCGGAGAGAGGAGGCCGCAAGTCATGAGGAAGCCGCCTTGGAAGCGGGTTTTCAGACTGTCGCTTTTTTGGGCGTGACTGAGCCCGCTAAGAATCTGAGCTCCTCTGATCCTTTTGAGTCCACATTGGACGAGGAAAAATGGGACCTGCCCGAGCCTCGAAAAGACCGAAACCCCGACTGCCTCTTGCTCTGTTGGGGTTTGTTGTGTCCGGGCTGAGGAAAGGATGAATCCTTACCCCTGGACTGTTTAATGGTTACATCCAACGCTCACCAAACAGTCGGTCAGCAGAAAAAGGCAACTGGTTAAGCACCTTTTTTCTTTTTTTTTTTTTTTTTTTTTTTTTGGAAGCAGAATCTGCCTTCCATTCACTTAACGAGCAGACCAGGCTCTGCTTAAAAACACGGAGTAGCGGAGGCTACCGCCGCACGGTTCGCAGAGTCCAGGGCAACCTGAATCGCGTAAGAAACAAATGCAGACATTTGAGAGGTTAAGGATGCCACCTGCGGCACAGATGTACGTGTAACCGTGTCAATCTGTGTAAGACAAGCTGAAATAGCTTGGAGTGCCCCAAGGGAGAGAATGCCGGAGCCAACGGTGCGCCGACAGCCTCATAGATGGATTTCGACCAGAGATCCATCTGTCTGTCAGTGGCATCTTTGAGTGCAGCTCCATCTCCCACTGCAACTATGGATCTAGCTACAAGCCTGGAGATTGGAGGATGCCGCTTGGGACACTGGGTCCAGTCCTTGACCAAGTCAGGGGACAGGGATAACGTGTATCCTAAGCCGTTTGGAGAAGCGCATATCTGGATAAGCGTGGTGTTCCTGGACTGCCTCTCTGAAGGCAGAGTGGTCCAGAAAAATACGTGAAGCTGACTCCTCCACTGGAGGAGCTGTGAGAAATAACCAACATTCTATAGATGGACGCTATAAGATTATTTACTATGGCGTCACGATCAGGTGTATCCAGATTGAGAGCGGTCTCAGGATCAGAATCCTGAGCCGCTACTTCCGCCTCATTACACAGAGAGTCCTCTGGTAGGACCCTGATGAAACCGAGGCCGCTCATAGTGAGCCCGCTTAGGCTGTCTGGGACTGACGTCCGTGCAGAGCCGTGACTCTGGGATGCGTGTGACATTCCCGGAGCTGTTAGTTGTTCACACTGAGGGGGGCCATGGATCAATGATTCAACAGTGCCCATATTGTGAGAGACATGTCCGGACTGCTAGGCTTCTAGTATCATAGCCATAGTCTCAGAAAAACTGTCAGTAAATACTGCAGACACCGTCCTCATCCCCTGGCCATTAGTGCATACAATGGGAGTCTATGTAACCTGCCGGCCGTATAGCCGTACATGCTGTACCAGCTGCATAGAAAAACATGTGGTTCTGCACCTTTGTTTTACACAGAGAATATGCTGATAACTCCTCCGCATAATCCAGGAGGGTATATACAACGTGCGACCAAACAGTGCAATATATATAGTACAAGCATATCTATAAGTGCACTTCTGCACTAGTGGGGTTAGCACCACAGGTGCTGCTTAACGCCTGTTGCAGCGATTGTGTGACTATCAGAATGCCAGGGTCTTCCACACTTGTCTCTGTATCGTACAGAAACTGACACTAATGGCTGCCGGCGTCCTTGTAGAGAAGGAAGCCGTGGGCGTGCCTGAGAAAGTGCGGGAATCCGGATTCACAGTGCACACAGTGAGAGGGGTGGAGTATGCAAAACATACTCCAGCTCTCAGCGCTGCTGTGCTATGCAGCGTCACGCCCCTACCCTGACTGTCAGGGCTGTGGGCGGTAACGAAGGGAGACTAGGCCCAGAAGCCGGGGACTCGAGTTAACAGCGCGGCCGCCGTAAAAGCGCGGGCCGCGCTGAAGTCCCCGGCGCACCACAAGTGCCAGCCGCGCCGCAGTCCCAGCGGCCGGCGCGACCGATTCCTAGAAGTGGCCAGCGTCCCGCCCCTCTCCTGACTGGCAGGTCTGGGGGCGGGAACGAACGGAAGCAGGCCGCAAAAGCCGGGGACTCTAGTTATCAGCGCGGCCGCCGTAAAAGCGCAGGCCGCGCTGAAGTCCCCGGCGCACTACAAGTGCCAGCCGCGCCGCAGTCCCAGCGGCCGGCGCGACCAATTCCCATAAGTGAGCCTGCTTCAGCGAAGCTGAATGAGGCCATGGCACAGGCGCCGCAGCGCTGATGTCCCCCGGCGCACTACAACACCCAGCATGCTGCGGTGTGAGCGCCAAATGCACGGGGACACAGAGTACCTTGAGGAAGCAGGGCCATGTCCCTGATGTACTCCGCTCCATCCAGCATCTTCTCCAGGGGCTGTAGATGGAGCACGGTCTCAGTGCCTGGAGACCGGTAAATCCCACTTCACCCAGAGCCCTGTAAAAAGGGATGGGGAAGGAATCAGCATGTGGGCTCCTGCCGCCGTACCCGCAATGGGTACCTCAACCTTACAAACACCTCCGACATACAGTGGGGTGAGAAGGGAGCATGCTGGGGGCCCTTAGTATGGGCCCTCTTTTCTTCCATCCGACATAGTCAGCAGCTGCTGCTGACTAAAAAGTGGAGCTATGCGTGGATGTGTTGCCTCCTTCGCACAAAGCACAAAACTGGTGAGCCAGTGATCCCACTGGGGGTGTATAGCCAGAAGGGGAGGGGCCTTACACTTTTAAGTGTAATACTTTGTGTGGCCTCCGGAGGCAATAGCTATACACCCAATTGTCTGGGTCTCCCAATTAGGAGCGAAAAAGAAATTATATTTTTCAAGAAAGACATCCAGGCCCCTCTTAAATATTATTATTGAATCAACCATAACAACATCATGCGGCAGAGAGTTCCATAGTCTCACTGCTCTTACAGTAAAGAATCTGCATCTGCGATTATGATTAAACCTTCTCTCCGCTAAACGTAGTGGATGCCCCCTTGTCTCAGTCGCAGGCCTAGGTGTAAAAGGATCATTATAAAGGTCGTTGTACTGTCCTCTCGTATATTTGTTCATTGTAATAAGATCGCCCCATAGCCTTGATTTTTCCAAACTGAATAACCCCAAGTTTAATAATCTTTCTTGGTATTAGAGTTCACCCATTCCTCTAATAATCTTGGTGGCTCTTCTCTGCACCCTCTCCAGTTCAGCTATGGCCTTCTTATATACCGGAGACCAGAATTGTACACAGTATTATAAGTGTGGTCGCACTAGTGACTTGAATGCGGTAAAACTATGCTCTCGCTGTGAGCATCTATGCCTCTTTTAATGCATTCCATTATATGTCTCTTAAAATGCATCCCATAATCCCAATGAACTGTCTTACTTGGGATATACAGCAATTATTATCTTAATCATTGAAGGTTACAGGACACAAAGCTATGTAGGTCATACACTGTAGTATTAAAGGGATTGTCCTCTACTTGGATAGCCGCTTCAAAAATGCAATAGTCAGCAATAGAAAACTGCACCAGCGTCATTCCAGCGATGTTGGCGCCCAGTCTGCCGGCACTCATGTCACATTGTTTTCCCATTTTACCCTTTCAGCGCCTACTGATGGTCTGCAGCGCTCTCATGGCATAACAACAATTTTAACAAACTAACAATTAACACCGCACCATCTGCTATCCACTCAACACTTTTTTTCTGATCACAAGTTCGCAGATCTTGCGATTATCTCAACACAATTGCGGGGTTCCCTCTGGGGATTGAAGACAGTAGCAGATTTTATTGGAATGCAACAAGTCCCATTTATGAAACAAAACGCTAGGTTTATTACCAACATATGGTGTCATAATTGTGGCATACAGTGCTTTGAAAGAGCATACCCAAAGCAGTAATTCCAGCAAACGGGTCCAGAAAAAATTATTTAAAAGTACATTTTTATTTAATAATTATCATTAAAAAAATCCATTTAGGTCATAACCAAGTCCATAACAGAGGACACGTTTCGAATGTCTAGTTCTTAGTCAATGTTAGATTGACTAAGAACTAGACGTTCGAAACGCGTCCTCTGTTATGGACTTGGTTATGACCTGAATCGACATTTTTAATGATTATTAAATAAAAACATATTTTTAATTTTTTTCTGGACCCGTTTGCTGGAATTACCGCTTTTGATATGCAGTCTCAAGTTTTTGCTGACTTTTTCCTTCCTTGCACGGTCCTAATCTAGTGGTCTTCTTGATCAGGTGAGCTGGATAAAACCTTTTAGTGCTTTGAAAAATTATTCATATCCCGTGCACTTTTCCACATTTCTTCTCATTAGGGTTACGAACCATCCAGAAATTCCAGGTCAGTCCGTAGAAAATAGTGCACTTTGTTTTGGCATATCTGTAAAAAATACTTTTTTTTGTAAGCTGAAGAATCAGATTAGTTTGACATCAACTATCATCATTTCTTTATCGTTCCTTTGGGAGACCCAGACCTTGGGTGTATAGCTTCTGCCTCCGGAGGACACACAAAGTACTACACCTAAAAGGTGTAGCTCCTCCCTCTGAGCCTATACACCCCCTGGTGAACCAGTCACAACCAGTTTTTCGCTTTGTGCTCAGGAGGCATACATCCACACATGCGTTCTCATATGATTTTTTTCCTTTTTTTTTCCTTTTTTTGGAAGAAGATTGAAGAAATGTGGGTCCACGTCTGGACTCCCGGCATGTCCCTTCTCACCCCACTGTGTCGGTGGTGTTGTAAGGTTGATTTCCAAGGCTGGATCCTTACATGCCGTGCTCCTTCACCATCCCTCCTGGGCTCTGGATTGAAGTGGGAGCCAGCACGGTCTCCATGCCTGGCAGGAGACCGGTCTCCGGCCACAGCCCCTTGAGGACCCTGCTGGACCTGAGCACTCACCTCCAGGGACCTGGCCCTGCGTCTCAGCAGCTAAGTACCTTGAGACGTTCATATGTTGGGGGTCCCTGTCATTTATTGTGGGGGGAGAGTGTGTTTACTGTGTTTTTTAACATTTCCGGCCGGTCCTCTGGCTTTTCGCTCGAGAACCGCGCCGATGGTGCCTGCGCGTCGACCTCGCTGCTTAAATTAAGGCCCCGGCTTCGCCGGAGGCCTAGTTTCTGTTACCGGCCCTTGCATGTCACTCATGCTGAGGGACAGGCATGGCCCCTCCCGGTGGCCGTCCTGCACAGGGGAGGGACCCTCCTCACTGCTTGTGTGTGACTCCCCCCCCCCCTGCAGGCCTCTATGGCCCTCCAGATTCCGCCCTTCCTACAGGGACGCCCAGGGTTCCGCCCCCTCTATTCGCTCTGGCGTCCATTTTCTTGGGCAGGTTTCATGCTGTTCTGGCCCGTCCTGCACTCTGCATCCCTGCTGAGGTGCTGTGCATTGGGGGTCCGGGCTTCGGGATCTGGAGGGCACACAATACCGCTTCCAGCGGTCTGGTAAGCCACAGCCGGTCTCCGGTTGTGGACCTCTGCTATATTCTCCCTGGGATTCATTCCCTTTATAGAAGCTGTTTCCCCCCACTCAGGCAGCATGTCTCACACAAGGAGCAAGGCTCCAAAGCTTTATGCTGCATGTGCTGCATGTAAGCTTCCGCTGCCTGAAGCGAGCACCTATCCACATTGTGAGGGCTGCTCTAAATTGGAGGTGCCACGGCCTGGGGTCTCGGCTCCAGTGGTCTCTCAGGCTGCTCCTGCACAAGTGGCTGAACCCCCGGCCTGGGTAGAGTCCTTTTCTAGGTCTATCTCCCAGTCATTTGCTGAGTCCATGGGACTTCTGTCCAGGACTTTGATGAATATGCATCAGCCCCCTTCACAGAGTGCCTCTAATGCTCTTGCTAAGGGGTCTTTAGGACTGGAGCTCACAGAGGATTCATCATCAGGGCACGAACCCCGTCCGTCTAAGAGGCTCCGCAGGGTTCCCTCTCCCTCCTCATCCCGTGGCTCTGATTCAAGGGCTGAGGTCTCGTAGGATGAGGAGGATGCCTATACATGGGGCTCGGAGGCTAACTCCATGTGCCCCATTGATCCTTCCGAGGGTGACTCAGAATTTAGTGACTTGATTGCTTCCATTAATTCTGTACTGGACCTCAATCCGCCAGTATCAGAGGAGCAACCCTCTCTGGCAGAAAAGCACCAGTTTACCTCGCCTAAGAGAGTAAAGAGTGTGTTCTTTAACCACTCCAGTTTTCAGGCCGCTGTGACCAAACCCAGGGCCTGTCCTGACAAACGCTTCCCAAAACGTGGTTCTGATGGCCGTTTTCCCTTTCCACCTGAGGTGGTCAAGGAGTGGGCTCACTCCCCAAAGGTAGACCCTCCGGTGTCTAGGCTCTCAGCCCGGACCGTTGTGTTGGTGGCTGATGGCACTTCCCTTAAGGATGCCACTGACCGTCAGATTGACCTTCTGGCCAAATCCGTGTATGAAGCGGTGGGGGCCGCGTTTTCTCCAACTTTTGCAGCAGTGTGGGCCCTCAAAGCCATCTCTGCTAGTCTGGAGGAGATGCATTCCCTCACCAGGGAATCTATGCCCGAGATGGTTGCCTTAACTTCTCAAGCTTCAGCTTTTTCTTCTTATGCCATGTCTGCCATGCTGGAGGCTTCTCACCGCGCTGCGATGGCTTCGGCTAATTCCCTCGTTATCCGCAGGACCTTGTGGCTTCGAGAGTGGAAGGCAGATGCTTCTTCAAAGAAGTACCTTGCTGGGCTCCCTTTTGCTGGTTCCCGGCTGTTCGGTGAACAGCTGGATGAAATTATTAAAGAGGCTACTGGCGGGAAGAGTACTTCCATGCCACAAACCAAGACCAGGAAACCTGCCCAGGATAGGATTCAGTCGAGGTTTCGCTCCTTTCGTTCCTCCAACTGGTCGTCCTCTAAGCCCTCCTCCTCGTCCGCTAACTCAGCTAAGGGCCAGAAATCCAACTGGCGCTCAAAAGCGCATCCACAGAAGGTTCTGCCACTAAGGCAGCCTCCTCGTGACCCTCTGCCCGCTCCAGCAACGTCCTTAGTCGGTGGCAGGCTCTCCCACTTTGGCGACGCTTGGTTTCAACAAGTCTCCGATCAGTGGGTGAGAGATATCATCTCTCACGGCTACAGGATAGAATTTTCTTCCAGCCCGCCAAACAGATTTTTTCTCTCAACTCCCCCCTGCTCCAAGGCCGCCGCCTTCTCACAGGCCGTGGCAGCCTTGCAGGCCAACGGAGTAATTGTACCAGTTCCTGCCCGGGAACGGTTCAGAGGTTTCTACTCAAACCTCTTCCTAGTTCCCAAAAAGAACGGTACCTTCAGGCCCGTTCTGGATCTCAAGCTTCTCAACAAGCATGTTCGGGTGCGGCACTTTCGCATGGAGTCCCTGCGATCAGTCATTGCCTCAATGACCCAAGGGGATTTCCTGGCGTCCATCGACATCAGAGATGCCTATCTGCATGTGCCCATTGCGGTTTCACACCAGCGTTGGCTACACTTTGCAATAGGAGACGATCATTTCCAATTCGTGGCTCTCCCCTTCGGGTTAGCCGCGGCCCCTTGGGTTTTCACCAAGGTCATGGCAGCCGTGATTGCGGTTCTGCACCTTCAGGGGTTGGCAGTGCTCCCCTACCTGGACGACCTTCTAGTCAAAGCGCCATCCAGCGCAGACTGTCAGCGGAGTGTCTCGCTCACTCTCAGCACTCTAGCCCAATTCGGGTGGCTTGTCAATCTTCCCAAATCCACTCTGACTCCGACCCAGAGTCTCACATACCTAGGGATGCAGTTCGAGACTCTGCCGGCACTTTTGAAGTTGCCCTTAGACAAACAGCTGTCACTCCAGTTGGCGGTGCGCTCTCTGCTGAGGCCCCGCCGTTATACCCTCAGGCGTCTGATGCAGGTGCTGGGTCAAATGGTGGCGTCCATGGAGGCTGTTCCCTTTGCCCAGTTCCATCTGCGCCCCCTGCAGCTGGACATTCTCCGCTGTTGGGACAAGCGGCCTTCCTCCTTACACAAGTCAGTGGCTCTGTCGCCACGGACCAAGAGCTCTCTTCAGTGGTGGCTTCGGCCCCTCTCCCTGTCCCAAGGGCGCTCCTTCCTGGCCCCGTCCTGGGTGATTCTCACCACGGATGCCAGTCTATCCGGCTGGGGAGCGGTATGTCTCCACCACAGAGCACAGGGCACTTGGACTCCGTCCGAGTCAGCCCTTTCAATCAATGTGCTGGAAATCAGAGCCGTACTTCTAGCTCTCCTAGCATTTCACCATCTGCTGGCGGGCAGGCACATTCGAGTCCAGTCAGAGAACGCGACAGCGGTTGCCTACATCAACCATCAAGGCGGGACACGCAGCCGCCTGGCAATGATGGAGGTACAACGCATTCTTCAGTCGGCGGAGGACTCCAGGTCCACCATATCCGCAGTCCACATCCCAGGCGTGGACAACTGGGAGGCAGATTATCTCAGCCATCAAAGCGTGGATCTGCCGCAAATGGGGCACTGCAGACGTGGACCTAATGGCATCCCGTCACAACAACAAGGTTCCTGTCTACGTGGCTCGCTCCCACGATCCTCAGGCCTTCGCTGCTGACGCTCTGGTTCAGGACTGGTCCCAGTTTCGTCTGTCCTACGTGTTTCCCCCTCTAGCCCTCTTGCCCAGAGTCCTGCGCAAGATCAGAATGGAGGGTCGTCGAGTCATCCTCATTGCACCGGACTGGCCCAGGCAAGCTTGGTACCCGGACCTGCTCCAACTGTCCGTAGAGATGCCGTGGCCTCTCCCGGACCTACTCTCGCAAGGTCCGTTCTTCCGCCCGAATTCTGCGGCCCTCAAATTGACGGCGTGGCTCTTGAGTCCTGGATTTTGACGGCTTCTGGTATTCCCCCTGAAGTCATCTCCACTATGACTCGGGCCCGTAAGTCTTCGTCCGCTAGGATCTATCACAGGACTTGGAAAATTTTCCTGTCCTGGTGTCGCTCTATCGGCCATTCTCCTTGGCCATTCTCCTTGCCGACCCTTCTGTCTTTTCTACAGTCCGGTCTGCAGCTAGGTCTGTCCCTCAACTCTCTCAAGGGACAGGTTTCGGCCCTGTCAGTCCTGTTCCAGCTGCATCTCGCTCGGCTGGCTCAGGTCCGCAACCTTCATGCAGGGCGCGTCTCACATCATCCCGCCTTATCGGCGGCCCTTGGACCCCTGGGACCTTAACTTGGTTCTCACGGTCTTGCAGAAACCCCCCTTTGAGCCCCTTAGGGAGGTTTCTTTGTATCGTCTCTCACAGAAAGTGGCCTTTCTGGTTGCTATAACTTCTCTCAGGAGAGTTTCTGATTTGGCTGCGCTCTCCTCGGAGTCACCCTTTTTAGTCTTTCATCAAGACAAGGTGGTTCTCCGTCCGACTCCGGACTTTCTTCCTAAGGTGGTTTCTACCTTCCACCTTAACCAGGACATTACCTTACCTTCCTTCTGTCCGGCCCCTGTTCATCGCTTTGAAAAAGCTCTACATACTCTAGATCTGGTGCGTGCTCTCCGGATCTATGTGTCTCGCACCGCTGCGCTTAGGCGGGGTACCTCTCTTTTTGTGCTAACCACAGGTCGGCGCAAGGGCCTCCCTGCTTCTAAGCCGACCTTAGCCCGTTGGATTAGGTCGACCATTTCGGACGCCTACCAAAGTTCGCAGGCTCCTCCCCCGCCGGGGATCAAAGCGCACTCGACCAGGGCTGTCGGTGCCTCTTGGGCTTTTCGGCACCATGCTACGGCTCAGCAAGTCTGTCAGGCTGCCACTTGGGCTAGCCTGCATACCTTCTCGAAGCACTACCAAGTGCATGCTCATGCTTCGGCAGATGCGAGCTTGGGCAGACGCATCCTTCAGGCGGCGGTCGCCCATTTGTGAAGTTAGGTTTCTGCCTACTTCTTAGTTTTTTTGTTTATTTCCCACCCAGGGACTGCTTTGGAACGTCCCAAGGTCTGGGTCTCCCAAAGGAACGATAAAGAAAAAGAGAATTTTGTTTACTTACTGTAAATTCTTTTTCTTATAATTCCGTCCCTGTTGCCTGTTGGCAATTTCCTTGTTCCGTGTGTTTTCACATGCTGTTGTCGTGAACAGAGTCTCCGGTTGTTCCGGCTCTTGCTCTGTTCTACTTGTGGGTGGCTATTCTCCTTCAGCTTTTGCACTAAACTGGTTGTGACTGGTTCACCAGGGGGTGTATAGGCTCAGAGGGAGGAGCTACACCTTTTAGGTGTAGTACTTTGTGTGTCCTCCGGAGGCAGAAGCTATACAAGCAAGGTCTGGGTCTCCCAAGATGGAACTATAAGAAAAAGAATTTACGGTAAGTAAACAAAATTCTTTTTTTTACAGTCTACAGTGAATTCAGCTGATGTCTTCATATCAAAATTATGGGTTGTAGACATGTATCACTTATAATCATAATGATTTATTATGGTTTTCCAATTTGTTCATTAAAAATATTGTCTGTGATTGATTTTTTTTTTTTTTTAGTTGTCCAGAAAAACAAAAAAGTTAAAAGTTAACAACCTTGTGTTACAGCCGCAATCTTTTATATATTTTTTGGGGATTTTACGTTGAAGACCACCACTGATTAGCAAGTAAAGGAAACGATACATAGTTTACTAAATATTTTACAAATATCAATCTGAAAATGATGACGTGCATTTGTATTCATCCCCCCAGAGTGAATTCTTTGTAAGACCACCTTTTATTGCAATTACTGTTGCAAGTTTTTAGGGACATCTGCAAGGAGTTTGTATGTTCTCCCTCGTTCCCTAGTTTGGCGTGGGTTTCCTCCAGGTTCTCTGGTTTCCTCCCACACCCCAATGACATACTGATAGGGGATTTAAATTGTGAGCCCCAATTGGAACAACGATCACATCTGTAAAGTGCTGTAAAATGAATAGTGCTATAGAAGGGAGTAAAATAAATAAAATAAAAAGATGTCTGTACCAGCTTTGCGAATCTGGAGACTGAAATTTTAGCTGATTCTTCTTTCCAAAATAGCTCTAGCTCAGTGAGACTGGATGGAGACGTCTGTGAACAGCAATTTTCAGGTCTTGTTAATGTGATTTTGAGCTGGGCTGTGACAAAGCCATTCACACAGATGAGTATGCTTTGATCTAAACCAGCCATTGTAGCTCTGGCGGTATGTTTAGGGTCATAGTCCTGCTGGAAGGTGAACCTACGTCCCAGTCTCAAGCCTTTTGCAGCCTCTAACCGGTTTTACTCCAGGATTGCCTTGTATTTTACCCTATTCATCTTCCCTTCAACTCTGACCAACTTCTCTGCCCCTGTTGCAGATAAGCATCTGCACAGCATGATGCTGCCACCACTGAAAAGTGCCTCATTACATTTTCAGAATCTGGGATATTTTTTTTATAACCTAACCCTGCTTTACTCTTCTCCACATTTTTACCCCTGACCTTTTTGGTGTGTTCCTTGGTTTTCATGTTTGATCTCTAATGTTCTCAAACAAAGCTCTGAGACCGTCACAGAACAATGTAGTTATAGTGGGGGGAAAAGTATTTAGTCAGCCACAAATTGTGCAAGTTCTCCCACTTAAAAAGATGAGAGGCCTGTAATTGACATCATAGGTAGACCACAACTATGAGAGACAAAATGAGAAAACAAATCCAGAAAATCACCTTGTCTGATTTGGCAAGATATTTTGGGCAAATTATGGTGGAAAATAAGTATTTAGTCATCTAAAAACATGCAATAATTCTGCCTCTCACAGACCTGTAACTTCTTCTTTTAGAGGCTCCTCTGTCCTCCACTCATTACCTGTAGTAATGGCACCTGTTTGAACTTATCAGTATAAAAGACACCTGTTAACAACCTCAAGCAGTCACTTTCTATACTCCTCTATGGTGAAGACCAAAGAGCTGTCGAAGGACACCAGAAACAAAATTGTAGCCCTGCACCAGGCGGGGAAGACTGAATCAGCAATATGCAAGCAGCTTGAGTGTTGCCCCAGATCGAGGGAGATTATCAGTGATCTTGTATGTCTTCCATTTTCTTATTATTGCTCCCACAGTTGACATCAACTGTGGGAGCAATAATAAGAAAATGGAAGACATACAAGATCACTGATAATCTCCCTCGATCTGGGGCAACACTCAAAATCTCACCCTGTGGGGTCAAAATGATCACAAGAATGGTGAGCAAAAATCCAGAACCACACGGGGGGACCTAGTAAATGACCTGCATAGAGCTGGGACCACCGTAACAAAAGCTACCATGAATAACACACTATGCCGCCAGGGAACCAGATACTGCAATGCCAGGCGTGTCCCCCTGCTTAAGCCAGTACATGTCCGGGCCCGTCTGAAGTTTGCTAGAAAGCATTTGGATTATCCAGAGTATTGGGAGAATGTCATATGGTCTGATGAAACCAAAGTACAACTGTTTGGTAGAAACACAACTCGTTGTGTTTGGAGGAGTCATAATGCTTAGTTGCATCCAAAAACCAAAGAACACCATACCTACTGTGAAGCATGGAGGTGGCAACATCATGCCTTGGGGCTGTTTCTCTGCAAAGGGACCAGGATGACTGATCCGTGTACATGAGAGAATGAATGTGGCCATGTATTGTGAGATTTTCAGTGCATACCTCCTTCCATCAGCAAGGGCATTGAAGATGAAACGTGGCTGTGTCTTTCAGCATGATAATGATCCCAAGCACACCACCAGCGCAATAAAGGAGTGGCTTTGTAAGAAGCATGTGAAGGTCCTGGAGTGGCCTAGCCAGTCTCCAGATCTCAACCCTATTGAAAACCTTTGGAGGAAGTTGAAAGTCCGTGTTGCCCAACGGCAGGCCCAAAACATCACTGCTCTGGAGGAGATCTGCATGGAGTAATGGGCAAACATACCAACAACAGTGTGTGCCAACCTTATGAAGACTTACAGAAAACGTTTGACCTCAGTCATTTTCAACAAAGGATATATAACAAAATATTGAGATGAACTTTTGATATTGAACAAATACTTATTTTCCACCATAATTTGCAAAACAAATCTTACCAAATCAGAGAAGGTGATTTTCTGGATTTGTTTTCTCATTTTGTCTCTCATAGTTGGGGGTCTACCTATGATATCAATTACAGGCCTCTCATCTGTTTAAGTGGGAGAACTTGCACAATTGGAGGCTGACTAAATACTTTTCTTCGGCGCTCCATTGGGAGACCCAGACGATTGGGTGTATAGCTACTGCCTCCGGAGGCCACACAAAGTATTACACTAAAAAGTGTAAGGCCCCTCCCCTTCTGCCTATACACCCCCCGTGGGATCACGGGCTGCTCAGTTTTCAAGCTTTGTGCGAAGGAGGTCAGACATCCACGCATAGCTCCACTGTTTTAGTCAGCAGCAGCTGCTGACTATGTCGGATGGAAGAAAAGAGGGCCCATACTAGGGCCCCCAGCATGCTCCCTTCTCACCCCACTCTTGTCGGCGGTGTTTGTTAAGGTTGAGGTACCCATTGCGGGTACGGAGGCTGGAGCCCACATGCTGCTTTCCTTCCCCACCCCCCTGAGGGCTCTGGTGAAGTGGGATCTTACCGGCCTCCAGGCTCTGAGGCCGGGCTCCATCCACAGACCCGGAGATCCTGCTGGAATGGAGCGGAGTATCGTCAGAGACAGGCCCTGCAACGTTAAGGTACTCTGTGTCCCCGTACAGTCTATGCACAGACACACTCCAGCGTTGCTGGGTGTGTTAGTGCGCCGGGGACAGTAGCGCTGCGCGCTTGGGCTTTACTCACTGCAGCTTAGCTGAGTGAGTTTATGTGTCGGGAACTACCACGCCAGCCGCTGCTGGAGCTGCGGCGCGGCTGAGACTTGTGGTGCGCCGGGGACTTTCGCGCTGCCGTGCTTTTACGACGGCAGCGCTTATAAATCTAGTCCCCGGCTTTTGCGGCCTAGTTACGTTTCGTTCCCGCCCCCAACCCTGCCAGTCAGGGAAGGGGCGAGACGCTGTACAATGATCAGCGCCGAGGGCTGGAGTCTTATTTACATACTCCAGCCCTCTCACTGGGCACAGGGGGACGCCAGTTTCCCGCTCTTGTCTGGGGCACGCCCACGGCCCGCCCCTCTTCACAGGACGCCGGCAGCCATTCCTGCAGGCAATCTAAGCTGGAGAACGGACACAGGCTCTGGGAGACCCAGCAAAGGGATTCTGGCGACCACTTACCCGCTTATGCGGGCGGTAAGCAGCACCTTGGTGCTGACCCCACTATTGCCACAGTGTTTTTTTGTGTACTTTATCCTTGTACTTATATTTGCAAGACCATACACAGACACACGCCAGCATTGCTGGGCGTGTTAGTGCGCCGAGGACAACAGCGCTGCGCGCTTGGACTATACTCACTGCAGCTTAGCTGAGTGAGTTTATCTGTGGGAAACTGCCGCGCTGGAGGCTGCGGCGCGGCTGAGACTTGTGGCTGTACGGTCGCTTCTTGGCGATATACCCCTAGATAGCTCTGAGGAGACAACAGCATGTCGTCAGCATAGAGCAAGGGGGCCAAGGCACAGGCTTTCTATGCTGTCTGTACCGCACGTGAGGCTGTTTTACCGGCAGGTTCCACTAACCCCTAATGGGTAGAGTCTCTGCTAGTGGTGGCCCAGAGAGGGCCACCTGTGAAACTGTCCAGAGGACAGAGTTTGCAGTTTTTTTGCTGATAAAATGTCTTGGACTATGAACAAAATTCTAGCAACTTTGCAGTCCAGGGCGGTGACTCAGACCATGGGCATTGTTGAATCAAGGCTCCCCGGTCTCCCTCAGTTGGAACTAATCCGTGCTCCAAGGGGGTCCCATACATCCCAGACTGAAGGCTCTGACACGGACGACAGTCCCAGACAGCCTAAGCGAGCTCGCTGGGAGAGACCCTCGACTTCACACACTGGTCAGGGTCTCAGCGAGAGGATTCTCTGTATGATGAGGTAGCTGATCAGGTTTCTGATCCTGAGACCGCTTTCATTCTGGATGCTCCTAATGGGACGCCATGGTGAATGATCTCATAGCGCCCATCAATACACTGGTGGATATTTCTCCCTCAGCCCCTCCAGTGGAGGAGGCAGCTTCAGCAGGAGAAATTCCATTTCAGGTATCCCAAGCGTAAATTCAGTACTTTTTGGGCCTCTCTGACTCAGAGGAGCAGTCCAGAAACACTACGCTTATCCAGACAAGCTTTTCTCCGCCGCGCCATCCTCCATAGTTGCAGTGGAAGATGGGACTTCACTTAAAGATGCCATTGACAGACAGATGGACCTCTGGTTGAAATCTGTCTGTGAAGCTATCGGCGTGTCGTTTGCTCCGGCATTCGCAGCCGTATGGGCACTCCAAGCTATTTCAGCTGGTCTTGCGCAGATAGACACTGTCACACGTACATCTGTGCCGCAGGTGGCGTCCTTAACCTCGCATGCATTGCGACTTACGCTATTCATGCTGTCCTGGACTCTACGAGCCGTACGCCGGTGGCGTACGCCAACTCCGTGGTTTTGCGCAGACCCTTGGGGTTAAGGGAATGGAAGGCAGCTCCTGCTTCCAAAAAGGGCTTAACCAGTTTGCCATTATCTGGTGACAGACTGTTGGCTGAGCGATTGGATGAAATCATTAAACAGGCCAAGGGTAAGGATTCTTCCTTACACCAGCCCAGATCAAACAAAACCCAAGGAAGGACAGTCGACGTTTCGGTCCTTTCCAGGCTCGGGCTGGTCCCAATTTTCCTAGTCCAAAAGGACTCAAAAGGCTCAGAGGGGCTCAGACTCCTGGCGGGCTCAATCACGCCCAAAGAAGGCAGCCGGAGGAACCGCTACCAAGGCGGTTTCCTCATGACTTTCAGCCCTCTCTCTCCGCATCCGCGGTCGGTGGCAGACTCTCCCGCTTTGGCGGCATTTAGCTGCCACAGGTCAAAGACCGGTGGGTGAGAGACATTTTGTCTCACGTGTACAGGATAGAGTTTTGTTCTCGTCCTCCGGCTCGATTCTTCAGAACTTCCCCACCTCTCGACCGAGCCGATGCTCTTCTGCAGGCAGAAGGAGTGATAATCCCTGTTCCTCTTCAGGAACAAGGTCACGGTTTTTACTCCAATCTGGTTGTGGTGCCAAAAAAGGACGGCTCTTCCGTTCCGTTCTAGACCTAAAACTGCTCAAAAAGCAGTGTAAACCAGGCGGTTCCGGATGGAATCCCTCCGCTCCGTCATTGCCTCAAGGTCTCAAGGAGATTTCCTAGCATCAAGAGACATCAGGATGCTTATCTCCACGTGCCGATTGCTCCAGAGCACCAGCGTTTGCTGCGATTCGTTATAGAAGACGAGCATCTTCAGTTCGTAGACCTGCCCTTAGGTCTGGCGACAGCCCCACGGGTTTTCACCAAGGTCATGGCAGCAGTGGTAGCAGTCCTGCACTCTCAGGGTCACTCTGTGATCCCTTACTTGGACGATCTACTTGTCAAGGCACCCTCTCAAGAGGCATGCCAACGCAGCCTGAACGTTGCGCTGGAGACTCTCCAGAGTTTCGGGTGGATCATCAACTTTTCAAAGTTAAATCTGACACCGACCCAATCACTGACATATCTTGGCATAGAGTTTTATACTCTCTCAGCGATAGTGAAGCTTCCGCTGGACAAACAGCGTTCACTACAGACGGGGGTGCAGTCTCTCCTTCAAGGCCAGTCACACCCCTTAAGACGCCTCATGCACTTCCTAGCGAAGATGGTAGCAGCAATGGAGGCAGTCCCTTTCGCGCAGTTTCATCTGCGTCCACTTCAATGGGACATTCTCCGCCAAAGCGATGGGAAGTCGACGTCCCTAGACAGGAACGTCTCCCTTTCTCAGACGGTCAAGGACTCTCTTCAGTGGTGACTTCTTCCCACCTCATTGTCAAAAGGAAGGTCCTTCCTACCCCCATCCTGGACGGTGGTCACGACAGACGTGAGTCTGTCAGGGTGGAGAATAGTCTTTCTCCACCACAGGGCTCAGGGTACGTGGACTCAGCAGGAGTCCACCCTTCAGATCAATGTTCTGGAAATCTAAGCAGTGTATCTTGCCCTGCAAGCCTTCTAGCAGTGGCTGGAATGCAAACAGATCCGAGTTCAGTCGGACAACTCCACAGCGGTAGCATACATCAATCACCAAGGCAGAATACGCAGTCGGCAAGCCTCCCAAGAAGTCCGGCGGACTCTGATGTGGGTGGAAGACAGAGCATCCACCATATCCGCAGTTCACATCCCGGGCGTAGAAAACTGGGAAGCAGACTTCCTCAGTCGCCAGGGTATGGACGCAGGGGAATGGTCTCTGCACCCGGACGTGTTTCAGGAAATCTGGGGCCTTCGGGGGAGGCCGGACGTCGACCTAATGGCGTCTAGGCACAACACCAAGGTCACGAGTTTCATGGTGTGGTCTTACGATCAACGAGCTCTGGCGGCAGGCGCCTTAGTTCAGGATGGGTCGCAGTTCCAGCTACCCTATGTGTTTCCCCCTCTGGCACTGTTGCCCAGAGTGCTACGCAAGATCAGCTCCGATTGCCGCCGCACCATCCTCGTCGCCCCAGACTGGCAGAGGAGGTCGTGGTACCCGGATCTGTGGCATCTCACGGTCGGCCAGCCGTGGGCACTACCAGACCGGCCAAACTTACTGTCCCAAGGGCCGTTTTCCATCTGAATCCTACGGCCCTGAACCTGACTGGGTGGCCATTGAGTCCTGGATCCTAGCGTCTTCAGGATTATCTCATGACGTCATTGCCACCATGTGACGGGCTAGGAAGCCGACGTCTGCCAAGATCTACCACTGGACGTGGAAGATATTCTTACCTTAGGGCTCTGCTCAGGGAGTGTCTCCCTGGCCATTTGCATTGCCTACTTTTCTTTCCTTCCTGCAATCTGGTTGGGAAACAGGTTTGTTGCTCGGCTCCCTTAAAGGACAAGTTCCAGCGCTTTCTGTATTCTTTCAGAAGCGCCTAGCACGACTTCCTCAGGTACGCACGTTCCTGCAGGGGGTTTGTCACATTGTCCCTCCGTACTGAGGCCGTTAGACCCATGGGATCTGAACAGGGTACTAATTGCTCTCCAGAAGCCGCCCTTCGAGCCTCTGAGGGATGTTTCACTTTCTCGACTTTCACAGAAAGTGGCCTTTCTGGTAGCGGTCACGTCTCTTCGGAGAGTGTCCGAGCTAGCAGCGCGGTCATCCAAAGCTCCCTTCCTGGTGTTTCACCAAGACAAGGTAGTGCTGCGCCCGATTCCGGAGTTTCTCCCTAAGGTGGTATCCCCTTTTCATCACAATCAGGATATCTCCTTACCTTCCTTTTGTCCTTATCCATTTCATCGATATGAAATGGATTTGCATTGTTGGATCTGGTGAAGAGCACTCAGAATCTACATTTCCCGCACGGCGCCCCTGCGCCGATCGGATGCACTCTTTGTCCTTGTCACTGGTCAGCGCAAGGGGTCGCAGGCTGCCAAATCCACCCTGGCTCGATGGATCAAGGAACCAATCCTTGAAGCCTACCGTTCTGCTGGGCTTCCGGTTCCATCAGGGCTGAAGGCCCATTCTACCAGAGCCGTGGGTGCGTCCTGGGCATTACGGCACCAGGCTACGGCTCAGCAGGTGTGCCAGGCGGCTACCTGGGCGAGTCTGCACACCTTCACCAAGCGTTATCAGGTGCATGCCTACGCTTAGGCGGATGCCAGCCTAAGTAGAAGAGTCCTGCAGGCGGCGGTTGCCTCCATGTAGGGAAGGGCTGTTTTTACAGTCCAAACTTGAGGTATTAATTTACCCACCCAGGGACTGCTTTTGGACGTCCCAATCGTCTGGGTCTCCCAATGGAGCGCCGAAGAAGAAGGGAATTTTGTTACTTACCGTAAATTCCTTTTCTTCTAGCTCCAATTGGGAGACCCAGCACCCGCCCCTGTTTCCTTCGGGATTTTTGGTTTGTTCGGGTACACATGTTGTTCATGTTGAATGGTTTCAGTTCTCCGATGTTCCTTCGGATTGAATTTGTTTAACCAGTTATTGGCTTTCCTCCTTCTTGCTTTTGCACTAAAACTGAGCAGCCCGTGATCCCACGGGGGGTGTATAGGCAGAAGGGGAGGGGCCTTACACTTTTTAGTGTAATACTTTGTGTGGCCTCCGGAGGCAGTAGCTATACACCCAATCGTCTGGGTCTCCCAATTGGAGCTAGAAGAAAAGGAATTTACGGTAAGTAACAAAATTCCCTTCTTTCCCCACTGTATAGTGAGATTCAATTACACACAATGGACTCAATTTACGAAGTAGGTGATTTCTGGAGGTAATTGGTCACTCAGGATTTTATTAAGGAGTATCAGACTACAAAGGGCTGAATACAAACGCACGTCACAATTGTCAGATTTTTATTTCTAAAATATTTAGAAAACCTTGTATCTTTTTCTTTACACTTCACAAATACTTGCTACTTTGTGTTGGTACATCACATAAAATCCCAATAAAATACATTTAAATTTGTGGGTTTAACATGAAAAAATGGGGAAAAGTCAACGAGCTATGAATACATTTTCAAGGCACTGTATATACACTGTGTATTTTACTAGTGTACCCTCTATTACTTTGAAAGAAAATGTGCTGTGATGGTACCTGGTGGCAATGAATAAACCGCATGAAAGCCAAAAGGCTGCTCACCTACTGGGGTTGTGAACCCATGCACAACCCGAGTTGAGGCTTGTAGGTGGACAGTAGGTGCTGGAGTGATCCGTGCTAGCTAGCACACATGGCCTCCGCTTTGGTCTTGCTTCCGGATGCTGTCGCGTGACCGTAGGAAACTACTGGAAGTGCGTCACCAAAGGTCCTGGCGCACGCTTCTCCTGCGCCCGGTTACCAGGCAACCGCAGGTCCTTAACATCTTAATCGGCTAAGATACGGGATCCCGGAGCTGCTCCTGTCGCTGATCCCTCAAACGGGTTATGAACATATAATTGGGGTAAAGATAGAGGTCGAATGGAGCGCTGTAGAATTAACCAATTTAAACCGAGGATAAAACAAACCTTTTTTTTGAACCCTCTAGCTGGCCACAGCGCATTTCGATAGTCTGAGCTATGTTCATCGGCTGGAATTCCACCGACCGCTATCTTTGCCCCAATTATACTCTATTGCTTTGAGGCCATCTTGGATTAGTTGAAACATTTGACCCCCCTCATGGGGTTTTTGCTTTTCTCTGGTTCCATATGTTGGGGTATAGGTGGATCTTGATGGCATTATGACTACCTTCAAGCTTAAGACCTTCAATCTTAAAACCTATCAAACTTTGTAACATATTGACACAATAAGACCATGCAGCATTCTTCACTTATTATTTTATTAAGAACAAATGGCCATAGCATTTGTTACAACATATCTATCTAACTATCTACAGTATCTATATCTATCTATCTATCTATCTATCTATCTATCTATCTATCTATCTGTCTATCTATCATTAGTAGATATTATTAAGGCTTTCTCCAATACTGTATTTTCCCCACTAGGACGTGAGTTAAGTATCTGATTTATGGTATGCCCCACTCTAATGCACTCACTCATTTGTTTGTGTCATTGTAGTCGTGTATGTATTTATGTGAGCAAGGATGGTTGACCTTAGGGAGATCAACATCCACCACTGCGGAGACACCATCACGTGTTTCTCAACGCAGTGATTCTATATGTATTTATGACAGTGGGGAATTGGGTATATTTCTTATGAAGTTGACTGCAGGAAAATAGACTACTGTCTTGATTTGATCTGTAGGACTCAGGCACATGGGTGTCAATAAATGATGCACGATTCTGGTAAAATGGAAGTGGGTTGATGGCCATTTATAGCGGGTGTCCAGTTTAGACAAGCCTGTCTCCCCCATGATAAATGATCATTTTGATGTGAAGTAGCAATACTGCTCATTACAAGTAATAGGAAATTCAGTATTGCAGTGGAAGAAGGAGCTGGTCAGAAGACCCTTTTTATCAGCTTCATAAAAACTTGTAAGACCGTTAACAATGAGTTGCCTTAAACCATTCAGCCCCTTCAAAAAATTTTCACCGTAACCTTCATGCATTATTTAGTTCTTACTGTACTTGAATTGATATACTGGGTTCTGAAGCTGCAAGAACAACCATAATGCACGACGCATGCTGAAAACCTCATGTGCAGTCCCTCGTTTTTACTATTTTGCCTAGTATAATGTCTGTTGATCTGTGTAATCGCGTTTCCAGGTAAAAAAAAATCCAATTGTTCTGATCATGAGATATATATGCTCTGGTCCTAGGTGTCCACCCAGTGCTGTAAAGTAGCCAGCCCCTTCCCTGCAACAATGGAGGCATAGATAGAGAATGAAGTGGGTTTAGCTATGGAAATGAATAGTCAGATGACCCTCCTTACACACCGTACAGGTCATATGCCGTCACAGGAAACATTCTTCCTTATTGAGCTCAAGAAAGGAAATGGAACAGAGCAGATACCTGCTAATGGACCCCTGGTATAACTAAACTATATTAGTAAATTAAAGAACTTGCCTTTTTAGGAACATTTTTTGCATTTTTTTTTAAGCTGGACATCCCCTTAAAACAACCAAATTAAATAAAGCATCAACATTTGATAACTTAGCACCATAAACACGGAGTTTGATCCATTTGGAGAATAGGCAGTTACTTTTTTGTTCCTTATGGTTAGCATTTTATCAAGCTATAGGCATACAGATTACTGGAAACCTGTATAGATAAAAATAGACCTTTCATATTTTTTATAGCACCAAGGCCATGTTCAGAAAGTGAATTTTCTTGTGCCAATGGGCGTTGTATTGCTGGTCGTTGGAAGTGTGATGGAGATCATGACTGTATTGATGGATCAGACGAGGTAAGAACTCTCACACACACGGTAAAATGGCCTTCATATATACTATGGTTTCCCAAAGCTGCCCTCTAGGAACACCAAAATACCGTGTCGTAGTCATAGAGAACACACATGAGCTAAATATCTAAAGGGGTTGTCCAATTGATGACCTGTATGTAGGGTTTGAAAGTGGTACGGGTACAAAATTCAGCAGCCGGACTGATCTGCTGATATCATCTCTGGCAGGACTTGGTTATAAGCAATGGAACATATTCTGGCCACGTTCACACGTTCAGTATTTGGTCAGTATTTTACATAAGTATTTGAAAGCCAAAGCCAGGAGTGATGAAAAGTACAGAAGTGGTGCCCATGTTTCTATTATACTTATCCCCCAATTGTTCCTCTCCTGGTTTTGGCTTACAAATACGGAGGTAAAAACCTCACCAAATACTGAAGGTATGAACATGGCCTTATTGGTGACCTTTTCTTATGGATAGGTCATCAGTTGTAAAGTCTTGGACCATACCTTTAATTAGGGAAGCCAATTAAATTGATTTTTGAGAATTCTGAACACATGGCTTGTTGGGAAGTTTTAATATTTTCCAAAATTTTCACAACAACCCTAGTACTCTTAAAGGAAATATTCCTATTGTCCCAGAATTAGCTGGTGCTTATATTTGTGTTCACCCAAACTTTTTGCTTTCTTCACACAGAAAGGTTGCATGATACGATGTGAGCAAGACCAGTTCCAGTGCACAAATAACCACTGCATCCCACATCGCTGGCTTTGCGATGCTGATGCTGACTGTATGGATGGAAGTGATGAAGTGAACTGTAGCACTAGAGGTAAGGCCGATCTTTTCGCCGTGTAGTAATTGCAGTCATGACAAATCGCAAATAAGATAAGGAATTGGGTCTCATAAGACCAGCACATGTAAGAAAATCACATCATATGATTTTTAAATAATTAATTTGCATTTATTGCATGAAATAAGTATTTGATCACCTACCAACCAGCAAGAATTCTGTCTCTCACAGACCTGCAATTTTTTTCTTTAAGAAGCCCTCCTAGTCTGCATTCATTACTGCACCTGTTTGAACTTGTTACCTGTATAAAATACACCTGCCCACACACTCCATAAATCACACTCCAACCTCTCCACCATGGCCAAGGCCAAAGAGCTGTCTAAAGACACCAGTGTTAAAATTGTGACCTGCACAAGCTGGGATGGGCTACAGGACAAAAGGCAAGAAGCTTGGTGAGAAGGCACCAACTGTTGGCGCAATTATTAGGAAATGGAAGAAACACAAGATGACTGTCAATTTTACTTGATCTGGAGCTGGGGCTACATGCAAAATCTTGCCTCGTGAGGTAGGATCGATTCTAAGAAAGGTCAGGATTCAGCCCAGCACTAAACGGGATGACCTGGTCAATAACCCGAAGAGAGCTGGGACCACAGTCTCAAAGATTGTTAGTAGCACACTATGGCCAGCACACCTCCAGGTTGAAGTTCACCAATGACCATCTGTTTGATCCAGAGGTGGCATTGGAGAAGGTCATGTGGTCAGATTAGACCAAAATAGAACTTTTTGGTATCAACTAAACTCACTGTGTTTGGATAAAGAAGACTGATGAGTACAACCTTAAGAACACCGTCCCAACCGTGAAGCATGAGGAGGAAACATCATACTTTGGGGTTGCTTTTCTGCAAAGGGGAAAGGATGACTGCAACTCATTGAAGGGAGGAGGGATGGGATCATCTATCGCAAGATGTTGGCCAACAACCTCCTTCCCTCAGTAAGAGCATTGAAGATGGCTCGTGCTTGGTCTTCCAGCATGACCTAAAACACACAGCCAGCGCAACTAAAGAGTGGCTCCATAAGAAGTATTTCAAGTCCTGGAGTGACCAATGTACTTGAGTGTAATATACTGTAATCATTTTGGGAAAGTGGTGCAGATGACCTGCTGATGAATAAGGTCAATGAAGCGTCCATTATTCCCAATGTGAAGGTATTTCCATGGAACTTAAGTTTGGAGTATTGATGTAAGGCCTCATTCGGATGTTTGTGTTTGCTCACATATGCTAAAAGAGTTTCATCAGTATTTGGCCAATTTTTACCATTAGAGTTTCATTAGTGAATTTCGGGTATTGAAAAGTAAATAAATTAAAAATGTCTTTTATCCTCTGCAATATTAATCACGGACAGCACACATATTGTGATTGTACTATGATGCCATCCGTGTGCTGCCTGTGGTTTCACCGACTCCTAGGTTTGTATTGTTACTTTTACATTCATGATGCCAGTTAAAAAATGGACATATCTGTTTGATTTTTGCATCAGCACTTGGTCCTGAAAT
This sequence comes from Anomaloglossus baeobatrachus, assembly GCF_048569485.1. Taxonomy (NCBI): domain Eukaryota; kingdom Metazoa; phylum Chordata; class Amphibia; order Anura; family Aromobatidae; genus Anomaloglossus; species Anomaloglossus baeobatrachus. The sequence continues at coordinate 657,956,240 of NC_134354.1, forward strand.
GAATACTGCATCGTAGATTATAATGAGTTTGTGTTCTGAATGTGAAACCATGGATATTACACGCGTGTGAAACATTGATGTCTGAATGAGGAACCAATAAATGTCCGGTGCTTAAGAAATCTCCTCTCTTTAGTAGTGCGAACCTGCCCCCTGGACGAGTTTCAGTGTAACAACACTCTGTGCAAACCTTTGGCTTGGAGATGTGATGGAGAGGACGATTGTGGGGACAACTCGGATGAAAAACCAGAAGAGTGCGGTAAGTAATGCGATATCGCATGAGGGGTTTACATGATGCACTTTGCGTTTTCCACATTTTAGTAATTTTCAATTATATGGTTATCAGGATGACCTACAACTTGACTTGTACTGATGCCAAACATCACTGTTCTGTCTCTATTGTAAAAGCAATAAAAAAATTGTATTTATCATGGAATTGTATGGGGATGATTTGCCATTTCCTCGGCTTTGTGAAATAATTATGTTTCTGTTTTTTTCTGTCTTTACCAGTGAAGTTCATTTGCCCTCCATACAGACAGTTCCGCTGCAGAAACGACCGTGTCTGTCTGAGCGTGGCTCGTGTCTGTGATGGGATTGACAACTGTGGAGATGGCACGGATGAAGAAAATTGTGGTAAGTGCACGATTAAAGGGAACCTGTCACCAGATTTGGTGACTATAAGCTGCTGCCACCACCAGTGGGCTCTTATATACAGCATTTTAGCATGCTGTGTAGAACGTAAAAATCACTTTATAATACTCTCCTAAATGGTTGGTGTGGTGCAGACTGGTCGGATGGGTGTCTTCGTTCTCCGGGTCCGGCACCTCCTCTTTCAGCAATCTTTGTCCTCCTTCTTCTGAAGCCTGGGTGAATGACATCCTACGTGATGTCCTACTTAATGTCCTGCTCATGCGCACTACAATACTTTGATCTGCCCTGCTCAGGGCTGAGATCTCCCTCCACGGCAGCTGGTAAGGTTTCAGGCACATTACCAATAAATTAGACAGTGATAATCATACTTGCACAGTGCCTCTAATGAACCAGACATCAAAAAGCCAAAGCTTATCATCCAACATTCGCCATCAACCTTGCTATAATATTCATGAGGCAAACCTGCTGACTAATGAACTCTTAATATCTAAGGGAAAAAAAAAATGCACGGTTTCGCTGCGCTGCTCAGAAAGGTAGTGATAAGGTTATTTGGGATGTAGATTTATTAATTATTTACATGCCACTATGCGTTTCGGGGGTACAACCTCCCCCTTCCTCAGGTAGCACTCTTAATATCTGTGACTTTGGCATAAAATAGACTAGTCGCCAGTCAATGCCTGCTGTCAAAAACATCAATGGCATCGGTCACCACCTACTTTCTTACAATGTGGCCTACAGTTTTAAGGCAAGCCAGTGATTAAGTTACCACCATTGAGGAATCAGATTTGCTGATATGTTACATATGAATCTTTGAAGCCCTCCTCGTATCTTATGGGAATATTAATACCTTGTACTTGGGTGCATCTCAGGATCTCTACTGTATGGAGCAGCTGCAGGTGATGTCCAGTTCATAAAGGATTATTCTTGTTTCTGTTCCAAAAATGATCCCCTTTCTTTGTATAAATGAACTTTTGCTGTAGACATGATATTAAATATTTCTAAATGAATTGGTGCATTCACTTTTCAATGGTTCTATACTGATATTACCTGTATCCTTTTAATCCGTTACCTTTTGTGATTTGCGTTTCCAGACTTGCATAAACCGAAGAGTTGTGACTTGGATAAGCAAGAGTTCCAGTGTAATAATAGCAAGTGCGTCAGCTCCAACCTGCTGTGTGACCTCTTCGATGATTGTGGAGATGGTTCAGATGAAGGGAACTGTCCTCATAGTAAGTGGGTCACCTACAGCCTATATGCATCATTGCGCCTACTAAAAGGTATTCGCCACATTTAAAATGATCACCTATCCAAGGATGGGTGATAACTAGAATGATAACCACCGGCTATGGAACAGCTAGAGTAAGCTGAGTGCCGTACTGTATCTCCGGCAGTCCCGCAGAGAATGAACCGGGCGGTCTTGCCAGCGCTCCATTCTAATGGTGGTATTTTAGCACCTTGTTCTCGGTAGGAGTCAGATCACCAATGATCTGCAAATTATAACTTATCATATGGATATCATAACTTTACATATTGGGAATAACCCTATCAATCTAATTCAGAATGTTAAGAAATCTGTCAGCTTCTACAGATCATGGCACCAATATTCTAAGACTTAAGGCCCTGTCACACACAGATAAATCTGCGGCAGATCTGTGGTTGCAGTGAAATTGTGGACAATCAGTGCCAGGTTTGTGGCTGTGTACAAATGGAACAATATGTCCATGATTTCACTGCAACCACAGATCTGCCAAAGATTTATCTCTGTGTGTGATGGTGCCTTTAGTCCTAAACTTGTATGCATGTATCCCGTAAAGAAAATAGATCATTGTAGATAGCACCAGTAACCACATGGCCATGATAGATATTTAGGAAGGATCTTTTTGTACGGGGACATAACTGTTCTATGCAGTGTAAAAGGGACCCATATAAATGTTTCCTTTATTCTCTCAGTTCTCTATGGTTGTGCTCTATCATATAGAATAAATGTAACTTCTATTCTTGAAGCCAATATAAGAACATATAATGTCTCGTTCTTTGATAGATGCTAACAACTATGCCTGCCATAGTGATAGTAACATCTGCGGAGAGGAGATGAATTGTGTCCAGACCCAGACCAGTGTATACTGCACATGCAAAGATGGATTCCAGAAGATCCCAGGCAGCAATACATGCAGAGGTAAGGCTAGCCAGCCATTACATTTATGAATATGACATTTTTTGGTATATTGTTAGATCCCAGAAGAGACCTCTGACAACGCTGTGGAAAAATAGGGTGGTTGTGATTACTGATGAAAAAATGTGATTGCAATGACTTAAGCCCCCCATGCATTTTAACGGTCAGCTGGTGGTTATTCTTCCTTACCTGGAACCGCTGTGTTCTCTATTAGAGAGCCACTGCCAGACGCAAGACACAACCGTTGGCGACTTATCTTACAGGGAACAAAGAGCTTGGCAGTCCGAAATTGCTCATATTTGCTCTATATTCCCCTTGACTTCTTCTGGGTACACTTGGGGCTGCCTAACACATTACGCTATCTATAGAATCCATTGATATAGGCAGGTTTGGCTCATGTTAGTGTAATGTGTATGGAGGCCTTTACATATATTTGAAAGGGTTATTCTCACCTGCCTTTAGTTACAGTTTCAGTGCTATTTCAATGCTGAGCTTATGCTCCTTTAGAAGCTGCTTTCACCTGCTGTTTAGGAAAGTTCCATAAACTATAACTAAGTCTGTGTACAGGACTTATCCCATAGTAGTAGGTGGGGAGCAGAGCGACTCAGACAGGAGAAATCCTGTACTCTGTTAAAATACAGGGCATCGGTGGCAGCAGTTGAATGGATCTTCTAAATAAGCATGAACTGGGCAGTGACACAGCACTGAGCAAGAAGCACAACAGGGTGATGAAGTATATTCCCTAAATTCCTAAATATGCAATACCTACAGAATAGTGAAATAGTAAAAAATACTGGAAACAAATAATCATTTCCTCTACAAGGCCATTTAGATATGTTTGTTGGGGTTTTTTTTCCGGGTTTTTTTTAGCTGAGATTATAGCCCTTTTCTGTATCGTTCCTTTGGGAGACCCAGACCATGGATGTTTAGCTTCTGCCTCCGGAGGACACACAAAGTACTACACTTAAAAGTGTAGCTCCTCCCTCTGAGCTTATACACCCCCTGGTGAGCCAGTCCCAGCCAGTTTATTGCTTTGTGTTCAGAAGGCATACATCCACACATGCATTCTCATATGATTTTTTGTTTTTTGGAAAGAGATTGAAGAAAAGTGTGTCCACGTCTGGACTCCCGGCATGTCCCTTCTCACCCCACTGTGTCGGCGGTGTTGTTAAGGTTGATTTTCAAGGCTGGAGCCTTACATGCCATGCTCCTTCACCATCCCTCCTGGGCTCTGGCTTGAAGTGGGAGCCAGCACGGTCTCCATGCCTGGCAGGAGACCGGTCTCCATCCACAGCCCCTTGAGGATTCTGTTGGACCGGAGCACTCATCCCCAGGGACCTGGCCCTGCGTCTCAGCAGCTAAGTACCTGAGACGTTTATGTGTTGGGGGTCCCTGTTCTTTATTGTATGGGGAGAGTATGCTGAATGTGTTTTATTTTGACATTTCCGGCGGGTTCTCTAGCTTTCACTTGAGAACCGCGCCGATGGTGCCTGCGCGTCGGCCTCGCCGCTTAAATTTAGGCCCCAGCTTTGCCGGAGGCCTAGTTTCTGTTAACATTCCCTCGCATGTCACTCATGCAAGAGGGACAGGCACGGCTCCTCCCGGCGGCCGTTCTGCACAGGGGAGGGACACTCCCCACTGCTGGGGCGTGTCTCCTCTCCTGCAGGTCTATGGCCCTCCAGTTCCCGCTCCCCTACAGGAACGCCCCCTAGTCCCGCCCCCTCTCTTCGCTCCGGCGGCCATTTCTCAGGCAGAGTTCACTCTGCGCTGGGCCTGTCTGCACTCTGCATCCCTGCTGAGGTGCTGTGCATTGGGGGTCCGGGCTTCGGAATCTGGAGGGCACACAAAACTGCTTCCAGCGGTCTGGTAAGCCACAGCCGGTCTCCGGTTGTGCATCTCTGTATATTCTCCCTGGGGTTCATTCTCTTGCAAAGCCCCCACTCCAGCAGCATGTCTCACACAAGGAGCAAGGCTCCAAAGCTTTATTCTGTATGCACTTCATGTAAGCTCCTGCTGCCTGAGCCGAGCACCTGTCCACATTGTGATGTTTGCTCTAACTTGGTGGTGCCACAGCCTGGAGTCTCACCCCGTGTGGTCTCTCAGGCTGCTTCTGCACCTGTGACTGAACCCCCAGCCTGGGTAGAGTCCTTTTCTAGGTCCAAATACCAGTCATTTGCTGAGTCCATGGGACTTTTGTCCAGGACTTTGATGAATATGCATCAGCCCTCCTCACAGGGTGCCTCTTATACTCTTGCCAGAGGATCCCTATCCTCTGACCTCCGTCCATCAGAGCTCACAGAGGATTCATCATCAGGTCCCAGACCCCGTCCTTCTAAAAGAAGGCGCAGGGTTTCCTCCCCCCTCCTCATCCCGCGGCTCTGACTCAAGAGCTGACTCTCAAGATGAGGAGGATGCCCTCACGGGGGGCTCGGAGGCTATGTACCCCGTCGATCTCTCCGAGGGGGACTCAGATTTTAGTGACTTGATTGCTTCTATTAATTCTGTACTGGATCTCAATCCGCCAGTCTCAGAGGAGCAACCCTCTCTGGCAGAAAAGCATCAGTTTACCTCGCCTAAGAGAGTAAAGAGTGTGTTCTTTAATCACTCCAGTTTTCAGACCGCTGTGACCAAACCCAGGGCCTGTCCTGACAAACTCTTTCCAAAGCGTGGTTCTGATGACCGGTTTCCCTTTCCACCTGAGGTGGTCAAGGAGTGGTCGCACTCCCCAAAGGTAGACCCTCCGGTGTCTAGGCTCTCAGCCCAGACCGTTGTGTCGGTGGCTGACGGCACCTCTCTTAAGGATTCCACTGACCGTCACATTGACCTTCTGGCCAAATCTGCGTATGAAGCTGCGGGGGCCGCGTTTTCCCCGACTTTTGCAGCAGTGTGGGCTCTCAAGGCCATCTCTGCTTCCCTAGAGGAGATGCATTCCCTCACCAAGGAATCTATGCCTAAGATGGTTGCCTTAACTTCTCAGGCTTCAGCTTTTTCATCTTATGCCATGTCTGCCATGCTAGAGGCTTCTCACTGCACTGCGGTGGCTTCAGCTAATTCCCTTGTTATCCGCAGGATCTTGTGCCTTCGAGAGTGGAAGGCAGATGCTTCTTCCAAGAAGTTTGTTGCTGGGCACCCTTTTGCTGGTTCCCGGCTGTTCGGTGAACAGCTGGATGAAATTATTAAGGAAGCTACTGGCGGGAAGAGTACTTCCATGCCACAAACCAAGACCAGGAAGCCCGCCCAGGGTAGGAATCAATCGAGGTTTCGTTCCTTTCGTTCCTCCAACTGGTCGTCCTCTAAGCCCTCCGCCTCGTCCACTAACTCGGCTAAGGATCAGAAATCCAACTGGCGCCCAAAAGCGCGTCCGCAGAAGACCGCAGGAGGTTCTGCCACTAAGGCAGCCTCCTCATGACTCTCTGCCCGCTCCAGCCATGTCCTTAGTCGGTGGCAGGCTCTCCCACTTTGGCGACGCTTGGTTAAAACAAGTCTCCGATCAGTGGGTGAGAGATATCATATCTCACGGCTACAGGATAGAATTCTCTTCCAGCCCGCCAAACAGATTTTTTTCTCTCAACTCCCCCCTGCTCCAAGGCCGCCGCCTTCTCACAGGCCATGGCATCCCTGCAGGCAAACGGAGTGATTGTACCAGTTACCACTCGGGAACGGTTCAGAGGTTTTTACTCAAACCTCTTCCTAGTTCCCAAAAAGGACGGTACCTTCCGGCCCATCCTGGATCTCAAGCTTCTCAACAAGCATGTTCGGGTGCGGCATTTTCGCATGGAGTCTCTGCGATCAGTCATTGCCTCTATGACCCAAGGGGATTTCCTGGCGTCCATCGACATCAGAGATGCCTATCTACATGTGCCAATCGCAGTTTCACACCAGCGTTGGTTACGTTTTGCCATAGAAGAAGATAATTTCCAATTCGTGGCTCTCCCCTTCGGGTTAGCCACGGCCCCTCGGGTATTCACCAAGGTCATGGCGGCAGTGATTGCAGTCCTGCACCTCCAGGGGTTGGCAGTGCTTCCTTACCTGGACGACCTTCTGGTCAAGGCTCCATCCAGCGCAGACTGTTAGCGGAGTGTCTCGCTCACTCTCGCCACTCTAGCCCAATTCGGGTGGCTTGTCAATCTTCCCAAATCAACTCTGACTCCGACCCAGAGTCTCACGTACCTAGGGATGCAGTTCGAGACTTTGCCGGCACTTGTGAAGTTGCCCTTAATCAAACAGCAGTCTCTCCAGCTAGCGGTGCGCTCTCTGCTGCGGCCCCGCCGTTATACCCTCAGGCGCCTGATGCAGGTGCTGGGTCAAATGGTGGCGTCCATGGAGGCTGTTCCCTTTGCCCAGTTCCATCTGCGCCCTCTGCAGCTGGACATTCTCCACTGTTGGGACAAGCGGCCTTCCTCCTTACAGAGGTTAGTGGCTCTGTCTCCACGGACCAGGAGCTCTTTTCAGTGGTGGCTTCGGCCCCTCTCCCTGTCCCAAGGGCGCTCCTTCCTGGCCCCGTCCTAGGTGATTCTCACCACGGATGCCAGTCTATCCGGCTGGGGAGCGGTATATCTCCACCACAGAGCACAGGGGACTTGGACTCCGTCCGAGTCAGCCCTTTCAATCAATGTGCTGGAAACCAGAGCCGTGTTTCTAGCTCTCCTAGCTTTTCACCACCTGTTGGCGGGCAGGCACATTCGAGTCCAGTCAGACAACGCAACAGCAGTTGCCTACATCAATCACCAAGGCGGGACACGCAGCCGCCTGGCAATGATGGAGGTGCAACAGATCCTTCAATGGACGGAGGACTCCAAGTCCACCATATCCGCAGTCCACATCCCAGGCGTGGAAAACTGGGAGGCAGATTATCTCAGCCGTCAATGCGTGGACGGTGGCGAGTGGTCCCTGCACCCGCCGGTGTTTCAGTCAATCTGCCGCAAATGGGGCACTCCGGACGTGGACCTAATGGCATCCCGTCACAACAACAAGGTTCCTGTTTATGTGGCTCGCTCCCACGATCCTCAGGCCTTCGCCGCGGACGCTCTGGTTCAGGACTGGTCCCAGTTTCGTCTGTCCTACGTGTTTCCCCCTCTAGCTCTCTTGCCCAGAGTCCTGCGCAAGATCAGAATGGAGGGCCGTCGAGTCATCCTCATTGCACCGGACTGGCCCAGGCGAGCTTGGTATCCGGACCTGCTCCAACTGTCCGTAGAGATGCCGTGGCATCTTCCGGACCGTCCAGACCTACTCTCGCAAGGTCCGTTTTTCCGCCCGAATTCTGCGGCCCTCAAATTGACGGCGTGGCTCGAGTCCTGGATTTTGACGACTTCTGGTATTCCCCCTGAGGTCATCTCCACTATGACTCGGGCCCGTAAGTCTTCCTCCGCCAAGATCTATCACAGGACTTGGAAAATTTTCCTGTCCTGGTGTCGCTCTTCCGGCCATCCTCCTTGGCCATTCTCTTTGCCGACCCTTCTGTCTTTTCTACAGTCCGGTCTGCAGCTAGGACTGTCCCTCAACTCTCTCAAGGGACAAGTCTCAGCTCTGTCAGTACTGTTCCAGCGGCGTCTCGCCCGGCTGGCTCAGGTCCGCACCTTCATGCAAGGCGCGTCTCACATCATTCCGCCTTATCGGCGGCCCTTGGATCCCTGGGACCTTAACGTGGTCCTCACGGTATTGCAGAAACCCCCTTTTGAGCCTCTTAGGGAGGTTTCTTTGTATCGGCTTTCTCAGAAAGTGGCCTTTCTGGTGGCCATAACTTCTCTCAGGAGAGTCTCTGATTTGGCTGCGCTCTCCTCGGAGTCACCTTTTTTTGGTTTTTCACCAAGACAAGGTGGTTCTCCGTCCGACTCCGGACTTTCTTCCTAAGGTGGTCTCTCCCTTCCACCTTAACCAGGACATTTCCTTACCGTCCTTCTGTCCGGCCCCTGTTCATCGCTTTGAAAAAGCGCTGCATACTCTAGATCTGGTGCGTGCTCTCCGGATTTATGTGTCTCGCACCGCTGCGCTTAGGCGGTGCACCTCTCTTTTTGTGCTAACCACAGGGCGGCGCAAGGGTCTCCCTGCTTCTAAGCCGACCTTGTCCCGTTGGATTAGATCGACCGTTTCGGACGCCTACCAGAGTACTCAGGTGCCTCCCCCGCCGGGGATCAAAGCACACTCGACCAGAGCTGTCGGTGCCTCTTGGGCTTTTAGGCACCAGGCTACGGCTCAGCAAGTCTGTCAGGCTGCCACTTGGACTAGCCTGCATACCTTCTCGAAGCACTACCAAGTGCATGCTCATGCTTCGGCAGATGCGAGCTTGGGCAGACGCATCCTTCAGGCGGCTGTCGCCCACTTGTGAAGTTAGGTTCTGCCTACTTCTTAGTTTTTTTGTTTATTTCCCATCCAGGGACTGCTTTGGAACGTCCCATGGTCTGGATCTCCCAAAGGAACGATAAAGAAAAAGAGAATTTTGTTTACTTACCGTAAATTCTTTTTCTTATAGTTCCGTATTGGGAAACCCAGCTCCCTCCCTGTTGCCCGTTGGCAATTTTCTTGTTCCGTGTGTTATCACTGGCTGTTGTCAAGACAGAGTCTCCGGTTGTTCCGGCTCTTGCTCTGTTCTACTTGTGGGTGGCTATTCTCCTTCAGCTTTTGCACTAAACTGGCTGGGACTGGCTCACCAGGGGGTGTATAAGCTCAGAGGGAGGAGCTACACTTTTAAGTGTAGTACTTTGTGTGTCCTCCGGAGGCAGAAGCTAAACACCCATGGTCTGGGTCTCCCAATACGGAACTATAAGAAAAAGAATTTACGGTAAGTAAACAAAATTCTCTTTTTTGGCTTGTGTGTTCCAGTTTTAACCCTTAGTGTAGCATCTATTTTTATGGATGGAAAATAACAAAAAAAAAGCATGGCTCTATTACCTATTAAATAGCAAAAAAGTATCTTTTGTATACAGACATATACATTTTATAATACAGCCATGTGACCAGACCACAGTATAATGGGTGTGTGACATAACACCGATGTCTGAATGAGGTGCCTGGAATTTTAATAATCTAGTAGCATAATTTTACATCTTGGCACATGCAGTCATCTACGCGAGTCCTTTACGGCATTTCTTCCAAGGTGATCCCAGTGAATATCACGTACTCCTTTTTCTCTTGTAGATGTGAATGAGTGTCTGGCATTCGGTACTTGCTCGCAGGTCTGTAACAATACCAAAGGCTCCTACTTGTGCACGTGTGCAAAGAACTTCATAAAATCAAATCACACCTGCAAAGCGGATGGTAAGTGTGGGAATCTTTCCTACAGGCCTTCGGTCCCCTATTTGTGCCGTTCTTGAGCACATGCTTGTACTTAGTTTCTTTTCCTCCATCTGATTGTCGTCTGTGTTCTTGCACAGGAGCTAATCAGGTCCTTTATATCGCGGATGATAACGAGATCAGAAGCTTGTTCCCATTTAATCCCAACTCTGCATATGAACAGACATTCAGAGGTGATGAAACTGTGCGCATTGATGCCATGGATGTCTATGTGAAGGGCAACAAGCTGTACTGGAGCAATTGGCACACAGGGAAGATCTCGTACAGAGAGCTCCATAGCCCCTCTTCATCCACAAATTCCAACCGCAACAAGCGCCAGATTGACGTGGGGGTGACTGACCTGGATGTAAGTATGGGTTAGCCTATATATCTTGCAGTTGCTTTCTTTGGGAATCTTCTAAGCATGGCCGCTTTTCCTCTCTGTAGATCCCAGGTCTTAAGATGCCCAGAGGCATTGCCATTGACTGGGTAGCAGGAAACATTTACTGGACCGATTCAGGCCGAGATGTTATTGAGGTGGCTCAGATGAAGGGAGAACATAGGAAAACGTTAATCTCTGGAATGATCGATGAACCCCATGCCATAGTGGTGGATCCAATACGGGGGTAATGTAGAGGACAGCTTTTATTGAAGGGAATTCAGAAAAAAAAGAGTTTCACAACACAGACATAATAATTTGTATTTAATCTTGTTGTTCATGCAGAACTATGTATTGGTCTGACTGGGGAAACCACCCAAAAATCGAAACGGCAGCAATGGATGGTACTATGAGGGAAACTCTGGTACATGAGAACATTCAGTGGCCTACAGGTATATGCTCCCTGATTTGTCAGAAGGGTGCGCTAGGCAAGAATTGGGCTTCTGTATATTACAATCTAGTATTAAAATGGAGATGTAATGTCTACCAATGATAAATATCAGACAGTGGGGGAAATGCTAATATGTTTCATAAGGTTATTGCTTATTTTTTAGGCCTGGCTGTGGATTACTACAATGAGCGACTTTACTGGGCTGACGCCAAGTTATCCATCATCAGCAGCATCCGTCTCAATGGGACAGATCCCGTGGTCGTCATCAGTAACAAGAAAGGTAAACCCAATGCATCCTGACCATGGAAACCTGTACCATCTGCTATATGCATTAGTTAATAGGTTTTATATAAATGATCGTCTCGACCTCTTGAAGGCATACATGGATATATTATGCAGTAAAACGCTAGAAAAGAAAACTCCATTTCTAAACCACATTCCACAATTAAAAGCTGAACTATAAAAAGCTGAATAACTTTGTAAATTCTTCGCTTCGCTCATCTCGTACGGAGATGTTTTCTTTTCCGTCCACGTTGAAAGCAAAATCCACATTTTTGTAGAATAATATATTGTAGATAAAAGCGACACAGCGAAGCTATTAGGTAACATCAGCCGAGCTTGTATGAAAGAGAAAAGGGTATATTCTGAGCACAGAAGAAATGGGATTGGTAATGTTATTTATCCTCATATGATTTATGTCTTGTCCTGTTACGGAGGTCACAGAGCCCCATCACCGGCAATAAAATAACCGGATCTTGTTATTCTAGTGACTTACACTTCTATTAGCATATCTGAATATACTCATATTATGTGAGGATAACGTATATTTGTTAATGCACAATCTCATTTCCCTTCATACTTAAAGGGAACCTGTGAAGTCGATTCATGCTGCCAAAATCACAGGCAGCATGAATCCGAGCCTGCTGCACAATTGTAGCCAGGTATGTTCCTCTCTGAAGCGCTGCGGCTTTTCAGAGAATATATAGTTTAAAGATACGGCTAGGGACCATAGGCATTGACAAGACTAGACTGACCGGGACTAGTCTTATCTAGGATTCCTGGCCAAACTATGATTTTTCTGAAGCATTGGCGCATTTAGGAAAAAAATATTCCTGGCTGCAGAACTGCAATCTCTGATTCATGCTGCCTTTGATTAGGGCAGTATAAATCAAATGACGGATTCCCTTTAAAGGGAACCAATCACCAGGATTTTCGTATATAACCTAAAGCCAGTGCTATACTGGTACTCAGTTTCTTGAGTGACAGCAGCTGAGGAGCAGAAAATATCTGGGGGAGGAGTATTCATAGTTATCCCCTACCCCTGTTAAAATTAGCATAAGTATTATACCTTGGATTTAAATTTCGAGTTACAGGACCTGTGGTGAGGTCATACCCATGTGACCAGAAGGGGCGGGGCCTCAATCAACAGAAAAATGTTGCTTCCTGGTATCAGCTTTGTTGGCTGAGGCCCCGCTCCTTCTGATCACATGGGTATAACCTCACCACAGGTCCTGCTAGTGAAAAGTTGAATCAATGGTTTAATACTTATGATAATTCTAACAGGGGGGAGGGGATAACTATGAATACTTCCCCCAGATATTATCTGATCCTCAGCTGCGGTCACTCAAGAAGCTGCTGATTTTATAAACTTTACTTTCTTGGATTTGAAAACCTAAACATCCGAGCTGCCACTACAGGCATGTATAGAATCAGCCTAATAGTGCCAGTATAGCACTGGCTGTAGGTTATATACAAAAACCCTGGTGATTGGTTCCCTGTAAGTGTTTGCATTTAATGAATATTGACATATTCTAAAACTGTCAGGACTTCCATCCTTCGCTTACATTTTTCCATATAGCTTTTCCAGTGAGTATTGGGGCAGATTAGTATACGTTACAGCTCTGGACCTTAGGCCATGTCCCTGCAAGTTACTCTGATTATTGTTTTCTTGCTGCTATTTTCTGTTTCCCCCGATCTTTGATGCATTTTTTTTATGTGCAGGTTGCTGAGATTATGCACTTAAAAACACAATAGCACCTTCACATGCATTTTTTTTCAGACTCCCAATAGAAGCCTATAGGGAAAAGAAGCGCAACAAAAAGGCACAATTTAGCATCATCTTTATATGCACAGTGACCTCTGAGATCCAGTGATGTCACGTCAACTTCCAGTTGACCTGACATCACTGAGGCGGCCCCTGTCTCCCTGAGTGCCTGGGCTGTGGGCGGCGTGTCACCGCTCGTCACAGCCCAGCATCGCTCCTGCTTGCTGCGCTCTGCAGTGATGGAGAGAGCAGGGAGATGCTGCACTGTGATGAGTGGAGAAACTACTCATGGAGACTGGGGCCGGCCGCGATGATGTCAGGTCAACTGGAAGTTGACATGACATCACCAGATCTCAGAGGTCACAGAGCTCAGGGGTCACTTCATGCCGATGAGAAGTCCGCAATAGCACCACTTAGAGGCACAATTGACTACACAAGGTATGTGAGAAGGGCTGACTTTATGAGCTTTACATCTATGTGTGGCCACTTTGCTGTGTAGTGGACCACACCTTTAAATGCAGCATTTTTTTACTGCACAAAAAAGGTAGTGGAAAAAAATGTAGCTACATAGGAACATTGCCTAACAATCGCAAACTTACATAGAAATATTTGAATAATGATTTTTTCCCCTGACACCATTACACGGGTCATGTTCCCTGAGGCTTTCCTGCTTCTTTAGGTCAGGTTCCATGGAGCACACTCTTTAGCGCATGATTGACCTGACAGGGCTTACAACCACTGTCACATCCATTAGGAATTTATAAATGAAGTGATATAAAATAGTTTTCCCAATACAAATGAAATAGCATATAGATTAAATATATATACATTGTTATACTTGCATATACATACATGTTACTAAAGGGAATCTGTCAGCAGTTTTTTGGTATGCAATCTGAGAGCAGTATGATGTAGGGGTATTGAGCATGATTCCAGCGATGTCACCTACTGGACTGATTGGTGTAGTTTTGATAGTTTTTCTTTTCTCTGCTGTAGATGTAGCGGTGGTCAGAATGCTGAGTCTTGTATAACCCCGCCCCCATCACTGATTGACAGCCTCTTATGTACACTGAATTGTCAGCAAGCTACCAATCATTGGTGAGGTTACACAGATTAGCTGGACTGCTTTGCACATGAGACATAGTCCCTAGCCCTTTAGTGATAATCTACTACTGATAAAACACTGATTGTATTGAAACCACAACAGACAGGCTAATAAGTGACACATTCCTGGAATTGAATGCTCTGCTTCTACATTATGCCAGTCTTGGATTACATAGCAAAAACCTGCTGACAGATTCACTTTAAAGGGGTTGTTCAGCAAGATGTCCAATATTCAATAAAAAAACACATACATTCTGGTCTAGTTCTGTTTCAGGAAAAAGAGAGGTATTCAGCTCACCCAAATAGTGTCCTCCAGTCTGTGGTGAATGCACGTAGTCCCTCGGACAGGCAGGTCCGTGTTCCAGGAAGGTAGCAAAGAAAAGTAAGTGGGACTCAGCACCAATGCGAATAGATAAAAATCTTCATGCTTTATTTGAAAAAAGTTAAAATTAATAAAGGGTCACAGATCTTTCCAAAAACGCCATGCGGCTTGCCATGCGGCTTGACGCGTTTCTGACACAAAAAGGGGAATTTAAAAGCAGTCCTTAATCATAAGCCCTTATGATTAAGGACTGCTTTTACATTTTAACTTTTTTCAAATAAAGCATGAAGATTTTTATCTATTCGCATTGGTGCTGAGTCCCACTTACTTTTCTTTGCTAGTTCTGTTTCAACAATATTGGCCCGTGCCTCTGGGCACTTCTGTGACATTGCTGATTGGTTGGAGCAATTGTTTTTATTTTATATCGAACATTTTAGCATTTAAGTGGTTATCCTGTAGTGGCCACCCCATTTAAGTGGGTTATGTACAGTGATAAAGGTCTTTATTTACATGTGATTAGGCTACACTAAGATCTATTTTTTTCCAGGTCTCACTCATCCATTCAGCATTGATATATTTGAAGATTATATCTATGGAGTCACGTACATTAACAACCTGATCTTTAAAGTGCACAAGTTTGGACATGGCCCTGTGACCAATCTCACTTGGGGAATTAACCACGTCACTGATGTTGTCCTGCATCACCAGCATAAGCAACCTGAAGGTAAATGGGGCGTTATGGCAGAATATAAAACTTAGTCTCTGATCACTTCTGTGTTACAGTTTATCATAAACCTGAAACCACAAAGTTGTGTCAAATCCTTCACATGCTGGACACCAGCAGCATCATAAGATCAGTGGTGTAGTGTGCAGGACCCACAATCTATCTAGTGTTTATGGAAGCTCCTCAGTGGCCGCAGAACATCTGTTATTAGGGAAAGGAAAACTGAATGTATAGGATTTAAGCTTGTTCCATACTTTGTTTTACCAGAGATTGGAACAGTCAGAATTATCTTTCTGCAAATAATTTAGTGTAAAAGCTTCATACATATCAAATGGCTGATAACCAATCACAAATGATGTCGCACCTGACCTGCACCCCTTCTCTGCATAGTGAATTTTGCGCAGGCTCATTAGACACCTCAGTATAAAATATAGCCACAATGATGGATCCCAACTCTAAAAACGCCCTGGTGGCAAATGTGAAAATTGTAAGATTTAAACATTTTTGTATTTTTTATATACAGATTTTTATTGTTAAAAAAAAACACACACACACACACACACACACACACACACACACACACACATATATACATACACACACACACACACACACACACACACACACACACATATATACATACATACATACATACATACATCACACACACACACTAAGGGGCACTTTGCGCACTACGATATCGCAGGTGCGATGTCGGTGGGGTCAAATCGAAAGTGATGCACATCCGGCGTCGCTGTCGATATCGTAGTGTGTAAATCCTTGATGATACGATTAACGAGCGCAAAAGCGTCATAATCGTATCATCGGTGTAGTGTCTGACATTTCTATAATGTAGCTGCAGCGACGGTACGATGTTGTTCCTCGTTCCTGCGGCAGCACACTTCGCTGTGTGAGAAGCTGCAGGAGCGAGGAACATCTCCTACCTGCGTCACCGCGGCTCACGCCGGCTATGCGGAAGGATGGAGGTGGGAGGGATGTTTACGTCCCGCTCATGTCCGCCCCTCCGCTTCTATTGGCCGCCTGCCGTGTGACGTCGCTGTGACGCCGCACGACCCACCCCCCTTAGTAAGGGGGCGGTTCGCCGGCCAGAGCGACGTCGCAGGGCAGGTGAGTGCATGTGAAGCTGGCGTAGCAATAATGTTCGCTACGGCAGCAATCACAAGATATCACTGCTGCAACAGGGGCGGGGACTATCGCGCTCGGCATCGCAAGCATCGGCTTGCGATGTCGTAGTGTGCAAAGTACCCCTAAGAGTGCCATGTGCAGTTGGAACCTCTTGATGGATAGTCTACTCTGAGTTATTGGTCTGTTTTTAATGTAATTCATTTGAAATATTAAAGAAGAAAATTTCATGTTCAAGAGCTGGTTTCTTCTCCTTTTTCCCTCTATATACACACACACACACACACACACACACACACACACTCATTGTCAAAATACATTTAAAACAAAAACATTATTTCAATAATAGGCTATTTTCTGATAGCTTCCCTTTAAGTGCTTGTTTATATTGTCTGAAACACCGGTATTTAGGATGAAAATGATTTTCTCTATTTAATGCCATAATCAAATTTAATTTCCAATATTTAATTAAAAATTCCCTTCCATTCATTCAGGACACTATCTAACCACTTTGTGTCAGAGAGGAGGCGGTGACAGCAGCCTCTGCCCCCTCATGACGCTTCGTTTGAGTGCCCCCGTATGCACTGGGACTCTCAAACAAAGCATCTTTAGAAAAGGAACTAGTAAAAAAATAAATAAAGCAGTAAGATAGTGTAAGGACTGGTATGGACTTTAGAATTGAAGTATATTAGAAAATAGATTACATTATGGTGTTAAATAGATGGACATTTAGGATGAAAATTATTTAGTGTTTTGGACTACCCCTTTAACAGTTATTGTTAATGGCAGAACATCATCTTGTGTAAGCAGGGCAAGTTCTGCCGATGTGGCCAACCAGGTTACTAAATGTCCTTAGATTTGCAAACACGTAGCTGATCCTTTAACACCTTAGGTGGCTTCTCTCAATGCACCCCTATATACGGCATTTACACTCGCCGATAATCCGTCAGATTCTACCGTTTGCGACCCATCTTTCACATTGTGTAATGTTAATAATCGATTGAACGTTTTAAAAAATTCTCGTTTATCGTGTATGAAATCGTTTAGACAAGCAAAAAATTTTCGTTCATCTTTTGAAAATTGTGTAATGTAAATGGAGATTATTCGCTTGTTGAACTATGAGACCGACACAAAGGAGCATGGGAAATTCAAGTCCTAAGTAAGGTTCATCGTGTTCAGTACCAGTCGGCAGCACTTAACACCTACACTTCTGATTATCTGTGTGATCGCTGTGCACGATATCACTATGTAACGATCACTATTCATACATTTCATTCACGACTCTCATTCTGTATAAACCATTGTCTGACATTGTTTTTTAGTCGTGAGTTCTGATCTCATCGCTCATAATATAATGGATTATCTGACCCTTCGTTCCAGGCAATAAGGATAAGTCATTATATGTTTGTATCTTTAGTAACGAATCCATGTGACCGGAAGAAATGTGAATGGCTGTGTCTGCTGAGTCCCAGTGGATCAGTCTGTACATGTCCAAACGGAAGGAGACTTGACAATGGAACGTGTGTGCTTATTCCATCCCCCACTCAATCCCCTGATGGTAAGTTTGGGGATAGTGGATGACCTCTTACCTGCTATCGGGTTCAGTTGTTTGGTTTGAATTTATCATTTTTCCTCTTTACTTAGAACCCATTCCAGATGCTTGCAACGTAGAGTGTTTGAATGGAGGTCAGTGCTTCCTGAATGCCAGAAAACAAGCTAAGTGCCGCTGTTCACCAAGTTATCACGGAGAAAGGTGTGAAATAGACCAGTGTAAGGATTACTGCAAGAACGGAGGAAACTGTGCCCCATCACGCACAGGTAAGCTAAAAAGCATTGGTGAGTGTTACATACATTACATAAAGCCTAGGCTGTCAGCCTGTGATACGTGTACCCAAGTGGGCATGTGCCATTTATACTATGTCCAGCCACAGTGCATGCGTGTGACACGTACCGGAGGAAATACAGGTCACTTAAAAAAAATAAATAAAAATGAATTGTTATACTTACCTGTCTCCGCAACTGCTGTTTCTTCTGGATCCTGCTCATTATGCTCATGAATATTCACTGCTTTGACCATGGACCCAGAAGCAAGTATAACAGCTGCGCTGTAGACATCTAAGTATACAAGTTCGTGCTGTCCATGTGCTATCCGGATGTCACACGGATAGCACACGAACAGCACCAGGAACACACACACATGGACACATAGACGCACATACACCACGGAGCATGCAAACAAGTTAGTTTTTTTGCATGGATATGTGAAGGGGGCCTTTAAAGGTAGTTTTTCACCACCAAAGTACATACTAAACCATTTATACAGTCATGTTAGGACTTAACCCATAAAAAAATCACTACCTAAGATTTACATAAAAAAAAAAAGTTTTATTACACATACAAATAAAGGGTCTTTGGTGCACCCGTGGCGTGGCCAAAATCCCTGTGACAACCTGTCAATCACTACAGTTGTGTAGAAGTGGTTTAATTTAAGTTTTGGGGGTGCCGGGCTCCCTTTATAAATGGTATTCCCATCTCAGACGTGTATGGCAATTTTTTTTTTCACTTCCATAGAAGTTAATGCAGTGACTATTTATGCCTGACCGCCACTTTTTTATTCCTGGTGGTGCAAGATGGAGCCCTGTGGTCAGAGATGGATCCCACATTTATCAGGCATCTAAGGCATATAACTGTTTAAAATAGAAAAAAAAAACCTTGAAGACGCAGATCTCATGCATTGTAAAGATTGGACAGATCTTTTCTTTTACCTTCTGTTATTTCATCACTTTTTCCTTTTCTCTGTTCTACCCTTTTGATAACTTTTCTACTACTTTTGATCCACAGTGCTGTACCTGTATATGAACTGATAGTATTAAATATAGAGGAAAACTTCAGATTGTATCCTTATTAACTAACTACATGATTCCAATATGTGGCCGCATTAAACTCTGTTCTTGCCAACTCTCGTTCCTAGGTTTACCAACATGTCGCTGCTCTACTGGGTTCACTGGTCCCACATGCCAGGAGCAAGTATGCACTAAGGACTACTGTCAAAACAACGCCACATGTTCTGTCAACCAGGGCAACCAACCAAAGTGCAGCTGCCTTCCTGATTACATTGGGGACAAGTGTCAATACCGTAAGTAGCCATCAAGGATTATCGCTCCGATGGGGTATATGTCAGCATAAAAAGCCAATTACATCAGGTTTCAGGTCTCCAGCCCCACATCCAGGTGACGACGTATCTGTTTCTCCTGGGTCAGGATGAAGTATTACTATATACTTATTAATAACACCATTTATTTCATGGTCCCTTAGAGCTTTATATACATTTTTTGTCTTTTTTATTTTAATTGAAAAATGTTGACAATTGTCCACATGGCAGTTTTACAATCTGCTCCAAGCACATATTCTCTACAAACTGGTAACCATTCATATCATACACTGAATGCGAACCGAGGATACATGAAATACCAAAAGGAAACACATCAAACATGTCAACTACATGGGTCTTAGGAATGCAATATGGGACTGTAGAGTCAGGAATATTGGGCACTGTCCTGGGATGTTACAGGGGGGAGTCTGAGATTAGGTGAGAAGAACTGGTGGAGAGCCCCGAAGGAACAAAAATAACACGACCTGGGACGGTATAGGTGGGATGCCATCACTCCCTCCATACTGAAGTTGTAGCAAGCGCTGCTTCTTATTTCAGAAAGTGAAGGAACATCTGGTTTTCCATTTTTTTTTCTTTGCGATCAAACTTTTTGAAGCTGGGAGAACGTGGAAAACTGCGATGTGGTCTGTACGGGGGGAGATCCTTCAGGAGAGCAGGGAGAGGGATGTCTTAGAAGATTTGGTAGAAAGGTTAGAATTCTTTTCCAGAGAGGTGTAAAAACACAACAGACCTCAAAAGTGTGTAAAGCCTGCTTTACACGTTGCAATTTCGCATACGATATCGTATGCGATTTGCAACGCCCCCATCGTATGTGCAGCACGTTCAATTTGTTGAACGTGCCGCACATACGATTAACCCCCGTCACACATACTTACCTTCCATACGACCTCGATGTGGGCGGCGAACGTCCACTTCCTGGAGTGGGAGGAACGTTTGGCGTCACATCGTCGTCACGCGGCAGCCGGCCAATAGAAGCGGAGGGGCGGAGCTGAACGGGACGTAAACATCCCACCCACCTCCTTTCTTCCGCATTGTGGGCCGGGAGCCGCAGGAGGCAGGTGAGATCTGTTCATCGTTTCCGGGGTGTCACACACTGCGATGTGCGCTACCCCGGGTACGATGAACAATCTGACGTTCAATTCGTCAGGAATGAACGACGTGCGTGCGATGAACGGTTTTTCGTTCAATCGCACGTCGCTGTCACTTGCTACAACATACCTTACGATGCCGAATGTGCATCACTTATGTCATGACCCCGCCGACACATCGTAAGATATCTTGGAGCGTGTAAAGCGGGCTTAAGACTGACAACCATGTGCCCACACCATAATTTGGAAACATTTGGGGGAATTGGTGTGAGCCTATATGGGGCGAAATACCCCCTTTAGAGCATTTCTCTAGGGCTTACAGATGAAATGAGCAGCTAGAGTATATGGAAGCAGCTGTGATGGACCCGAACTTGGAAGATTTTGCAAATGTTTGTCTCCATTCTTATTCCCTGAGAAATAACTGATGAGGTGAAGTAAATCTTAGACAAAACCCTTTCCCCTTTTGGAGGCTGCAGGTAGGATGAGAGCCCTTATGGTGGCTCTGAGGGAAATGGTGAAGTGCAGATATTTAGGGAAGTCACAATTAGGAACTGAATGTTTCTCAGACATACTCGGGAATGATATTATATGTACTGTGGGATGTCGGCTTTCTGCTGGCTTGTGAAGTGGTAGGGATTCCTCGCTGCACCAGTGAGTGTGGGAGATGGGAAATTCTCATATTTATTAGGCTTTTTCCCAAAGCCACTGAACTCCAGGAATGGATTCATGATAAGATACGGAGGTGCAGAAAATGACTTCTCCAGCAGAGCTTTCTATAGCAATTATGAATGGGGAGAAGTGTAGTAAAGAGGCTTTCCTTCTCAGACCAAATTACATTTTGTTATTTGAGTAAAAAATAAACCATTCACACTTTTTTCCACACCTGCTTATAACTTTGGCACAGCACTGTATATAGCTCTACACACACACACACACACACACACACACACACACACACACACACACACACACATACACACACACATACACACACACACACACACACTCTTTATATAGCTCTACACATACACGCTTTATATAGCTCTACACACACACACACACACACTCTTTATATAGCTCTACACATACACGCTTTATATAGCTCTACACACACACACACACACACACACTTTATATAGCTCTAAACCAGGGGTGGGGAACCTCAGGCCCGCGGGCCGTATGCGGCCCGCGACGACTTTTTATATGGCCCCTGGGCACATTGCTGGTGACTACTCCCGCGGCAGCCACGATCATGTCGGCTGACGGCCCTTTAAATCACACATTGTGGTGCGCATAGCATAGGCTCTCAGCACAGTGGCCTGTACCAGTGTGCTTCCGACGTACTTTGTGGGCGGGATAAACGTGAGATACGCTCACGCTGTGTGTGCTCCTGTCCCACAGAAGAAGAGCAGCAGCTTTACCGGATTCCCTGCTGTATGTGCTATGTTACTCCTGCCTCCCTGCTTTTCATGCCTCACCGGGCTGTGCGAGTCATGCCTCTGTGCTGCGCATGTCTCCCTGTGCTGTGTGACTCATGCCTCCTTGCTGTGCATGCCTCACCATGCTGAGTTAATCCTGCCTTCCCTGTGCATGTCTCCTCGTGGTGTGCAAGTCCTGCCTCTCTGCTGTGCATGTCTCCCCGGGCTGTGTGACTCATGCCTCCCTGCTGTGCATGTCTCCTCGTGGTGTGCAAGTCCTGCCTCCCTGCTGTGCATGCCTCCCCGGGCTGTGTGGCTCATGCCTTCCAGTGCTGTGTGAGCCCTAATTCTTGTGCTGTGTGACTCATACCTCTCCCTCCCTGCTGTGCATGTCTCCTGGTGCTGTGCAAGTCCTGCCTCCCTGCTGTGCATGCCTCCCCGGGCTGTGTGACTCCTGCCTCCCTGCTGTGCATGTCTCCTCGTGCTGTGGGACTCATGTCTCCTGTGCTGTGCAAGTTCTGCCTCCCTGCTGTGCATGCCTCCCCGGGCTGTGTGAGCCCTGATTCTTGTGCTGTGTGACTCATACCTCTCCTTCCCTGCTGTGCATGTCTCCTGGTGCTGTGCAAGTCCTGCCTCCCTGGGCTGTGTGACTTATGGCTTCCTGCAGTTTATGCCTCTCAGTGCTGTGTGACTCCTACCACCCCAGTGCTGTCTGTGTGTCCCCCCAGTGCAGTCCCAGCCCCTCCTGTGATGTGTATATATGGTCCCAGCCCCTCCTGTGATGTGTATATACGGTCCCAGCCCCTCCTGTGATGTGTATATACGCCCCCAGCCCCTCCTGTGATGTGTATATACGGTCCCAACCCCTCCCGTGATGTGTATATACAGTCCCAGCCCCTCCTGTGATGTGTATATACGCCCCCAGCCCCTCCTGTGATGTGTATATATGCCCCCAGCCCCTCCTGTGATGTGTATATACGCCCCCAGCCCCTCCTGTGATGTGTATATATGCCCCCAGCCCCTCCTGTGATGTGTATATACGCCTCCAGCCCCTCCTGTGATGTGTATATACGCCCCCAGCCCCTCCTGTGATGTGTATATACGCCTCCAGCCCCTCCTGTGATGTGTATATACGCCCCCAGCCCCTCCTGTGATGTGTATATACGCCCCCAGCCCCTCCTGTGATGTGTATATACGCCCCCAGCCCCTCCTGTGATGTGTATATACGCCCCCAGCCCCTCCTGTGATGTTTATATACATCCCCACCCCCTCCTGTGATGTGTATATACGCCCCCAGCCCCTCCTGTGATGTGTATATACGCCCCCAGCCCCTCCTGTGATGTTTATGATTTACCAATTTGTTGACTGCGCTCCCGACTGAGACAAACCTGGAAAAGCAGTTGTGAGAAGCAGCATGTTCAATATCGCCGAATATCACAGCCACAACAAAGAAAAGCAGCTCCAGCCACCATAGTTGGGGTGTAGGGGTGAGTTAAATTGTTTGACCAAATATATTAGGGTAAATTTCAAGCTGTTAATTTTTTGCGGCCCCCGAAGGTTGGTAGAAATTTCCAAATGGCCCCCGGCAGAAAAAAGGTTCCCCACCCCTGCTCTAAACACACTCACACACCCTTTATATAGCTCTACACATACACGCTTTATATAGCTCTACACACACACACACACACTATATAGCTCTACACACACACTTTATATAGCTCTACACACACACTTTATATAGCTCTACACACTCACACACCCTTTATATAGCTCCACACATTCACCCTTTACGTAGCTCTACACACACACTTTATATAGATCTACACACACACACACACACACACACACTATATAGCTCTACACATACACACACGCGCGCACGTTATATAGCTCTACACACACACTTTATATAGCTCTACACACACACACACTGTATATAGCTCCGCACACACACTTTATATAGTTCTACACACACACTGTATATAGCTCTACACACACTGTATTTAACTCTACTGACACTGTATATAACTCTACACACAGTATCTATATACACACACACACTGTATACAGCTCTGCACACTGTAAATATCTATACACACTGTATATATTTATGCAAACACTTAAATAAAATTAATAGTGTTGGGCAAAAACAATTTGCCCTGCCCTGCATTCAGTCTGTGGCAGCCGGACCAAGGCAGTCTTCACTTTTTTCTTGCACTTTGGGTGAATATACATATCAGAGCTCCATTTCACACAAAGCTTTTTTTAGGTGACATTTGTTTCACTTTCCTTTTTCAAGGTTCTTTTTTTTATGTTATTCGATTTTGAAAAAACACTTTTTACCAGCTGCGATAAACTGTGCTTAATACACCCTCACCGGGTCCTGCACTCAGCCTCCACCACTGCTTCCAGTGTCTATTGTCTGCAGGGCTGATGTTCCTTTCACATCACTGCAGCCAATAACTGAGCTCCGCTGGTGGCACGAGACACTCACAGCTTCTAAGCTCAGGGGCTGCCTCCAGTGCTGCGGGCAATAACACACCAGGAGCAGCGGCTTAGTGCTGGGCCTGGAGAGGAGAAGTAAAGCAGTTAGTGTTTTAAAACAAACTGCAGACAAGGGTCCAAAATTGGAAAACACCTTTAATCACAAGACTGCAAGCATCACTCTCGGTCATGTTTGAACACCTTTAACAAATGCAATTGCTATAGATTTTCCTGTTTATTTGAGTGTATTTCTATAATCATTTAGCTTACTTTAATTCTCAAGAATTTGACATGGGATTTTTTTTTTTGCAGGAATATGTACCGGGTACTGTGAGAATAATGGAATATGCCACAGTGCAAATGGAACGAAGCAGTGCCGCTGCACCCCTCTGTTTGAAGGCAGTCGCTGTGAGAAAAACAGATGTGCTCGATGCAAAGATGGAAAATGCAGTCTAAACAATGGGGATGTTCTCTGCACGTAAGTCTATTTGTGTGATATCTGGGGACAAACATGTCTACTGATTGGGTCAATATAAAATTGATTTTTGTAATAACGAAGAAGGAGTCTTTACAGTCAATGCCGGGATTACTCCAGGTATATCATCTATTTCATGTTTTGTCACAGGTGCAAGGATGGGCGCATCGCAAAGTCTTGTTTGACATGTGAAAATTACTGTAAGAATGGAGGAACCTGCACAATAAATCGAATAACAGAGATGCCAGAATGCCAGTAAGAAACATCGGGTCTTGGAATAAAACGGGGTCGTCATTAATATGACAGAATTTAAAAAATCCCTGTTATATTGCACAATAACGTAGTTGCCTCCATAATGTCTGCTATGATAACACAGCTGCTTTTGGTAATGTGAGTGTGATTTTGAGGCAGGAGTTTTTTTTCTCACTAAGGCCCTGTGCGCACTGGAAAACGGAATTTTCTCAAGAAAATTCCGCAGGCACTGAAAGATTACCGCACCCGCGGTAAAAAAACGCGGTTTGCTGCGGTTTTACCGCGATATTGTTCGCGGTATTGCCACAGTTTTGCCGCATGTGGGTTGGTACATGTGTTTTATTGCAATCAATGCAATAAAGCACATTGAAAAAAAAAATCATTTCCTTCTGAGATAGCAGACAGATGAATAGATAGAGGGATAGATAAAGGATAGATAGAGGGATAGATAGATAAGGGACAGATCGCTGCATTTCTCCCGAGCGGTAGTGAGTTCACATTACCGGCCGTGGGAAATGACCGGTAATTACCTCTGCTGTCTCGTTGCGAGGCTGCATTCAGCGCTGTGTGTCAGTCGCGGCTGGATGCAAGCATCGCAGGCAGGGCCGTATTTACCATTAGGCACCCGTGGTCCGGTGCCTAGGGCGGCAGATTGTGAGGGGCGGCACCTTCTGGCAGCAAAAAAAAAAAAAAAAAAAAAAAAAAATTTTTTTTTTTTTTTTTTTTTTTACATTTTTTTTTTTTGTGGCCGCCGAGCACAGGGAGCTGATTGACCCCGGAACTGCCGGCGCCTGCACTTCCGGGGTCACAGGCGCGCGCCAATCAGCTCCTTCCTCTGTGCTGCGTCCACTACTGTGTGGACGTCACATGCAGAGCTCACAGCAGGACACCGCGGAGGACGCCGTGATGGAAGCCGGTGTCAGAAGAGGATACTCACGTGAGCCAGGAAGATGGCGGCGGGCACTGGAGCAGGTAAGTGGATTCATAAGGAGCGTGGGAGTGTCTCTAATGCAGACCGGAGATCTGCGCATGCGGGGGGGGGGGGGAGGCGGGAAAGGCAGATACTGGAGGGAGGCAGAGGCTGAGACTGGGGGGAGGCTGAAGGGAGGCAGAGGCTGAGACTGGGGGGAGGCTGGAGGGAGACAGAGGCTGAGACTGGGGGGAGGCTGGAGGGAGGCAGAGGCTGAGACTGGGGGGAGGCTGGAGGGAGGCAGAGGCTGAGACTGGGGGGAGGCTGGAGAGAGGCAGAGGCTGAGACTGGGGGGAGGCTGGAGGGAGGCAGAGGCAGAGACTGGGGGGAGGCTGGAGGGAGGCAGAGGCTGAGACTGGGGGGAGACTGGAGGGAGGCAGAGACTGTGGGGAGGCTGGAGGGAGGCAGAGGCAGAGACTGGGGGGAGGCTGGAGGGAGGCAGAGACTGGGGGGAGGCTGGAGGGAGGCAGAGGCAGAGACTGGGGGGAGACTGGAGGGAGGCAGAGGCAGAGACTGTGGGGAGGCTGGAGGGAGGCAGAGGCAGAGACTGGGGGGAGGCTGGAGGGAGGCAGAGACTGGGGGGAGGCTGGAGGGAGGCCGAGGCAGAGACTGGGGGGAGGCTGGAGGGAGGCAGAGGCAGAGACTGGGGGGAGGCAGAGGCAGAGACTGGGGGGGAGGCTGGAGGGAGGCAGAGACTGGGGGGAGGCTGGAGGGAGGCAGAGGCAGAGACTGGGGGGAGGCTGGAGGGAGGCAGAGGCAGAGACTGGGGGGAGGCTGGAGGGAGGCAGAGGCTGAGACTGGAGGGAGGCTGAGACTGGGGGGAGGCTGGAGGGAGACTGAGGCTGAGACTGGGGGGAGGCTGGAGGGAGGCTGAGGCTGAGACTGGAGGGAGGCTGAGGCTGAGACTGGGGGGAGGCTGGAGGGAGGCAGAGACTGGGGGGAGGCTGGAGGGAGGCAGAGACAGAGACTGGGGGGAGGCTGGAGGGAGGCTGAGGCTGAGACTGGAGGGAGGCTGAGGCTGAGACTGGAGGGAGGCTGAGGCTGAGACTTGAGGGAGGCTGAGGCTGAGACTGGAGGGAGGCTGGAGGGAGGCTAAGGCAGAGACTGGGGCAGGCTGAGGCTGGGGGGAGGCAAAGGCTGAGACTGGGGAAGAGAGGCTGATGCTGAGGGAAGATAGAGGCTGATGCTGGGGGAGAGAGGCTGATGCTGGGGGAGTGGGAGAGAGGGGCTAATGCTAGAGACAGAGGACAAGGGATGAGGGATAGTGCAATGACAAAATTGATTGGGTGGGGGGGGTGTAAGGACTCAGAATAAGAGGGGGCAGCATTGGGAGCTCATTGTGAAGAAGGGGCAGCATGTGTGGGATCAGTATGGAGTGGAGCAATGTAGGGGAGTCAATATCAAGAGTGGGGTAGTGTGTGTGGGGGGGGGTCTCAGCATAAGCGTTAGTGTGGTGGTCTTAGCATGAGTGGGGCAACATGAAGGTCTCATTATGGAAAAGAGGAAGGCAGCATTAGGAGCTCATGGAGAGGGACAGCATGCATGGGACATTGTGAGAAGGGGGCAGCATGCATGGGACACTGAGGAGGGGGCAGCATGCATGAGACATTGTGAGGAGGGGGCAGCATGCATGGGACATTGTGAGAAGGGGGCAGCATGCATGGGACACTGAGGAGGGGGCAGCATGCATGAGACATTGTGAGGAGGGAGCAGCATGCATGGGACATTGTGAGGAAGGAGCAGCATGCATGGGACATTGTGAGGCGGGAGCAGCATACATGAGACATTGTGAGGAGGGGGCAGCATGCATGAGACATTGTGAGGAGGGAGCAGCATTCATGGGACATTGTGAGGAGGGAGCAGCATGCATGGGACATTGTGAGGAGGGAGCAGCATGCATGGGACATTGTGAGGAGGGGCAGCATGCATGGGACATTGTGAGGAGGGGCAGCATGCATGAGACATTGTGAGGAGGGAGCAGCATTCATGGGACATTGTGAGGAGGAGGCAGCATGCATGGGACATTGTGAGGAGGGGCAGCATGCATGGGACATTGTGAGGAGGGAGCAGCATGCATGGGACATTGTGAGGAGGGAGCAGCATTCATGGGACATTGTGAGGAGGGAGCAGCATGCATGGGACATTGTGAGGAGGGAGCAGCATGCATGGGACATTGTGAGGAGGGGCAGCATGCATGAGACATTGTGAGGAGGGAGCAGCATTCATGGGACATTGTGAGGAGGGAGCAGCATGCATGGGACATTGTGAGGAGGGGCAGCATGCATGGGACATTGTGAGGAGGGAGCAGCATGCATGGGACATTGTGAAGAGGGGGCAGCATGCATGGGACATTGTGAGGAGAGAGCAGCATGCATGGGACATTGTGAGGAGGGGGCAGCATGCATGGGACATTGTGAGGAGGGGGCAGCATGCATGGGACATTGTGAGGAGGGGGCAGCATGCAAGGGACATTGTGAGGAGGGGGCAGCATGCAAGGGACATTGTGAGGAGGGGGCAGCATGCATGGGACATTGTGAGGAGGGGGCAGCATTCATGGGACATTGTGAGGAGGGGGCAGCATTCATGGGACATTGTGAGGAGGGGGCAGCATGCATGGGACATTGTGAGGAGGGGGCAGCAAGCATGGGACATTGTGAGGAGGGAGCAGCATGCATGGGACATTGTGACGAGCGAGCAGCATGCATGGGACATTGTGAGGAGGGGGCAGCATGCATGGGACATTGTGAGGAGGGGGCAGCATGCATGGGACATTGTGAGGAGGGGGCAGCATGCATGGGACATTGTCCTCACATCATGCTGCTCCCTCCTCACAATGTACAGATCATATTTCATAATCGAGGAAGGTGTGGTGCATATACAGTAGTTTATAAGGGAGGGCAGTGTGGTGTTTATTAGGGGCAGTGTCACAGTCACAGTATATAAGTGGGGACGGTGTGGTGGGAATATTTTATACTCATGCTATGTTTTGATGTGCCTGTGGTGATTCCCATTGGGGGGGGGGTTCGTTTCTTATTGATACTTTTTAAAGTGTGCTACAGAGTAGATCTGCCTTAAACAGATGTCGTGTGCGAAAACTCAGTTTTACGTTGTCACTAAGGGGCGCGACCACTTAAAGTGCCTAGGGCAGCATGAAGGCAAAATACAGCCCTGATCGCAGGACGTGGATTACGCCAGAGCTGTGTGTTTGGGAGGGGTTAGTAAAAGGGTAAACGAGGTGGCTTATTTGTGTTTTATTTAAAATAAAGGATTTTTCGGTGTTTTATTTAAAATAAAGGATTTTTTGGTGTGTGTGTTTTTTCACTTTACTTACGGGTTGATCATGTCAGCTGTCTCATAGACGCTGCCATGATCAAGCCTGGACTTAGTGGCGGCGATCCGCCGCCATTAACTCCTTATTACCCTGACTACCACCGCATCACGGCAGCAGGAAGAGCCGGGGACACTCCGGTACTGTTGCATAATGGATGCGACAGTCCCGGGGCAGCTGCGGCTGATATTCTCGGCTGCAGGAGGGGGCGGGACATTAACCCTGCCCCCCGCCCTCCCCAGCCTGAGAATACCGGGCCGCCGCTGTGTGCTTACGTCGGCTGGAAGGTAAAAATACTTCGGAGCCCACATGTTTTTTTTTTTTTTCTATATTTCCGTTTGATTTGTATGTGTATTCTATATGTCTGTGTGTGAGTGATATGTGTGTGTTCTATGTCTGTGTGTGAGTGTGATGTGTGTGTGTTTACTCTCTGCTCCGCTTCCTCTTCCTGTAATGACATCACTTCCCTGTGGGATTTCACGATTACATGGCAGTCAATGGAGTGAAATCCCGCAGGGACCTGCGGAAAAGAAGTGACATGCAATTGTTTTTGCTGCGGGAATCCCGCAGCAAAACATGCAGCTGTCAAATTCCACATAGTGTGCACTGCATTTTTTTTCCCCCATAGGTTTTGCTGGTGAATCAGTGCAGAGATGTTATGAACATTTTCTGCAGCGAAACATGCAGCAAAACCGCAGGAAATACGCGGGAAAAACCGGTAAGTGCGCACAGGGCCCAAGTGAAGGAAAATATGAAGTTTTTAGTCCACAGAGAAATGTTTTGAACAGACGCTGGGGAGTTTTCATTATTGGCTCTGAACTAATATTCTTGTGTAATAAAAGCCCCAAATTTTAGCGTATGCCATGTTAGATCGTTATAAAAAATAGTCACTGTGATGAGATGACAAGGATTCCCATAGATAAGTAGATAATAGATTTATATATTCACAAGAAATTGGCGCAAATTGTCTCTGTGAACAGACGTCTACTGCACATACAGCTTTTGAAGTGAAAAATTGAGCCAGACAGATCGTATTCCAGCGTAAATGAGCTTACAGAGGAACTAATAAATAAAAAATGACCAGTTTTTCCTCCTATTTTATTCCCGATGATCCCTGGAGTATTCCACTTTTTGTTATTTTTAAATCCGCCATACTGTTTCGGATATATGGACCTTTTTACTTAGTGCTAATTTGTATGGTCTTTACTAAGGAGGTATGGCTTAATGGATAATTATGCAGAGCATCCTAAAGACACGCCCCTAGAGAATTCAGAGAGCCACGCCCCCTTGGAAAACACTATAAAATTTAGCACTAAGTAAAAAGACCCAAATCTCCGGAACCTTATGGTTGATATACTGTAAATAGAACAAAAAAACAGAATTCTCAAAGGAGCAATGGGAATCAAATAAGGGTCACTTTTTACCTGGTGAAAAGTACCGTATTTTCCGGAGTATAAGATGACTGGGAGTATAAGACGACCCCCAACTTTTCCAGTTAAAATATAGGGTTTGGGATATACCGTATATAATCGAGTATAAGCCGACCCAAGTAATGTGCCCATTGTTTAGTGATGTCCCCTGCAGTCGTCTTATACGCCGGAAAATACGGTATATCTCCCCCATTTACTATTCACTATGAAGTGTTGTTTAGTGAGCCCCTGTAATGCTGCACCCCTCACTGATCCTCCATCACATAGATCATGCTCATATGTTGTATCCAAATCCTTAAGGCCACTTTACACGCTGCAATTTCGTTACCGAGATTGCTAGCGTGCGTACCCGCCCCCATCGTTTGTGCATCACAGGCAAATCGCTGCCCGTGGCGTACAAAATCGCGCGGACCCGTCACACATACCTGCATAGCGACGTCGCTGTGACCGGCGAACCGCCTCCTTTCTAAGGGGGCAGTTCGTTCGGCGTCACAGCGACGTCACTAAGCAGCCGCCCAATTAAAGCGGAGGGGAGGAGATGAGCGGGACGAACATCCCGCCCACCTTCTTCCTTCTTCATTGCTGGCGGGACGCAGGTAAGGAAAGGTTCGTCGTTCCTGTGGTGTCACACATAGCAATGTGTGCTGCCGTAGGAACGACGAACAACATCGTAACTGCAGCAGCAACGATAATTGAGATTGGGGGGGATGTCACCGATTAGCGATTTTTGAACGTTTTTGCAACGATTCAAAATCGCTAATAGGTGTCACATGCAACGACATTATTAAAGCGGCCAGATGTGCGTCACAAAATCCGTGACCCCCAACGGCATCGCTTTAGCGATGTCGTAGTGTGTAAAGCGGCCTTTAGCCTCCCATTGCTGAAGAGACGTCTTTAATTACCATGTAATGAACTTCATTTTCTATACTAGGTGCACATCAGAGATGACTGGTCCAACATGTGAGATGTTTATCGGGCAGACGCAGCCAACCTCTCGTAAGTGGAGACTGTCTTGGTGACTTCTTAAGGGAATTCTATACATTATCTCATGATATTTTGGTTGAAAATTTGCTCTTGGCGTTGTCCAAGACCCCTTACAGAAAAATAAAATGACAAATTAAAGCTAGCTCTAAATTTTTGTAAACTTTCTTAAAAAAAAAAACACCCTGTAGCATAAACCTTACTGGTGGATGCTCCTTTAAGTTTTGCAGTAGAAGCCAGTATTCGGTAATGTACCATGTTGGTGGCCAGTCAGATAGTCCTTGCTATGTGGCTTCTACACCCTTGGTGGCGCGAATCACTACAGCACAAGACTGCTGACAATGCTGCCACCTAAATGGGACTGCATGTGTACTATGGTCCCACTTTTTTCAGTCCATGTAGGTGATCTGGAGAAAACTGAGCCAGATGGACAGAGTAGACTTTATTCTAGTGATTGGTGGGGTCTTGTCTCACAACCTCTCCCCCACCGCCTAAAACTAATAAAGTTGACACTTAATTAACACATTTTATTGTAAACTGACACCTTTGTCATTGATCTGATTTTTTTGCAGAAACTGCCTCCATTATCATTCCAATCGTGTTGATACTGCTGCTTGTTATTCTGGGAGTAGGAATATTTTTGTGGTATAGACATCGAATGAGCGGGTAAGGCAAAATAGAGAAGTTTGTTATATATAATATATGGCAATACTTTATATTAAAAATGGATTGGATTTTACAGAGTTGCTTTCCATCCTCGATATTTCCATAGGGCTAAAGGATTCCAGCATCAGCGAATGACCAATGGAGCCATGAATGTAGAAATTGGCAACCCTACCTACAAAATGTATGAAAGCGAGCCTGACGATGATGTAGGGGAACTGCTGGATGCCGACTTCACTTTAGATCCAGATAAGGTAATGGATCTGTATTATTAGTGGTATCGTGGCTGCGGGTCTTCTGTCATTCACATCATAATATACATCACATTCACCTAGGCAAATAGTGTCGTGATGGCCTCCGTTAGGCCGACACTTTTATATGGAACTTTCCTCTTTAATGTAAAGGTATACCGTAAATAAGTTTTTTATCTCCTATTGGTGACATCTCACACCCATTACAATGAGATGTATTACAGCCTTCCACTGGGGTTATACAACAGGAGCTTTTCTCATCGGATGCAGAGATGTGAAACAAGGTCCTTTTACTCCCGTATCCATTATCAGTGCAAATGATTAAGCCTGATCACTGGCAGAGGGTTCCAGACAATGATCTCAAACACATAAAACCTGGATTATGACCTAAATAAGAATCATTTTTATACCTCTACCTCCAGTGATGCCTTACGGTCCTTCACACCACTGCGATTTTGTATCAGAGTGTGATATTGTATAGAAATGTACAAGAATATTTGTAGATTAAAAGGGTATTCCCATCTTCTACATCTATAGCATACCTACAGGTTATACCGTACAGACTGAATCCCACCAATGTGACCTGCATTTGTCCCAACAATGGGGTCATATACCAAAAAAACATTAAAAATGGTCCCTCCACCTATAGTATTAAATTAATGTAGAGATGCACAAATAGTGTGGCCAGTATACAAACATACATACACTGTGCGTCAACCCCAAATACATTAAGTCCAATATTTCTGCACACATAAAACAATGTGAGGGACTTGGTTAACATTTTTTGACAAAAAAAGCGTAAAAGTCATCCAACCACAACAAGATGACTTCATATGAATGGACCCTAAAGGCCGCTTTACACGCAACAACATCACTAACGCGATGTCGTTGGGGTCACGGAATTCGTGACGCACATCCGGCCTCATTAGCGACGTTGTTGCGTGTGAAACGTACGAGCGACCGCTAACAAGCAAAAATACTCACCTTATCGTTGCTCGTTGACACGCTCCTCCATTCCCAAATATCGTTGCTGTTGCAGGACGCTGGTTGTTCGTCGTTCCTGCGTCAGCACACATCGCTATGTGTGACACCGCAGGATCGAGGAACCTCACCGTTCCTGCGGCCGCCAGCAATGAGGAAGGAACGAGGTGGGCGGGATGTTCGTCCCTCTCATCTCCACCCCTCCACTTCGATTGGGCGCCTGCTTAGTGACGTCGCTGTGTCGCCGAACAAACCGCCCCCTTAGAAAGGAGGCAGTTCGCTGTTCACAGCGACGTCGCTAGGCAGGTAAGTAGTGTGACAGGTCCGAGCGATGTTGAGCGCCACGGGCAGCGATTTGCCCGCGACGCACAAACAACTGGGGCGGGTACGCACGCTAGCGAACTTGCTAGCGAGATCGCAGCATGTAAAGCGGCCTTTACTCTAATCATTCACTTCTCCATGTGCCAACCTGACCTCAAATGAAACTGGGGAAGAGGTATGGTCCAGTTTGGCTCTGTTTAAAATCATTTTGGGAAAAATGGTGGATAGGTGTGCACAGCCCAGGGGGAGGGGAAAACAGCCCCTCAGTGCACAATACCAAAAGACAAACATAAAAAACGGAGAACCTCATAAGGATTAACCCTAACTATATGTTTGTATATTGGTGACAGAGTATTTGTGCAGCTGCATATTTAGCATTATAGGTGTTCGGACCCGTTTTTGTGTCTTTTTGGATTTTTAGTTGGGGTGTAGCCCCCGCTTGTGCTAAGCATGGATCCTTTCTCTTTTCCACTTCATTTGAGGCCTGATTAGACTGATAGAGAGGTGATTTAATTAGATTTTAGTTCCATCCATATAAGGTAGATCTTGTCCGAGGGTGGATGAGAAAATAGGGGCCAGAAATCTGACATGCACCTGTGATTGGAGAGGTGGTTAGAATTATTTGTGTGGGTATTCCCTACTACGTCTCTACTAATGGCAGTCTACAAAAGGGCCTAATCCTCAAACGAGGCCATTGGTAGGACCCTCATATAATGATGGCATAACTTGTGAATTTGCTATAGATACACTCTTTTAACATCTCAAGCAAATCTCTTAGGTAAATGATATATATATATATATATATTGTCACAAACCACCGGGGGGGTCACTCAGAAATCCCCCGCGCTGGCTACCAGTACGTCACAATCGGGGGGTAACAAGTGGGGGTCACCCCTACTTCATACCTCCCGACCGACAGACAGAGCACGTGACGCGCTCTCTAGCGCCCCTCTTATAGTCAGGCCAATTATGGAATTGCCCGACAATAAGAAAGGAGGCCGCTATACTACTTATGCCGATTATTGAAGGGTCCCCGGTGAGAGTAAGGTATATATTCCCCCGACCTCCGCGGGCGGAATATATAATATCTTCCCGAATCTCACTGGCCTCCCCACAATAATCCTTGGCACAACTCGCTGCCACCAACCGCTTCACGGTAACTATTAGCCGAACACACAGACGTGGGATTCGAGATCGAGATAACAGAACAGCTCAAGATTAATTATATACTTTAATCAGCCTAAAGCACACTAGAACTACAATATATACAATAGGGAATCTACAGAATATACATATGTCAGAGTACAGTTACAATCAAAGCATGGGTTTACAGACAGGTATGCAATTCAATCAGTTACCTTGTGCGTCTGGCCACAGGGGGGCGCTGTAGACCAGGTTTCTAGGAACTCCCACAGATGTTTCCTGCACGTGCCCCCAGCGAGAAGAACACTGGAAAATGGCCGAAGTAGGGTTATCAACCTGGACAGATCCAGGTCCCCTCCTACCTTAGTGACCTCACAGGGAAGCACTGCCACTCCCCCTGCATGGATCAGAATTATCCAGCAAAGGGGATATTGGCCATAACTTTGCCTGGGAGCGTCGTAGGCGGACGCCAATGCTCTCATTGTGACAGTTATGAATTTAGCTACAGAACGAGGGGACTCATGACCTGTCTACGAGTTCCCATATGGCTGATATCACGCCTGGGGTATTTCCCAAGCTCCCCCTTCCATAAAAAAGGTGTGCCAGCATCGTCCGCCTGCGCAAACACCATTTTTATGGTTGCCATATTTATCGGAGATATGGCTTGCGAGATATGAACCATTTTTTACTGGAGTCGTTCTGTCTGGCTACTTCCAAGCCTTGCTAATGAGATACAACTCTTGTTACAGGGTGACGGCAGGGAGCCATCCTGTGTCCATTGTCCGCACATCATCTCATCTCCATATCAGAGGAGATGGCTGTTGGAGGTGTAAGTGGGATGTGACACCTTCACAGATGCTGGACATTTGAGCACAAGAAGGGAGGGGGGCACTGCCAGGGAGTGATGAGAGCAATTATGACTTCTAGTCATAATTCCTCTTCATATCCCAGGATTTACCTCACACCTCCCCCCTTTTGAGGGCGCTAGGGGGCAGCACACTCCGGTGTTCCCCCGTGCGCCCGTCCGCGACCTCTCCTTGTCGGGACAGCCCGTCTGCGTTACCGTGGTCACGGCCCCTTTTGTGGCGAATGGTGAAGTCGTAGTGCTGGAGCGCAAGGCTCCATCGCAACAATCGCCCATTCGTCCCAGAGACGGTGTGCAACCAGCTGAGGGGATTGTGGTCCGTCTCCACGATGAAGTGGCGCCCGTATAGATAGGGTTGCAGACGCTGCAGGGCCCACACTATGGCCAGGCACTCCTTCTCCATTGTAGAATAGGCCACTTCCCTTGGTAACCGCTTCCTGCTCAGGTACAAGACTGGGTGCTCTTGGCTCGCAGAGTCCACCTGGCTGAGCACCGCACCGAGGCCGAAGTCACTGGCGTCGGTCTGTACTACAAACGGCCGCGTGAAGTCGGCTGCCTGTAGCACGGGCGGGCTGGACAGGGCGTCCTTTAGGGCCCGGAAGGCTGTCTCGCAGTCCACTGTCCAATCGACTGCAGAGGGCAGCTTCTTCTTGGTGAGGTCCGTCAAGGGCTTTGCCAGGCTACTATAGCATGGAACAAACCTCCTATAGTACCCAGCGGTCCCCAAGAAGGACATCACCTGCTTCTTGGTCCTGGGGGTGGGCCAGGATGCGATGGCCTCCACTTTCTCAGGCTCGGGCTTCAGCGTTCCCCCACCTACCCGGTGACCGAGGTACTGGACCTCGCTCATGGCCAGCTGACACTTTCCCGGCTTGATGGTCAAACCTGCCCGGTGGATCCGCCTGAGCACCTGTGCTAGATGCTCTAGGTGGTCCTCCCAGGTGGGACTGAAGACGGCAATGTCATCCAGGTACGCGGCCGCGTACCCTTCAAGTCCCTTGAGCAGGGTGTTGACCATCCGCTGGAAAGTGGCAGGGGCATTCCTCATCCCGAATGGCATCACCGTGGACTCGTACAGTCCAAATGGGGTAATAAAGGCAGAGCGTTCCCTGGCCTTGCGAGTCAGGGGGATCTGCCAATATCCCCGGCTCAGATCCATGATGGTCAGGTACTGAGCCCCGGCCAACTGATCGAGCAGGTCATCGATGCGTGGCATTGGGTACGCATCGGCGACCGTGACCGCATTGAGCCCCCTGTAGTCCACGCAGAACCGAGTGGTTCGGTCCTTCTTAGGGACGAGGACTACAGGCGAGGCCCAAGCGCTGTTGGATGCCTGGATCACCCCCAGCTTCAGCATCTCGTCAATCTCCTGGCGCATGTGTTGCTGCACCTCCAGGGAGACCCGATATGCTGAACGCCGGATCGGGGGATGATCCCCAGTGTCCACGTGATGGACAGCCAAGTCAGTCCTTCCGGGCTGGTTGGTAAACAACCCCCGGAAGGGGAGGAGGGTGGCCCACAGCTGGGACCGTTGGTCTTCCAAGAGCTGGTGGCCAACCTCCACATCCTCAATGGATCCGCCTGCCCTAACCTGGGCTAGCATATCCAAGAGGGTTTCCGCTTCTCCCTCCTCGGGCAGGTTGCACACGGGGAGCGCACATGCCTCCCGCTCATGATGTGCCTTCATCATGTTCACATGGAAGGGCTTCCGCCTTCCACGGGCAGGGTCCAGGGTGACCAGGTACGTTACAGGGTTGAGCTGCTGGTACACGAGGTATGGGCCTTCCCAGGCTGCCTGAAGCTTGTCCTGTGGTACGGGGACCAGTACCCACACCTTTTGACCCACTTGGTAGGTCCTCTCACAAGCGTTCTGGTCGTACCAACGCTTCTGATCGGCCTGGGCTTGAGCCATATTGTCGTGTACCAGTTGCGTCAAGGCCTGCATTTTGTCCCGGAAGCGCATGACATACTCGATAACCGACACTCCAGGGGTGGCCAAATCCCCTTCCCAAGCCTCTTTCACCAGAGCCAGGGGGCCCCGCACACGTCGCCCGTACAGGAGCTCAAACGGTGAGAATCCTGTTGAGGCCTGTGGAACCTCCCGGTAAGCAAATAACAGGTGTGGGAGATACCGCTCCCAGTCACGCCCATGGGAGTCGACCAACATCTTAAGCATCTGCTTTAAGGTGCCATTGAACCGCTCGCACAGGCCATTAGTCTGTGGATGGTACGGGCTGGCCACCAGATGTCGCACCTGGACTTGCTTACAGAGGGTCTCCATCAGCTGGGACATGAATTGGGTCCCCCGGTCGGTGAGCATTTCCTGGGGAAAACCCACTCGGGAGAAAATCTCCAGCAATGCGGTGGCCACCTTGTCAGCCCGAATGGACGACAAGGCCACTGCTTCTGGGTACCGGGTGGCATAGTCAACTACCGTCAGTATGAAGCGTTTCCCGGAGCTGCTGGGGATGGCCAGCGGGCCGACCAGATCCACAGCCACCCTCCTGAAAGGCTCATCGATGATTGGCAGAGATACTAGTGGGGCTTTGGGGTGTGGCCCCGCCTTCCCCACTCTCTGACAGGTTTCACACGAACGGCAGTAGGCAGCCACATCGGCCCCCATTTTTGGCCAGTAGAAATGCTGGTTTAACCTGGCCTTGGTCTTAGCGATCCCTAGGTGTCCGGCCATCGGAATCTCATGTGCGATCCGCAACAACTCCGTCCGGAACGGATAGGGTACCACCAACTGTCGGTCCCTGGGCCACGCCTCCGGTGAACCCTGCTGGACCGTGGCCCGGTACAGCCGTCCTTGGTCCCAGACCACTCGCTCCGGGTCCGAGTCCGAGGGAGGCTGTGCCGCCTGCTCCTTTAGAGCTTTCAGGCTGTCGTCAGCTTCTAACGCTGCCTGAAACCCCTGACCAGATGTGGCCAGAATCGACGAGACTGTCACATCTTCGGTCAGTACCCCGGGACCTGTGTCCTGGCCTCCACCTGACTCGGCTGCCACTTGGTCAGAAGGGGAAGAGCTATCGGACCTCCGGGAGGCCCCTTGGCTTCCAGCACTCCCACTGCGGGTGACAGCGGCCACAGCCGCTGCGACCGTGGGTCGTGCCTGCTCCTCCTCCGTTCCTGACCAAGTCGCCGGTTCAGGCAGACCTACCTGGCTTCCTGACACCCCGGTTGTGGGGGAACCCTGCACCGAGATCTTACCTGGGAGCACTTCCGCTCCTGGACCGGCCCCAATCTCACCTGCCTGTTCCCCCTCTGCAGCAACAGAACCCCGCTGTGAAATCTCTGGGGACCCCACATTTGCTGTGGTAGCCCCCACCCCACACACTGGTCCTCCCCCTGCAGCACCCTGCTCTCTGCTTATCCCTGCAGAGGGCAACGGGTCCCAGCTCACAGGCTGGTTACTTGTAGAGGCATGGTCACACCTTCCTCTGACCCCCTCCCCTGTCACAGCTGCAGCTGAGTGTGTGTCTATGGTGTCTATGCAAGCAGAAATATCAGAGTTCACTCCCTCCTCCCTTACATCATTCATAGATAACACATTAACATTGTCCGGAGGCACGTCAGCACTGGCTGAAGGTTCAGCCTTTGGGGCGGGGCCAAACTGGGAGGTTATTTGCCCCAAATCTGTCCCAAGTAGCACGTTTGCAGGGATCCGATCAGTTACCCCCACCTCCCTCACCCCTCGCCCTGCGCCCCAGTCCACATAAATGTCAGCAACAGGCAGCGCCGGGTCAATGCCTCCAATCCCGGAGACAGCGAGGGTTTTTCCAGGGATCAAGTCTTGGGGGGACACCATCTCAGGCCGCACCAGAGTCACCTCCGAGGCGCTGTCTCGCAGTCCTATGGTCACAGACTGGCCGACGGTGACAGGTTGGAAGCTGTCCAGGGACCTACCACCACCCCCACCCACACAATACACCTTGGGCGGCCCTTGGGACGGGGACGGAGCTGGGGCCTTGGGACGCTGAGGGCACATGGCCTTGAAGTGTCCAGGTAAGTTGCACTGGTGGCACCGTCTTGGTTCTGCCACGGGCCTGGAGAGGGGAGTTGAGGGGGACACCCCCTGCAGTCTAGGGGCAGGTGGGGCAGTCGCAGAGTTCATCTTACCCCCTCTCCAGGTGCTGCTGGTGGCTGCTCTCCTGGCTTCAGGAGCCCGATTGTTGGTGTAGTCATCGGCCAGGGCAGCTGTAGCCGTGGACCCCTTTGGCTTCTGGTCTCGGATGAACTGGCGGAGATCCTCAGGGCAGTTCCACAAGAGTTGCTCCGTGATGACCAAGTCCAGGATCTCTGGTCCGGTGGAAAGCTGCAGGCCTTGGGTCCAGTGGTCGGCAGCTCGGGCAAGTGCCCGCCGGTGGTCAGCCCAGGAGTCCTTTGGTCCCTTCTGTAGGCTCCGGAACTTCTTGCGGTAGGACTCTGGGGTGAGGTTGTACTGTTGGATCAGGGCCCGCTTGATGGTGTCGTAGCCCTGATCTGCCTCAGCAGGCAAGTCCCCAAGGATATCCAGGGCCTTACCCCTTAAACGGGGGGTCAGGTATTTGGCCCACTGGTCCTTGTTCAGATGGTGCTGCAAGCAAGTCCGCTCAAAAGCAGTCAAGAAAGAGTCCAAGTCTCCATCCTTCTCCAGCACTGGGAAGTCCTCAACACGGACCTTTGGAAGTTTGGTGTCTTGAAGGTCACGTGTGGCTGATGAGGGCCGGAGCTGAGCTAGCTGCAGCTGGTGGTCACGGTCTGCCTGTTGCCGTCGCTCCGCAGCCTCACGCTCTGCCTGGCGCTCTTCACGCGCTGCCTGCCGCTCTGCCCTGCGCTCTGCCATGAGTATCTCGTAGGTATCCCGGTCTCCAGCCTGGAGAAGGGCCATAGCCATTTGAAGAAGGCTATCCGAGCCTCCCAGGCTCGGTGGAATGGCACGTGGTGATCTGCGGCCCGCTGCGGAGCCTGGTGCTTCACTGTCCATTGCAGAGCGGAGGGCTGGCATCTGGCTCGTTGAGGAACCTTGGGCGAGCTCCTCCTCATCTTGTCCAGCAGTGCCAGGTTGTGCAATGTCCTCGGCAGAACGGCTTTCTGGCGTCGAGCTCCTGGAGGGCTCGTGGACAACCTCCTCATCGTCTCTGGCCTGAGCATCGGCCATTCCTTTGGCTTTGCTCCTGGTGCTATCAGCCATTGTTGCAGACTTTGGTCACTGACACAGAACTGACACCTGATGCCTCCACACACCTTACAGTATCTGCACTCTGACACTCTAGTGTTGAGCTAGTCTGAAGACCCCAGCAGCCACAGCTGCTGCAGGCAGTCTTTAGTGTCTGGGAGTATGGGTCTCACACTCACACACACTATTATCTCGATCCCACCGCTATGCCACCAATATGTCACAAACCACCGGGGGGGTCACTCAGAAATCCCCCGCGCTGGCTACCAGTACGTCACAATCGGGGGGTAACAAGTGGGGGTCACCCCTACTTCATACCTCCCGACCGACAGACAGAGCACGTGACGCGCTCTCTAGCGCCCCTCTTATAGTCAGGCCAATTATGGAATTGCCCGACAATAAGAAAGGAGGCCGCTATACTACTTATGCCGATTATTGAAGGGTCCCCGGTGAGAGTAAGGTATATATTCCCCCGACCTCCGCGGGCGGAATATATAATATCTTCCCGAATCTCACTGGCCTCCCCACAATAATCCTTGGCACAACTCGCTGCCACCAACCGCTTCACGGTAACTATTAGCCGAACACACAGACGTGGGATTCGAGATCGAGATAACAGAACAGCTCAAGATTAATTATATACTTTAATCAGCCTAAAGCACACTAGAACTACAATATATACAATAGGGAATCTACAGAATATACATATGTCAGAGTACAGTTACAATCAAAGCATGGGTTTACAGACAGGTATGCAATTCAATCAGTTACCTTGTGCGTCTGGCCACAGGGGGGCGCTGTAGACCAGGTTTCTAGGAACTCCCACAGATGTTTCCTGCACGTGCCCCCAGCGAGAAGAACACTGGAAAATGGCCGAAGTAGGGTTATCAACCTGGACAGATCCAGGTCCCCTCCTACCTTAGTGACCTCACAGGGAAGCACTGCCACTCCCCCT
Organism: Anomaloglossus baeobatrachus; assembly: GCF_048569485.1. Taxonomy (NCBI): domain Eukaryota; kingdom Metazoa; phylum Chordata; class Amphibia; order Anura; family Aromobatidae; genus Anomaloglossus; species Anomaloglossus baeobatrachus. Next base: position 657,998,432 of record NC_134354.1, read on the forward strand.
GCATGGATCAGAATTATCCAGCAAAGGGGATATTGGCCATAACTTTGCCTGGGAGCGTCGTAGGCGGACGCCAATGCTCTCATTGTGACAGTTATGAATTTAGCTACAGAACGAGGGGACTCATGACCTGTCTACGAGTTCCCATATGGCTGATATCACGCCTGGGGTATTTCCCAAGCTCCCCCTTCCATAAAAAAGGTGTGCCAGCATCGTCCGCCTGCGCAAACACCATTTTTATGGTTGCCATATTTATCGGAGATATGGCTTGCGAGATATGAACCATTTTTTACTGGAGTCGTTCTGTCTGGCTACTTCCAAGCCTTGCTAATGAGATACAACTCTTGTTACAGGGTGACGGCAGGGAGCCATCCTGTGTCCATTGTCCGCACATCATCTCATCTCCATATCAGAGGAGATGGCTGTTGGAGGTGTAAGTGGGATGTGACACCTTCACAGATGCTGGACATTTGAGCACAAGAAGGGAGGGGGGCACTGCCAGGGAGTGATGAGAGCAATTATGACTTCTAGTCATAATTCCTCTTCATATCCCAGGATTTACCTCACATATATATATATATATATATATATATATATATATATATATATCTCCCTTATGGCCAGTGGCGTAATTAGAGTTCAATGGACCCCAGTGCAAATTTTGGAGCTGGGCCCCCCCCCTCGGGGTACAGAATAATTACACTGCACTGACACTTGGCTCTTTCCCTAAGCACCCATCTTTCCCATACTCCGATATCCTGATGATGTAATATGCAATATTATAATGCATTTCATAATCCTCTATATATCATAATAAACTTGCCATATTCCTCCATACATTATAATACACTGCTCATAGTCCTCCATATATTATAATATACTGCTTATAGTCCTTCATGCATTATAATATACTGCTCATAGTTCTCCATACATTATAATATACTGCTCATAGTTCTCCATACATTATAATATACTGCTCATAGTTCTCCATACATTATAATATACTGCTCATAGTTCTCCATACATTATAATATACTGCTCATAATCCTCTCTTCCATATATTATAATATACTGCTTATAGTCCTCCATACAATTATAAGATACTGCTCATAGTTCTCCATACATTATGATATACTGCTCATAGTCCTCCATATATTATAATATACTGTTTATAGTCCTCCATAACTTATAATGCACTGCTCATAGTTCTCCATACATTATAATATACTGCTCATAGTCCTCCATATATTATAATATACTTCTCATAGTCCTCCATACATTATAATACACTCCCCATAGTCCCCCATGTATTATAATACAACCCCATATAATATTATGTACCCTCATGTAGTAGCATACACCTTCCATTTTGTTTACTGGACCCCCATAGCCCTCTAGCCACAGTAATTAAATACATACTCACTTCTCCTCGTTCCCCCACTGCTCCGGTCTTCTCAGTGCGTCCACCATGTTGCCGCTCTGCTCATCTCAGCACAGCTCACAGTGATGACATCATCGCGCTCTGCTATGCTGAGCTGTCAGAGGCAGAGCACAGACAGACACAGCAGGAGAATGATGAGAGAGGAAGCGCTCTACTCCATCTCTCATCACTGCCTTCAATTGTATCGGCATCTGCGATGCCGATACAATTGAAAGTGCGTTCCTCGGTGGGGGGCCCAATGCCAGCACTATTGGGCTCCCCTGAGTCTCAGGCTCCACAGCGGTCGCATGGCATTTCCGATACGCCACTGGCTGAGGTCTTTGGGCCCCGTGAACGTCCGGGCCTGGTCATAATGGGTGACCCCTGCGACTGAGATTGTTCCGGCCCTTCTTATGGCAGTGTCTACATACACACAATTCTTTATTATTTTAATTAGGAGATAAAAAAAAAAACATGCTGAGATGTAAGCCCCAATGTAAAAAGATGGCTCCCTCCAAAACTGTCTTATGCCTTGTATAATTCTAAGGCTCCCAGGCAACTGCAAACTCCAAGTCGTTTCTCTGTAGTTCTGCTTCTACTGTGAACCACCAGAAATGTTTTTCTCCACCTAACCTGTGTTTTTTATTTCTTGTTTTTTTTTCAGCCTACAAACTTTACCAACCCAGTCTATGCCACTTTGTACATGGGAGCTCACAATAGCAGAAATTCTCTAGCGAGCACGGATGAGAAGCGAGAGCTGCTGTCCCGTGGAGGAGAGGACGACTTCTCAGACCCTTTGGCATAGGGTGGAAATTTTAGTAAAAGAAGAAAAAAAAATAGTTAAAAGAAAACTTTTAAAAATTATGGCGAAAACACACACACAACCTAACGGTGTATAAAGTGTATAAATGAAGGACTACTTTTATATTGATCTCAGTATTATAAATATATTTTTTCCTTGCCATTATTTTCTGGAACCTGTCTGAAACCCTTCACCTCCTTGCCCACATGTGCTCGGGACCTGCCTGTGACTCTGCAATAAACACTAATGGCTCGCAGATCTTGTTCAGCAGATAGATGCGTCGAAGAGCGAGAAGAGGCAAAAGAAAGGCAGCTCGTCTTAAGAAGAAGAATCATCCACACGCGAAAGGGGGTGCTTTCATCATTTCAAGGGCTGGCCTTTTAACCAAGACTGTTACGTTATATTACCCACTTCATTATTTGCCGGCGTGGTACAAAGTAATCAGAGTGAAACGCGTCAAGCAAACGCTTCTCATTCTGTTTTCACCACCTTTTTTTTCCGGTCCTTGCCTCATGTTTTAGCTACAGCATACCGTGCATAATGCTTTTAAATAGTTTTTTAAATTTTTTTTAAGGAATTGAGGGAGAGCGTGTTTGTTTCAGTTGAGCCTTTTGGAAGTGGGTGAGCAGCCTATACTTGTATGAGATTACCAATTCTGTGTATTTCAAGGTTCAGCCCCATCACTGCCATACCAACTTACAGGTAGACGTTCATTGCTAACCATTGGACTGGAATTCTTTGCATCGTATGTGAACACATGAAAAGCTACCCGCAGATGTCACGCAAAGAGCTGCTTCTATAGATTATATTGTGCCTGGTTACTGGAAAGCCGAAGAACAACCCAAGCTGGAGAAAAGACTCCCCTCAGCGATGAATGTGCTCCAGAAGATGCTCTGTCCTGCTTCCAGTACCATTACCTTCTTAGGGCTTTCTGTTCTGTTTTTCCTTTTGGTTTTGCGGCATATTTGATATGAAATGTGGATGCCCGGGAGATAGAACAAAAAAAGCAATCAATGTAACAGTGTTTTGAATATTTGGGGATGAAAGGGGTTAACTCTCAGTTTTAAGGGCACTTTTGCAAAATGTGAATTATTATATATTTTTTCCCTAAACCAAAAATCACCCAAAATCTTTTCCTTTAAATAATAATAATGATCTGAAATGAATTGTCACTTTCACCTTTACCCTGGTTATTCCTTCCTCACTCGATTCCCCCATTACTCTACCTTGTCATTCTTTCTTCATCACGTTCACGTGCTACACTAGAGGTGAGCTCACAGGAGTATTAGAGGTGGGCCTTAACATGATCTCGTAAATTATTAAGAATGTTTTTTTCTTTTTTTTTTTTTTTCTCGGGGCACTGCACTTTTAAATTGGACCTATGACACACATACAGGGGTGATGGCTATTTTTTTGGACTGGTCCAATTTTGAGCCTATGGGTGTAATAGAAGCTGGTAACATTGCACGGTGTGGTGGAGCTCGATTTTAGTTAACTGTAGAGTGCCTTCACGTGAGCATTAGTGCAGCCCACAGAATGGCCACCTCCGCTGTGCGCATGCGTCGGCTACACTTTAAGCTTATGTATGTTTGTAAAGCAGTTGATCACTAACCTTTTAGTGCCTGGTGGCCTTGCATCACAGTGATGGGCGATTTTTATTTTTAACTGTTTACATCTTTTTTTTTTTTTTTTCTTTTTTTGGGCTCATGTACAAATTTATTGTGCTTTTCGGATTTTACTATAATGCATATTTTTCCATAAAAATGTAAAAGACCTTTTTTAAAGTAATGGTCAGGTCAAGATATCTGTGTGATTGAGGGAAGATGTCACAGTAACTCAAGAGCCGCCACTTTCGCAATCAAATATGACATTTTTTTATCTTAGCAGGTCAGTTTGCACGCATTTAGCAAAATTGCTCGCAGATTCATAGACACTCTCCGATGGGTGGGTATCTAAAAGTGACCCTCGTCACCAGTTATAGGAAGCGCTTGAGCCATCAAACCGGTATGACAAGATTTTCATCTACATGAGATTCGGAGAAGCCCGGTCATGTCATTTCTACAATATGAATTCACTTAAGGGACGTTGGGCAATAGTTTAAAACATTAATTTAATCTCTCCATGTATGTAAATGGATAACGAGAGAGAACATTGACCTTTATGTTTGCACCTTTACACCCCATGAAGACTATTCACATAGCGCGGGTTTTGTTTCATCCCGTATTAGACAAATCAGTCACTGATGTGGTAGATAACACCATTTTCTTTTTCCTTAGATTATTTTTGTTTTAGAGAATATTGTTGCACTATATAGCCTTACTATGTAAAAGATTTTCTTCTGTCATCACATTTCATTTCCACATCGTAGAACACCGATCACATTCCGTAAACTGCTTAAATATGCCAGCACGCCCTTCAACAAGTCTTCTCCGCCAAAGGGTCTTTTTAGATATTCGATTTCTCTGGTTTCCTTTTGGAACATTAACAGTAAATCATCCCTCTCTCACACTTTCTTTCTCACTCATTTTATTTTCTCAGACATGCTAAATGGTACATTATGTTAACATGCAGTATTTTTATTTCTTAAATCTGAAAAGCACTCATTTCAAGATGTTTTATCGGGCTGAATTGAGGGAGGCAGGGTTACAAAAAAGAGTTTTAATAATTTTTGCTGGATTACTTTACAACTTAAATAACACAGAATATTGTTATAAATAAAATTGAAAATTATACTTAATTTCTCATTGGTTTCTTATTGTAGAGTGTGTATCTGGTGAAAGAGAGATTGATGGTAATTAAGTTCTTCTGTGGGTATAATGTGTCTTTCAAACAGCATGGACTGCAAGACAAATCTATAAACCGCAGGTTAAATACAGTAAGTATTGAACATGCCACAAATTTTCAAAATAAATATACAGTGGGGGAAAAAAGTATTTAGCCAGCCACCAATTGTGCAAGTTCTCCCACTTAAAAAGATGAGGCCTGTAATTGACATCATAAGTATACCACAGCTATGAGAGACAAAATGAGAAAACAAATCCAGAAAATCACCTGGCCTGATTTATCAAGATTTTTTTTTTGCAAATTATGGTGGAAAATAAGTATTTAGTCATCTAACATGCAAGATTTATGTCTCTCACAGACCTGAAACTTCTTCTTTTAGAGACTCCTTTGTCCTCCACTCATTACCTGTAGTAATGGCACCTGTTTGAATTTTTTATCAGTATAACATACACCTGTCCACAACCTCAGTCAGTCACACTCCAAACTTCACTATGGTGAAGACCAAAGAGCTGTAGAAGAACACCAGAAATACAATTGTAGCCCTGCACCAAGCTGGGAAGACTGAATCTGCAATAGGCAAGCAGCTTATTGTGATGAAATTAACTCAGGGAGCAATAATAAGAAAATGGAAGGCATACAAGACCACTGATAATCTCCCTCCAATCTGGGGCTCCACGCAAGATCTCACCCTGTGGGGTCAAAATGATCACAAGAACGGTGAGCAAAAATCCCAGAACCACACGATGGGACCTAGTGAATGACCTGCATAGAGCTGGGACCACCATAACAAAGGTTACCATAGTAACACACTACACCGCCAGGGATTCAGAACTTGCAGTGCCAAACGTGTTCCCCTGCTTAAGCCAGAACATGTCTGGGCCCTTCTGAAGTTTGTCATATGGTCTGATGAAACCAAAGTAGAACTGTTTTGGTAGAAACACAACATGTTGTGTTTGGAGGAGACAGAATGCTGAGTTGCATCCAAAGAACACCATACCTACTGTGAAGCATGCAAAGCAAGAAGGCCTGCGGAGACACCATCACATGTTTCTCAACGCTGGCAGGAAACTAGCCAGGTCTTTCACCGGTAAGGAACAACCACGGGAAGGGCAGTCTCCAGTCAAGGAGACCACCTATGCCAAACATGGTATCCATCCACAGACAGCCGTTTCGGGGTATTTGCCCCTCATCAGTGTGGAGTAGGAATCTGGCTAGTGGGACATTGCCTAGTAAAAGACTATGTGAGCAAGGATGGTTGACCTTAGGGAGATCAACATCCACCACTGCGGAGACACCATCACGTGTTTCTCAACGCAGTGATTCTAGAGCAATGCCCCCTGGGAAATATTCAAAGCAAGAAGGCCTGCGGAGACACCATCACATGTTTCTCAACGCTGGCAGGAAACTAGCCAGGTCTTTCACCGGGAAGGAACAACCACGGGAAGGGCAGTCTCCAGTCAAGGAGACCACCTACGCCAAACATGGTATCCATCCACAGACAGCCGTTTCGGGGTATTTGCCCCTCATCAGTGTGGAGTAGGAATCTGGCTAGTGGGACATTGCCTAGTAAAAGACTATGTGAGCAAGGATGGTTGACCTTAGGGAGATCAACATCCACCACTGCGGAGGGGGGCATTGCTCTAGAATCACTGCGTTGAGAAACACGTGATGGTGTCTCCGCAGTGGTGGATGTTGATCTCCCTAAGGTCAACCATCCTTGCTCACATACTGTGAAGCATGGGGGTGGCAACATCATGCTTTGGTGCTGTTTCTCTGCAAAGGGACCATGATGACTGATCCATGTACATGAAAGAATAAATGGGGCCATCTATCGTGAGATTTTCAGTGCAAACCTCCTTCCTTCCGCAAGGGCAATGAAGAGGAAGTTTTTCAGCATGATAATGATCCCAAGCACACCACCAGTTCAGGAGTTTTCTTCGTAAGAAGCATATAAAGATCCTGGAGTGGCCTAGCCAGTCTTCAGATCTCAACCCCGTGGAAAACCATTGGAGGGAGTTGAAAGTCTGTATTGCCCAGCGACAGGCCAAAACATGACTAGAGGAGATCTGCATGGAGGCATGGGCCAACATACCACCAACCAACCTTATGAAGACTTACAGAAAATGTTTGACCTCTGTCATTGCTAACAAAGGATATCTGACAAAATATTGAGAATAACTTTTGTTATTGACCAAATACTTATTTCTCACCATAATTTGCTAAAAAAAATCTTGCCAAATCAGAGAAGGTGATTTTCTGGATTTGTTTTCTCATTTTATCTCTCATAGTTGTGGTCTACCTATGATGTCAATTACAGGTCTCTCATCTTTTTAAGTGTAAAAACTTACAAAATTGGTGGCTGACTAAATACTTTTTTTCCCCACTGTAATTCGAAAGTTTCTATTGACATGAATTTCATACCAGATGTCCGTAACAACCTGTCCAATCAACACATGGAAAGAAATCAAATCATTAATGTCCATAACTTTAGTGTAGACATGAGTGGACCTGTGGAAGCTTTGATTCAGCCAGACTTTAGATAAAGTTCTGTTCTGCACCCGAACCTGACGTGAACCTCATTGGAAGTCATTGATTTGGCAGTTCGGGTCTCTACCCACATACAGGTAGCAATAAACAAACACTTCCAGTTGCGGGAGGGCAGGGGTTTTCTTTGTCGCTCCATTGGGAGACCCAGACAATTGGGTGTATAGCTATTGCCTCCGGAGGCCACACAAAGTATTACACTCAAAAGTGTAAGGCCCCTCCCCTTCTGGCTATACACCCCCAGTGGGATCACTGGCTCATCAGTTTTCATGCTTTGTGCAAGGAGGTCAGACATCCACACATAGCTCCACTGTTTAGTCAGCAGCAGCTGCTGACTATGTCGGATGGAAGAAAAGGGGGCCCATACTAGGGCCCCCAGCATGCTCCCTTCTCACCCCACTTTATGTCGGAGGTGTTTGTTAAGGTTGAGGTACCCATTGCGGGTACAGAGGCTGGAGCCCACATGCTGATTCCTTCCCCATCCCTGTTACAGGGCTCTGGGCGAAGTGGGATTTTAACGGTCTCCAGGCACTGAGACCGTGCTCCATCTGCAGCCCCTGGAGAAGACGCTGGATATGGAGCGGAGTATCATCAGGGACAGGCCCTGCTTCCTCAAGGTACTCTGTGTCCCCGTGCATTTCGCACGCACACCGCAGCATTGCTGGGTGTGTTAGTGCGCCGGGGACATCAGCGCTGCTGCGCTTGTGCCATTGTCTCACTTCAGCTTAGCTGAGTGGGCAGACTTATGTAGAACGGTCGCGCCGGCCGCTGGGACTGCAACGCGGCTGGGACTTGTGGTGCGCCGGGGACTTCCGCGCTGGCCGCGCTTTTACGGCGGCCGCGCTTATAAATCGAGTCCCCGGCTTTTGCGGCCTAGTTCGTTCGTTAACGCCCACAGGCCTGCCAGTCAGGGTAGGGGCGTGACGCTGCACATCACGGCAGCCCGGAGAGCTGGAGTATGTTTTGCATACTCCACCCCTCTCACTGTGTGCACTGTGAAACCGGATTCCCGCACTTTCTCAAGCACGCCCACGGCTTCCTTCTCTAACACAGGACGCCGGCAGCCATTATTGTCAGTTCTTTCTATAGCGATAAAACAGACAAGTGTGGGAACACCCTGACAGGGATTCTGAGGTTCACACAATCGCTGTGAGCAGGCGTTAATCAGCACTTGTGGTGCTAACCCCACTAGTGCCGAAGTGCATTGAGATATATGCTTCTACGCTATGCATTGCACTGTTTTGGTCGTACTTTTGTATATATCCTCCTTATTGTGCGGAGGAGATTACAGCATACTGTCTGTGGAAAACAGAGGTGCAGAAGCACATGTTTTCCATGCAGCCGGTACAGCAGGTACGGCTATATGGCCGGCAGGTTACATACACCCCCATTGTATGCAACTCAGCCGGAGTCTCTGCTAATGATCCAGAGGCTGGGGATGAAGTCTGCAGTGTTTACTGACAGATTTTCTGAGACTATGGCTGTGATACTAGAAGCCTTGCAGTCCAGACAAGTCTCTCACACCATGAGCACTGTTGAATCATTGATCCATGGTCCCCCTCAGTGTGAACAATTACAGCTCCGGGGGGGTCACGTGCATCCCAGAGTCACGGCTCTGACACGGACGACAGTCCCAGACAGCCTAAGCGGGCTCGCTGAGCGGCACTCAGTTTCATCGCACTGGTCAGGGTCCCGCAGGTGGACTCTCTGGGTGCTGAAGCGGAGATAGCTGCTCAGGAGTCTTATCCTGAGACCGCTCTCAATCTCGGTACACCTGATGGGGACGCCATAGTGTATTATCTTATAGCGTCCATCAATAGAATGTTGGTCATTTCTCCCTCAGCTCCTCCTGTGAAGGAGCCAGCTGTACGGCAGGAGAAATTCTATTTCAGGTATCCCAAGCGTAAATTAGGTATTTTTCTGGACCACTCTGCCTTCAGAGAGATAGTCCAAAAACACCACGCTTATCCAGATAAGCGCTTCTCCAAGCGACTTAAGATACACGTTATCCCTGCCCCTGACGTGGTCAAGGGCTGGACCCAGTGTCCCAAGGGACATGCTCCACTCTCCAGGCTTGTGGCTAGATCCATAATTGCAGTGGAAGATGGGGTTCCACTTACAGATGCCGCTGACAGACAGATGGATCTCTGGTCGAAATCCACCTATGAGGCTGTAGGCGCGCCGTTGGCTCCAGCATTCGCAGCCATAGAGGCACTCCAAGCCATTTCAGCTTGTCTTACACAGATGGACACAGTCACACGTACATCTGTACCGCAGGTGGCATCCTTAACCTCTCAAATGTTTGCATTTGCGTCTTACGCGATTACGCCTGTCCTACACTCTACGAGCCGTACGACAGAGGCGTCCGCTCACTCCGTGTTTTTACGCAGACCCTGGTCGTTAAGTGAATGGAAGGCAGATTTTGCTTCCAAAAAAGTACTTAACCAGTTTGTTTTTTTCTGCGGAACGACTGTTTGGTGGGCGTTTGGATGAAATCATTAAACACTCCAAGGGTAAAGATTCATCCTTACCTCAGCCCAGGCAAACAAACCCCAACAGAGCAGGGGTCCCCTCGTCCAAAAAGGACTCAAAAAGATCAGAGGAGCTCAGATTCGTGGCGGGCTCAGTCACGCCCAAAACAGACAGTCTGAAAACCCGCTTCCAAGGCGGCTTCCTCAGGACTTGCAGCCTCCTCTCTTCGCATCCGCGCTCGGTAGCAGGCTCTCCCGCCTTGGCGATATTTAACTGCCATAGGTCAATGGCCGTTGGGGGAGAGACATTCTGTCTCACGGGTACAGGATAGAGTTTAGTTCGTCCTCCAACTCGATTCTTCAGAACTTCTCCACCTCCCGGCCGAGCCGCTGCGCTTCTGCAAACGATGGGCACTTTATAGGCAGAAGGAGTGGTGACTACGTTTCTCTTCAGGACCAAGGTCACGGTTTTTGCCCCAATTTATTTCGGGTGCCAAAAAAGGACGGGTCGTTCCGTCCCGTTCTGGATCTAAAACGGCTCAACAAGCTCGTGAGCACCAGGCGGTTCTGGATGGAATACTCCGCTCCGTCATCGCCTCAATGTCCCAAGGAGGTTTCCTAGCATCAATAGACAGGATGCTTATCTCCACGTGCCGATTGATCCAGAGCACCAGCGTTTCTGCGCTTCGTTATAGGAAACGAACACCTTCTGTTCGTAACTCTTCCTTCCTGCTGGCGACAGCCCCACGGGTCTTCGCCAAGTTCATGGCAGCAGTAGTGACAGTTCTGCACTCTCAAGGTCACTCTGTGATCCCGTATTTGGACGATTTCCTGGTCAAGGCACCCTCTCAGGGAACACTGCCCGTAGGTTGCGCTGGAGACTCTCCAGAGTTTTGGGTGGATCATCAACTTTCAATGTCAGATCCGACCCTGACCCAATCGCTACCATATCTAGGCATGGAGTTTCATACTCTCTCAGCGATAGTGAAGCTTACGCTAAATCAACAGCGTTCACTACAGACAAGGCTACAATCTCTCCTTTAAGGACCAGTCGCACACATTGAGACGCCTCATGTACTTCCCAAGGTCCTTCCTACTCCCATCCTGGGTGGTAGTTACGACAGACGTGAGTCTATCGGGGTGGGGAGCAGTTTTTCTCCACCACAGGGCTCAAGGTACTTGGACTCAGAAATAATCCAACCTTCAGATCAATGTTCTGGAAAACAGAGCAGTGTATCTTGCTCGACTAGCCTTCCAGCAGTGGCTGGAAAGCAAGCAAATCCGAATTCAATCGGACAACTCCACAGCGGTGGCATACATTTACCACCAAGGAAGAACACGCAGCCGGCAAGCCTTCCAGGAAATCCGGCAGATTCTGACGTGGGTGGAAGGCACGGCATTCACCGTATCCTCAGTTCACATCCCAGGGGAAGACTGGGAAGCAGACTTCCTCAGTCGCCAGGGTATGGACGCAGGCGTATGGTCTCCTCAAGATCTGTCGCCGCTGACAGATGCCGGACGTCGACCTAATGGCGTCACGGCACAACAACATCGTCCCGGCTTCATGGCACGGTCTCACAATCTTCGATCTCTGGCGGCGAACGCCTTAGTTCAGCATTGGTCGCAGTTCTAGCTACCTTATGGGTCACGCCGCTGGCATTGTTGCCCAGAGTGCTGCGCAAGTTCAGGCCCGACTGCCGCCGCGCCATCCTCGTCGCTCCATTGGCCGAGGATGACGTGGTACTCGAATCGGTGGTACCTCACGGTGGGCCAACCGGAGGCACTACCAGACCGATCAGACTTGCTGTCTCAAGGGCCATTTTTCCATTTTTCCAGTTGAATTCTGCGACCCTCAACCTGACGGTGTGGCATTGAGTCCTGGAGCCTTGCGTCTTCAGGATTATCTCAGGACGTGGTCGCCACCATGGGACAGACTAGGATACCAACGTCCGCCAAGATTGACCACAGGATGTGGAAGATATTCTTATCTTGGTACTCGGCTCAAGGGGTTTCTCCCAAGCCGGTTCCATCGTCTATGTTTCCTTCCTTCCTGCAATCTAGGTTGGAAAATGGGTTGTCGCTCAGCTCCCTCTCGGGACAAGTCTCAGCGCTATCTGTATTTTTTCAGAAACGCCTAGCATCGACTTCCGCAGGTACGCACGTTCCTGCAGGGAGTTTGTCTTCTCAGCACTCCGTACAAGCGGCCGTTAGAGCCCTGGGATCGGAACAAGGTTCTAATTGCTCTTAAGAAGCCGCCTTTCGAGCCTAGGAAAGATTTTCCCTTTCCCACCTTTCACGGGAAGTGGCCTCTCTAGTACGGTCACGGCTCTTAGGAGAAGTTTTCGAGCTAGTAACGCTCTCATACAAATCTTACTTCCTGGTCCTTTACCAGGACAAGGTAGTTCTGCGCCCGATTCCGGGATTTCTCCATAAGGTGGGATCCCACTCTCATCTCAATCAAGATATCACCTCACCTTCTTTGTGTCCTCATCCAGTCCACCAACTTCAGAAAGATTTGCAGCTGTTGGATCTGGTGGGAGCACTCAGGTTCTACACGGATGCACTCTTTGTCCTTGTCGCTGGTCGGCGTAAAGAGTCGCAAGCTTCCATATCCACCCTGGCTCGGAGGATCGAGGAACCAATTCTTGAAACCTACAGTTCTACTGGGCTTCCGGTTCCTTCAGGGCTGAAGGCCCATTCTACCAGAGCCGTGGGTGCGTCCTGGGCATTACGGCACCAGGCTGCGGCTCAGCAGGTGTGTCAGGCACCCACCTGGTCGAGTCTACTTACTTTTACCAGGCATTATCAGATGCATACCTACGCTTCGGCAGACGCCAGCCTAGGTAGATAAGTCATTCAGGCGGCGGTTGGCCACCTGTAGGAGAGGGCCGTTTGACGGCCCTATCATGAGGTATTCTTTTACCCACCCAGGGATTGCTTTTGGACATCCCAATTGTCTGGGTCTCCCAATGGAGCGACAAAGAAGAAGGGAATTTTGTTTACTTACCGTAAATTCCTTTTCTTCTAGCTCCAATTGGGAGACCCAGCACCCGCCCTGTTTTCTCGGGGGTTTTTTCGGTTTTTTCGGCTACACATGTTGTTCATGTGGAATGGTTTCAGTTCTCCGATTGTTCCTCGGATTGAATTGGTCCTTAAACCTGTTATTGGCTTTCCTCCTTCTTGCTTTGGCACTAAAACTGATGAGCCAGTGATCCCACTGGGGGTGTATAGCCAGAAGGGGAGGGGCCTTACACTTTTGAGTGTAATACTTTGTGTGGCCTCCGGAGGCAATAGCTATACACCCAATTGTCTGGGTCTCCCAATTGGAGCTAGAAGAAAAGGAATTTACGGTAAGTAAACAAAATTCCCTTCTTTCGTTTTTTTACTTTTTTTTTTTGTACTTCGCACCTAGTGTACCCAAGCACAAGGATGCTCGCTCGAGTGGTTTGCAAACATAAAGTACCCAAACTTCTACACTGATTTTTTATTTTTATTTTTTTTTTTTAAATCTCTGTTCGGTACGAACACCGAGCTTTAGAGTTCAGGCCCGCTCATCTCTAGTGATGTGTAATAGACAAATGATGCATGGATAAAGTATTGGACACATGAGGAAAGAGAGGTTCAAAAAGCCATCTAGCAGTAATTAAAAAGCAATCCTGCCACTTGGTGAAAAATATCAGCTGGTTCAATTGATTGCCTATAAAAAGGTGTCTCATTAACGAGGTAGCACACAGGAAACATCTCATGATGGGTAAAACTAGTGAGCTATCTCTGGATTCAGCAGGTACAATTTTTTCAAAGAAAACAATAAGTAATACACTCAACCTCCATGGCCTGTATGTACACTCACCACGCAAGACTCCATTGCTAAACAAAAAGCCTGTTCAAGCACGTTTACAGTTGATAACATTTAGGCAAGCCTGTTAAATACTGGGAGAATATAGTCTGATCAGATGAGACCAAAATTGTACTCTTTGGAAGCCATGTTTGGAGGCCAAAAGGCACTGCATATCACCCCTAAGCACATTACCAATAATGAAGTTTGGAGGTGGGAACATCATGGTGTGGGGCTGTTTTTCAGCATATGGGCCCTGGCAAACCATGTATTTAAAGGATGGACAAGTATATTCCAAGAATTCTTGATATAAATCTTCTGCCATCTAGCAGGACGATGGAGATGAAACAAGGGTGGACTTTTCAACGAGACAATGATCCCAAATACATAACCAACGAAACTCTCAATTGGTTTCAGAGAAAGAAAATAAAGCTGCTAGAATGGCCCAGCCAATCACCTGACCTGAATCCAATTGAAAATTTATGGAAGGAACTAAAGCTCAGAGTTCATAGCAGGATCCCACGGAACCTTCAGGATTTGAAAGGTGTTTTTGTGGAAGGATGGGCAAAAATCATACCTGAGCAATGCATGCAACTAATTTCTCCATACAGAAGGTGTCTTGAAGCTGGCATCACCAACAAAGGCTTTTGTATGAAGTATTAAATACATTTCAGTAAGCATGTTACTTTTCCCTGTGTCATTTCTCAATATTACGCATGACCACATTTCTAGACATAAATGGTCAATTTCTTTGTCTGTGTGGATTGGATGGGTTGTTACCAACATCTGGTGAAACATTTATGTCAATAGCACCTTTGGAAATATATTTACTTAGAAAATTGCTGACATGTTGAATACTTTTTACCTGCTGTATGTACTCTGATCTCGCAACCATACTTCTTGCATGTGGGTATGTGCAATGTGTAAAAATGTGTATATCCACCAGGTGGCATCATAACCCTACCTAACACTTACCAGAGCCTTATAGAACAAACCAATTATGCATGCAATTGCATACCACTGATTCTTTAGAATTTACAGCAAACTTATCTCCTTTTTTATTGCCTTTCTTTTTTTTCGTCATTCACAAATAATTTAAGTTGACACAGTATTGTCTATAATGCACCTGTGATGACATATTCTTAAGATAGATGCAAATATGCATATTGGCAGTTGTTAGAAATACGTCTATCTCTAAAGGTCCCTATACATATTAGACAACTGTTGACTGAACTTGCCAATATCAATGGGGTGAAGAGGGGGGCCTGATGAAGAAACAGCCACTCTCCATTCCCTTTCAATCACAGCAGAGTCAATCACAGAAACTTTCTTAAAACTGATGCGTGTTTCCTGGTAGCATGCCTGCCCTGGCACTGTATAAAGTGTATGATGGATCACTGCTTCCAATCGGACTCTTCTACATACACTGTGTGCAGAATTATTAGGCAAATGAGTATTTTGATCACATGATACTTTTTATACATGTTGTCCTACTTTAAGCTGTATAGGCTTGAGAGCCAACTACCAATTAAGTAAATCAGGTGATGTGCACCTCTGTAATGAGGAGGGGTGTGGTGTAATGACATCAACACCCTATATAAGGGGTGCTTAATTATTAGGCAACTTCTTTTCATGGGTCAGAAGAGAGATTTGACGGGCTCTGAAAAGTCCAAAATTGTGAGATGTCTTGCAGAGAGATGCAGCAGTCTTGAAATTGCCAAACTTTTGAATCACCAAACAATCAAGCGTTTTATGGCAAATAGCCAACAGGGTCGCAAGAAGCGTGTTGGGCAAAATAACTGCCCATGAATTAAGGAAAATCAAGTGTGAAGCTGCCAAGATGCCATTTGCCATCAGTTTGGCCATATTTCAGAGCTGCAATGTTACTGGAGTATCAAAAAGCACAAGGTGTGCCATACTCGGGGACATGGCCAAGGTAAGGAAGGCTGAAAAACGACCATCTTGAATGAGAAACATAAGATAAAATGTCAAGACTGGGCCAAGAAATATCTTTAGACTAATTTTTCAAAGGTTTTATGGACTGATGAAATGAGAGTGACTCTTGATAGGCCAGAGGCTGTATCAGTAAAGGGCAGAGAGCTCCACTCTGACTCAGACGCCAGCAAGGTGGAGGTGGGGTACTGGTATGGGCTGGTATCATCAAAGATGAACTTGTGGACCTTTTCGGGTTGAGGACGGAGTGAAGCTCAACTCCCAGACCTACTGCCAGTTTCTGGAAAACAACTTGTTCAAGCAGTGGCACAGGAAGAAGTCGGTATCATTCAAGAAAAACATGATTTTCATGCAGGACAATGCTCCATCACATGCATCTAACTACTCCACAGCATGGCTGGCCAGTAAGGGTCTAAAAGATGAAAAACTAATGACATGGCCCCCTTGTTCACCTAATCTGAACCCCATAGAGAACCTGTAGTCCCTTATAAAATGGAAGATCAACAGGAAAGGAAAACGGTACACCTCTCGGAACAGTGTCTGGGAGGCTGTGGTGGCTGCTGCATGCAATGTTGATCATAAACAGCTCAAGCAACTGACAAAATCTATAGGCCCCGTTACACGCAACAACGTATCTAACGCTATATCGCCGGGGTCACAGATTCCGTGACGCACATCTGGCATCATTAGCGACGACGTTGCGTGTGACACCAACGAACGGCCGTTAACGATCAAAAATACTCACCTTATCGTTGACACGTTGTTCATTTTCCAAAAATCGTTGATTGTTGAGGACGGAGCTTGTTCGTCGTTCCCGAGGCAGCACACATCGCTATGTGTGACACCTCGGGAACGACGAACTACAGCTTCCCTGTGGCCGCCGGCAATGAGGAAGGAGGGAGTTGGGCGGGATGTTACGGTTGCTCATCTCCGCCCTTCCGCTTCAATTGGGCGGCTGCTTAGTTACGCTGCTGTGACGCCGCACGAACTGCCCCCTTAGAAAGGAGGCGGTTCACCGGCAACAGCGACGTCGCTAGACAGGTAAGTCCGTGCTCCTAACGATTTTGTGCGCCACGGGCAGCGATTTGCCCATGACGCACAAACGACGGGGACGGGTGCTTTCACCAGCGATATCGCTGCGTGTAAAGCCCCCGTTAGGATGGTAGGCTGTTGAGTGTCATCATACAGAAAGGTGGCTATATTGGTCACTAATTTTTTGGGGTTTTGATTTTGCATGTCAGAAATGTTTATTTCTAAATTTTGTGCAGTTATATTGGTTTACCTGGTGAAAATAAACAAGTGAGATGGAAATATATTTGGTTTTTATTAAGTTGCCTAATAATTCTGCAAAGTAATAGTTACCTGCAAAAACAGATATCCTCCTAAGATAGCCAAATCTAAAAAAAAAAAACCCACTCCAGCTTCCAAAAATATTAAGCTTTGATATTTGAGTCTTTTGGGTTGATTGAGAACATAGTTCTTGATCGATAATAAAAAAAATCCTCTAAAATACAACTTGCCTAATAATTCTGCACACGGTGTACAGCATTGAGTCAGAAAGAGCATCCCATCCTCAATGCTGTATGTAGAAGTGTCGAACTGTGACTCTAGCTGATTTCTTGTGCTCTCTGCCTCTCCGCTCCAGCTCCTTGCTATTGTCCTTTTGCTCCCGCTTTAATCTGTTGTCTTCTGCTGTCCTCTGTACTGCTCGCCTCAACCTGGTTTTTGCTGTCATCCGCCCTGCTCCCCTCTAGCTGCTTTCTGTTGACCTCTGTCCCTTTCTCTTCCCCAGCTCCTTTCTACTTTCCTTTTCCTTGTTCTTCTCTCTAGCTGCTTTCTGCTATCCTCTGTTCCGCTCTCCTCTCTAGCTGCTTTTTGCTATCCTCTGCTCCGCTCTCTTCTCTAGTAGATTTCTGCTGTCCTCTGCCATGGTCTTCTCTCTACCTGCTTTCTACTCCACTCTCCTCTCTAGCTGCATTCTGTTGTCCTCTGCTCCGTTTTCTTCTCTAGCTGCGTTCTGTTGTCCTCTGCTCTGCTGTACTCTATAGCTGCATTCTGTTGTCCCCTGCGCCGCTGTCCTCTGCTCTCTACTCTAGCTGCATTCTGTTTTCTGCTCTACTTTCTAGCTGCTTTCTGTTATCCTCTGCACTGCTCTCCTCTCTAGCTGCTTTCTGGTGTCCTCTACTCTTCTCTCTAGCTGTATTCTGCTATCCTCTGCTCCACTCTCTCTGTCCTTTTCAGCTAATCCTTTTATCCCGAACTACTGCCCCCAGCCTTGCTTTTTTACTAGTTGCACACCTGCACCTCCTGTGATTAGAATGCTGCCAACACTATTAACTATAAATACAGTGCTGGCCAAAAGTATGGGCACCCCTGCAATGCTGTCAGATAATACTCAGTTTCTTCTTGAAAATGCAATCACAAATTCTTTGGTATTATTAACTTCATTTATTTTGCTTGCAATGAAAAAACACAAAAGAGAATGAAACAAAAATCAAATCATTTATCATTTCACACAAAACTCCAAAAATGGGCCAGACAAAAGTATTGGCACCCTTAGCCTAATACTTGGTTGCACAAACTTTATCCAAAATAACTGCGAACAACCGCTTCCGGTAACCATCAATGAGTTTCTTACAATGCTCTGCTGGAATTTTAGACCATTCTTCTTTGGCAAACTGCTCCAGGTCCCTGAGATTTGAAGGGTGCCTTCTCCAAACTGCCATTTTGAGATCTCTCCACAGGTGTTCTATGGGATTCAGGTCTGGACTCATTGCTGGCCACTTTAGTAGTCTCCAGTGCTTTCTCTCAAACCATTTTCTAGTGCTTTTTGAAGTGTGTTTTGGGTCATTGTCCTGATGGAAGACTCATGACCTCTGAGGAAGACCCAGCTTTCTCACACTGGGCCCTACATTATGCTGCAAAATTTGTTGGTAGTCTTCAGACTTCATAATGCCATGCACACGGTCAAGCAATCCAGTGCCAGAGGCAGCAAAGCAACCCCAAAACATCAGGGAACCTCCGCCATGTCTGACTGTAGGGACCGTGTTCTTTTCTTTGAATGCCTCTTTTTTTTCCTGTAAACTCTATGTTGATGGCTTTTCCCAAAAAGCTCTACGTTTGTCTCATCTGACCAGAGAACATTCTTCCAAAACGTTTTAGGCTTTCTCAGGTAAGTTTTGGCAAACTCCAGCCTGGCTTTTTTATGTCTCGGGGTAAGAAGTGGGGTCTTCCTGTGTATCCTACCATACAGTCCATTTTCATTCAGACGCCGACAGATAGTACGGGGTGACACTGTTGTACCCTCGGACTGCAGGGCAGCTTGAACTTGTTTGGATGTTAGTCGAGGTTCTTTATCCACCATCCGCATAATCTTGCGTTGAAATCTCTTGTCAATTTTTCTTTTCCTTCCTCATCTAGGGAGGTTAGCCACAGTGCCATGGGCTTTAAACTTGTTGATGACACTGCGCACCGTAGACACAGGAACTTTCAGGTCTTTGGAGATGGACTTGTAGCCTTGAGATTTCTCATGCTTCCTTACAATTTGGATTCTCAAGTCCTCAGACAGTTCTTTGGTCTTCTTTCTTTTCTCCATGCTCAATGTGGTACACACAAGGACACAGAACAGAGGTTGAGTTAACTTTAATCCATGTCAACTGGCTGCAAGTGTGA
Organism: Anomaloglossus baeobatrachus; assembly: GCF_048569485.1. NCBI lineage: Eukaryota > Metazoa > Chordata > Amphibia > Anura > Aromobatidae > Anomaloglossus > Anomaloglossus baeobatrachus. Next base: position 658,017,910 of record NC_134354.1, read on the forward strand.
TTTAGTTATTGCCAACAACTGTTAGGTGCCACAGGTAAGTTACAGGTGCTGTTAATTACACAAATTAGAGAAGCATCACATGATTTTTCAAACAGTGCCAATACTTTTGTCCACCCCCTTTTTTGTTTGGTGTGGAATTATATCCAATTTGGCTTTGACAATTTTTTTTTTTCATTGAAGACAAATTAAATGAAGATAATAATACCAAAGAATTTGTCATTGCAATCATTTTCAAGAAGAAACTGAGTATTATCTGACAGAATTGCAGGGGTGCCAATACTTTTGGCCAGCACTGTAGATAAGGAATGCAAGTGTGTGTATGTGTGTTGTCGTTAAATACACATAAGTATATATATACTGTATGTTTGTGTATATGTGTCTAATATATGCCAGTTTGTGTACCTGTGTAGTTAGCAGGGCTGTGGAGTCGGTAAGCCAAACCTCTAACTCCGACAAAGTCTCCTCAATTTCTCTTCCACCGACTCCACGACTCCGACTCCCACATACAGTACCTACAAGTAGTATTCAACCACCTGCAAATTTAGCTGGTTTACATATTCGGAATTAACTTGGCATTGTGACATTTGGACTGTAGATCAGCCTGGAAGTGTGAAATGCACTGCAGCAAAAAAGAATGTTATTTCTTTTTTTATTTTTTTTTTTTTTAAATTGTGAAAAGTTTATTCAGAGGGTCATTTATTATTCAACCCCTCAAACCACAAGAAGTCTGTTTGGTTCCCCTAAAGTATTAAGAAGTATTTCAGGCACAAAGAACAATGAGCTTCACATGTTTGGATTAATTATCTCTTTTTCCAGCCTTTTCTGACTAAGTAAGCCCCTCCCCAAACTTGTGAACAGCACTCATACATGGTCAACATGGGAAAGACAAAGGAGCATTCCAAGGCCATCAGAGACAAGATCGTGGAGGGTCACAAGGCTGGCAAGGGGTACAAAACCCTTTCCAAGGAGTTGGGCCTACCTGTCTCCACTGTTGGGAGCATCATCCGGAAGTGGAAGGCTTATGGAACTACTGTCAGCCTTCCACGGCCTGGACAGCCTTTGAAAGTTTCCACCCGTGCCGAGGCCAGGCTTGTCTGAAGAGTCAAGGCTAACCCAAGGACAACAAGGAAGGAGCTCCGGGAAGATCTCATGGCAGTGGGGACATTGGTTTCAGTCAATACCATAAGTAACGTACTCCACCGCAATGGTCTCCGTTCCAGACGAGCCCATAAGGTACCTTTTACTTTCAAAGCGTCATGTCAAGGCTCGTCTACAGTTTGCTCATGATCACTTGGAGGACTCTGAGACAGACTGGTTCAAGGTTCTCTGGTCTGATGAGACCAAGATCGAGATCTTTGGTGCCAACCACACACGTGACGTTGGGAGACTGGATGGCACTGCATACGACCCCAAGAATACCATCCCTACAGTCAAGCATGGTGGTGGCAGCATCATGCTGTGGGACTGTTTCTCAGCCAAGGGGCCTGGCCATCTGGTCCGCATCCATGGGAAGATGGATAGCACGGCCTACCTGGAGATTTTGGCCAAGAACCTCCACTCCTCCATCAAGGATCTTAAGATGAGTCGTCATTTCATCTTCCAACAAGACAACGACCCAAAGCACACAGCCAAGAAAACCAAGGCCTGGTTCAAGAGGGAAAAAATCAAGGTGTTGCAGTGGCCTAGTCAGTCTCCTGACCTTAACCCAATTGAAAACTTGTGGAAGGAGCTCAAGATTAAAGTCCACATGAGACACCCAAAGAACCTAGATAACTTGGAGAAGATCTGCATGGAGGAGTGGGCCAAGATAACTCCAGAGACCTGTGCCGGCCTGATCAGGTCTTATAAAAGACGATTATTAGCTGTAATTGCAAACAAGGGTTATTCCACAAAATATTAAACCTAGGGGTTGAATAATAATTGACCCACACTTTTATGTTGAAAATTTATTAAAATTTAACTGAGCAACATAACTTGTTGGTTTGTAAGATTTATGCATCTGTTAATAAATCCTGCTCTTGTTTGAAGTTTGCAGGCTCTAACTTATTTGCATCTTATCAAACCTGCTAAATCTGCAGGGGGTTGAATACTACTTGTAGGCACTGTATATTGCTTCTTTTTAAGTGAAAAATGTATTTTAGTACAATGTGAACATCAGACATTTAATCATTTCTTTATCGTTCCTATGGGAGACCCAGATATTGGGTGTATAGCTTCTGCCTCCGGAGGACACACAAAGTACTACACTAAAAAGTGTAGCTCCTCCCTCTGAGCCTATACACCCCCTGGAGAACCAGATCTAGCCAGTTCATTGCTTTGTGTTCAGGAGGCATACATCCACACATGCATTCTCATCTGATTTTTCATTTTTGGAAAGAGTTTGAAGAAAAGCGGGTCTATGCCTGGACCCCCGGCATGTCCCTTCTCACCCCACTGTGTCGGCGGTGCTGTTAAGGTTGATTCCAAGGCTGGAGCCTTACATGCCGCGCTCCTTCACCATCCCTCGGGCTTTGGCTTGAAGTGGGAGCCAGCACGGTTCTCCATGCTTGGCAGGAGACCGGTCTCCATCCGCAGCCCTTCAGGATCCTGCTGGACGGAGCACTCATCCCCAGGGACTTGGAACCCTGCGTCTCAGCAAGCTAAGTACCTGAGACGTTTATATTCTGGGGGTCCCTGTACTTTATTATGGTGGGAGAGTGTGCTGAGTGAGTTTTCTAACATTTCCAGCCGGTTCTCTGGCTGTCGCCTGAGAACCGCGCCGATGGTGCCTGCGCGCCGGCCGCACCGCTCAAATTTAGGCCCCGACTTCGCCGGAGGCCTACTTTCGGTTTCACTGCCCTCGCATGTCATTCATGCAGAGGGACAGTGCGGCTCCGCCCAGCGGCCGTTCTGCACAGGGGAGGGACACTCCTCACTGGGTACATGTCTCCTCCCCTGTAAGTCTCTTTGGCCCTCCAGATCCCGCTCTCAGAGTAGGTCCCGCCCCCTCTCCTCGCTCTGGCACCATTTTATCAGCGTTTTCTCTGCGATCAGCACTGGCTGCAGCATCCCTGCTGAGGTGCTTGGGGGTCCGGGCTTCGGGATCTGGAGGGCACACAACACCGCTCCAGCGGTCTGGTAAGCAACAACCTCTGGTTGTGGGCCTCTGTATATACTCTCTGGGGGTCACTCTGGCAGAGCCCCCACTTCAGCAGTATGTCTCACACGAGGAGCAAGGCTCCAAAGCTATATTCAGTATGCACTGCATGTAAGCTCGTGCTGGCTGAACCGAGCACATATCCACATTGTGATGCCTGCTCTAACCTGACAATGCCTCAGCCTGGAATCGCACCCACAGTGGTCTCTCCGGCTGCTCCGGCTCCTGTGGCTGAACCCCCGGCTTGGGTAGAATCCTTATCTAGGTCAATCTCCCAGTCTTTTGCCGACTCAATGGGACAGCTGTCCCGGACTTTGCTGAACATGCATCAGCCCCCTTCACAGGGTGCCTCTGCTGCTAGGGCTCTCTCAGCGGAGCTCACAGAGGATTCTTCATCTGGTCCCAGACCCCGTCCTCCTAAGAGGAGATGTAGGGCTCCCTCCCCTTCCTCGTCCCGCGGCTCTGTTTCAGAAGCTGACTCGCGGGACGAGGAGGATGCCTTTACAGGGGGCTCGGAGGCTACCTCCATGTGCCCCATTGATCTGTCCGAAAGTGACTCAGATGTTAGTGATTTGATTGCGTCCATTAATTCTGTACTGGACCTCAATCCGCCAGTATCAGAGGAGCAACCCTCTCTGGCAGAAAAGCACCGGTTTACCTTGCCTAAGAGGACAAAGAGTGTGTTCTTTAACCACTCCAGTTTTCAGGCCGCTGTGACCAAGCCTAGGGCCTGTCCTGACAAACGCTTCCCAAAGCGTGGTTCTGATGACCGTTTTCCCTTTCCACCTGAGGTGGTCAAGGAGTGGGCTCATTCACCAAAGGTAGACCCCCCGGTGTCTAGACTCTCAGCCCGGACCGTGGTATCAGTGGCTGATGGCACCTCTCTTAAGGATTCCACTGACCGCCAGGTTGACCTTCTGGCCAAATCTGTATATGAGGCGGCAGGGGCCTCGTTCTCCCCATCTTTTGCAGCAGTGTGGGCTCTCAAAGCCATCTCTGCTTCTCTAGAGGAGATGCATTCCCTCGCCAGGGAATCTATGCCCGAAATGGTTGCCTTAACTTCCCAAGCTTCCGCTTTTTCATCCTATGCCATGTCTGCCATGCTGGAGGCTTCTCACCGCACTGCGGTGGCTTCGGCTAATTCCCTCGCTATCCGCAGGATCTTGTGGCTTCGAGAGTGGAAGGCAGATGCTTCTTCAAAGAAGTACCTTGCTGGGCTCCCTTTTGCTGGGTCCAGGCTATTCGGTGAACAACTGGATGAAATTTTTAAGGAAGCTACTGGCGGGAAGAGTACTTCCATGCCACAAACCAAAACCAGGAAACCTGTCCAGGGTAGGAACCAGTCGAGGTTTCGTTCCTTTCGTTCCTCCAACTGGTCGTCCTCTAAGCCCTTGGCCTCGTCCACTAACTCAGCCAAGGACCAGAAATCCAACTGGCGCACAAAGGCGCGTCCACAGAAGACCGCAGGAGCTGCTGCCACTAAGGCAGCCTCCTCTTGACTATCTGCCAGCAACGTCCTTAGTCGGTGGCAGGCTCTCCCACTTTGGCGACGCGTGGTTTCAACACGTCTCCGATCAGTGGGTGCGGGATGTCATCTCCCACGGCTATAGGATAGAATTCTCTTCCAGCCCGCCAAACAGATTTTTTCTGTCAACTCCCCCCTGTTCCAAGGCCGTCGCCTTCTCTCAGGCCGTGGCATCCTTGCAGGCCAACGGAGTAATTGTACCGGTTCCCACCCGGGAACGGTTCAGAGGTTTCTACTCGAATCTCTTCCTAGTCCCCAAAAAGGACGGTTCCTTCCGGCCCATCCTGGATCTCAAGCTTCTCAACAAGCATGTTCAGGTGCGGCATTTTCGCATGGAATCTCTGCGGTCAGTCATTGCCTCAATGACCCAAGGGGATTTCCTGGCATCCATCGACATCAGAGATGCCTATCTACATGTGCCAATTGCAGTTTCTCACCAGCGTTGGCTACGTTTTGCAATCGGAGAGGAACATTTCCAATTCGTGGCTCTCCCCTTCGGGTTAGCCACGGCCCCTCGGGTATTCACCAAGGTCATGGCAGCAGTGATTGCGGTTCTGCACCTCCAGGGGTTGGCAGTGATTCCTTACCTGGACGACCTTCTAGTCAAGGCTTCATCCAGCGCAGACTGTCAGCAGAGTGTCTCGCTCACTCTCGCCACTATAGCCCAATTCGGGTGGCTGGTCAATCTGCCCAAATCCACTATGACTCCGACCCAGAGGCTCATGTACCTAGGGATGCAGTTCGAGACTTTGCCGGCACTTGTGAAGTTGCCCTTGATCAAACAGCAGTCCCTCCAACTGGCGGTGCGCTCTCTGCTGAGGCCCCGCCGTTATTCCATCAGGCACCTGATGCAGGTGCTGGGTCAGATGGTGGCGTCAATGGAGGCTGTTCCCTTTGCCCAGTTCCATCTGCGTCCTCTGCAGCTGGACATTCTCCGCTGTTGGGACAAGCGGCCTTCCTCCTTGCACAGGTTAGTGGCTCTGTCGCCACAGACCAGGAGCTCTCTTCAGTGGTGGCTTCGGCCCCTCTCTCTGTCTCAGGGACGCTCCTTCCTGGCTCCGTCCTGGGTGGTCCTCACCATGGATGCCAGTCTATCCGGCTGGGGAGCAGTATGTCTCCACCACCGAGCACAGGGCACTAGGACTCCGTCCGAGTCAGCCCTCTCGATCAATGTGCTGGAAACCAGAGCCGTGCTCCTGGCTCTCCTAGCTTTTCACCACCTATTGGCGGGCAAGCACATCCGAGTCCAGTCAGACAACGCGACAGCGGTTGCCTACATCAATCACCAAGGCGGGACACGTAGCCGCCTGGCAATGTTGGAGGTACAACGTATCCTTCAATGGACAGAGGACTCCAAGTCCACCATATCCGCAGTCCACATCCCAGGCGTGGAAAACTGGGAGGCAGATTATCTCAGCCGTCAAACCGTGGACAGTGGCGAGTGGTCCCTGCATCCGGCAGTGTTTCAGTCAATCTGCCGCAAGTGGGGCACTCCGGACGTGGACCTAATGGCATCCCGTCACAACAACAAGGTTCCGATTTACGTGGCTCGCTCCCACGATCCTCAGGCCTTCGCAGCGGACGCTCTGGTTCAAGACTGGTCCCAGTTTCGTCTGTCCTATGTGTTTCCCCCTCTAGCTCTCTTGCCCAGAGTCCTGCGCAAGATCAGAATGGAGGGCTGTCGGGTCATCCTCATTGCTCCGGACTGGCCCAGGCGAGCTTGGTACCCAGACCTGCTCCATCTGTCCGTAGAGGTGCCGTGGCATCTTCCGGACCGTCCAGACCTTCTCTCACAAGGTCCGTTTTTCCGCCAGAATTCTGCGGCTCTCAGATTGACGGCGTGGCTCTTGAGTCCTGGATCTTGACGGCTTCTGGTATTCCTCCTGAAGTCATTTCCACTATGACTCGGGCCCGGAAGTCTTCCTCGGCCAAAATCTATCACAGGACTTGGAAAATTTTCCTGTCCTGGTGTCGCTCTTCCGGCCATGCTCCTTGGCCTTTTTCCTTGCCGACCCTTCTGTCCTTTCTACAGTCCGGTCTGCAGCTAGGACTGTCCCTCAATTCTCTCAAGGGACAAGTCTCGGCTCTGTCAGTGCTGCTCCAGCGGCGTATCGCCCGGCTGGCTCAGGTCCCCACCTTCATGCAGGGCGCGTCTCACATCATTCCGCCTTACCGGCGGCCCTTGGATCCCTGGGACCTCAATTTGGTCCTCACGGCCTTGCAGAAACCCCCCTTTGAGCCTCTTAGGGAGGTTTCTTTGTTTCGTCTTTCACAGAAAGTGGTCTTTCTAGTGGCCATAACTTCCCTCAGGAGAGTCTCTGATTTGGCTGCGCTCTCTTCGGAGTCACCTTTTTTTGGTTTTTCATCAAGACAAGGTGGTTCTCCGTCTGACTCCGGACATTCTCCCTAAGGTGGTTTCTCCTTTCCACCTTAACCAGGACATTACCCTGCCTTCCTTTTGTCCAGCTCCTGTTCATCGCTTTGAAAAAGCGTTGCATACTCTGCATCTGGTGCGGGCGCTCCGGATCTATGTGTCTCGCACCGCTGCTCTTAGGCGGTGCACCTCTCTTTTTTTGCTAACCACAGGTCGGCGTAAGGGCCTCTCTGCTTCTAAGCCGACCTTAGCCCGTTGGATTAGGTCGACCATTTCGGATGCCTACCAGTGTTCTCAGGTGCCTCCCCCGCCAGGGATCAAGGCACACTCGACCAGAGCTGTCGGTGCCTCTTGGGCTTTCAGGCACTAGGCTACGGCTCAGCAAGTCTGTCAGGCTGCCACTTGGACTAGCCTGCATACCTTTTCAAAGCACTACCAAGTGCATGCTCATGCTTCGGCAGATGCGAGCTTGGGCAGACGCATTCTTCAGGCGGCTGTCGCCCATTTGTGAAGTTAGGCTCTGCCTACTTCTCAGTTGTTCTGTTTATTCCCACCCATGGACTGCTTTGAGACGTCCCAATGTCTGGGTCTCCCATAGGAACGATAAAGAAAAAGAGAATTTTGTTTACTTACCGTAAATTCTTTTTCTTATAGTTCCGTATTGGGAGACCCAGCACCCTCCCTGTTGCCTGTTGGCAGTTTCTTGTTCCGCGTGTTATCACCGGCTGTTGTCGTGGACAGAGTCTCCGGTTGTTCCGGTTCTTGCTCTGTTTTTACTTGTGGGTGGCTATTCTCCTTCAGCTTTTGCTCTAAACTGGCTAGATCTGGTTCTCCAGGGGGGTGTATAGGCTCAGAGGGAGGAGCTACACTTTTTAGTGTAGTACTTTGTGTGTCCTCCGGAGGCAGAAGCTATACACCCAATGTCTGGGTCTCCCAATACGGAACTATAAGAAAAAGAATTTATGGTAAGTAAACAAAATTCTCTTTTTTATGATACAATAATCAAGATATTTAGATAGAACATAAAATATATTTATTGGTATACAACTTTATAACACAAAAAACTAATAAATTGTAAATATGTAATACACGATGTAATATAGATTACACACACACACATATACAGTTAGGTCCAGAAATATTTGGACAGTGACACAATTTTCGCGAGTTGGGCTCTGCATGCCACCACATTGGATTTGAAATGAAACCTCTACAACAGAATTCAAGTGCAGATTGTAACGTTTAATTTGAAGGTTTGAACAAAAATATCTGATAGAAATTGTAGGAATTGTACACATTTCTTTACAAACACTCCACATTTTAGGTCAAAAGTAATTGGACAAACAAACCAAACCCAAACAAAATATTTGTATTTTCAATATTTTGTTGCGAATCCTTTGGAGGCAATCACTGCCTTAAGTCTGGAACCCATGGACATCACCAAACGCTGGGTTTCCTCCTTCTTAATGCTTTGCCAGGCCTTTACAGCCGCAGCCTTCAGGTCTTGCTTGTTTGTGGGTCTTTCCGTCTTAAGTCTGGATTTGAGCAAGTGAAATGCATGCTAAATTGGGTTAAGATCTGGTGATTGACTTGGCCATTGCAGAATGTTCCACTTTTTTGCACTCATGAACTCCTGGGTAGCTTTGGCTGTATGCTTGGGGTCATTGTCCATCTGTACTATGAAGCGCCGTCCGATCAACTTTGCGGCATTTGGCTGAATCTGGGCTGAAAGTATATCCCGGTACACTTCAGAATTCATCCGGCTACTCTTGTCTGCTGTTATGTCATCAATAAACACAAGTGACCCAGTGCCATTGAAAGCCATGCATGCCCATGCCATCACGTTGCCTCCACCATGTTTTACAGAGGATGTGGTGTGCCTTGGATCATGTGCCGTTCCCTTTCTTCTCCAAACTTTTTTCTTCCCATCATTCTGGTACAGGTTGATCTTTGTCTCATCTGTCCATAGAATACTTTTCCAGAACTGAGCTGGCTTCATGAGGTGTTTTTCAGCAAATTTAACTCCGGCCTGTCTATTTTTGGAATTGATGAATGGTTTGCATCTAGATGTGAACCCTTTGTATTTACTTTCATGGAGTCTTCTCTTTACTGTTGACTTAGAGACAGATACACCTACTTCACTGAAAGTGTTCTGGACTTCAGTTGATGTTGTGAACGGGTTCTTCTTCACCAAAGAAAGTATGCGGCGATCATCCACCACTGTTGTCATCCGTGGACGCCCAGGCCTTTTTGAGTTCCCAAGCTCACCAGTCAATTCCTTTTTTCTCAGAATGTACCCGACTGTTGATGTTGCTACTCCAAGCATGTCTGCTATCTCTCTGATGGATTTTTTCTTTTTTTTCAGCCTCAGGATGTTCTGCTTCACCTCAATTGAGAGTTCCTTAGACCGCATGTTGTCTGGTCATAGCAACAGCTTCCAAATGCAAAAACACACACCTGTAATCAACCCCAGACCTTTTAACTACTTCATTGATTACAGGTTAACGAGGGAGATGCCCTTCAGAGTTAATTGCAGCCCTTAGAGTCCCTTGTCCAATTACTTTTGGTCCCTTGAAAAAGAGGAGGCTATGCATTACAGAGCTATGATTCCTAAACCCTTTGTCCGATTTGAATGTGAAAACTCTCATATTGCAGCTGGGAGTGTGCACTTTCAGCCCATATTATATATATAATTGTATTTCTGAACATGTTTTTGTAAACAGCTAAAATAACAAAACTTGTGTCACTGTCCAAATATTTCTGGACCTAACTGTATACACTATGTAATAAACTATGTAAGTGGCAAAAAACAGTTTTAAACAAAAACATACTAAATAACATTTGTGCAGTCTATGAATTTGTTCTAAGAAATAGAATTGCCTCCATCAGATCCTCCTTCATAGGTGACCTCAAAACTGACCTAATAATTTTAAGACTAGAGAACAACCTCTCTACACTAATTTGGGTTGGAGGCAAAGCCGTAACCACATGGGCAACATCTCTAACAATTTCCAGTTATAAAGGAATTGCCTCATGCACAGTGAGTTTTGATGAACAGTTGAATTTTTCTATTTCTTTGAGAGCAAGTGACCATATTTCAGCAACATTTTTCAATCTGCTTGCTATAGGATATCGAGTGATATCAACGCTTTGCCTGCTCCATGTAATCCAAATACTTGTCAAAGTTAAACTCCTCATCTGATGAGGATGAAGATATGGCAGCACTAGCACTGTCAGGACCAAAGTCCTCTTGCGCCTGGCAGTCCTGTAGGCCACTCATCCTAACTGCTACCTCACTCAAAGATTCTTTTCCTTTAGTAAGCTGTTAATCATCAAGCAGTATATGATGACTTGGGTCCAGATGAACGGTATCGCCGCGTTCAAAAACGCCCGATCTATCAAAATATAAAATCAATTAATCTGGTCAGTATACGGCGTAGCGGCAAAAAAATTCCAAACGCCAAAACGACGTTTTTATCTTGTCGCCACAACTTTTCCGCAAAATGCAATAAGAGGTGATCAAAACGTAGCATCTGCGCAAAAATGGTACCATTTAAAAACGTCAGCTCGAGACGCAAAAAATAAGCAGTCACTGAGCCATAGATCCCGAAAAATGAGAACGCTACGGGTCACGGAATATGGCGTAAAACGTGCACCACTTTTTTCGGACAAACTTCCGATTTTTTTTTAACCCCTTATATAAAAGTAAACCTATACATGTTTGGTGTCTACGAACTCGCACTGATGTGAGGCATCACACCCATACATCAGTTTTACCATATAGTGAACACAGTGGATAAAATATCTCAAAAACCATAGTGCTATTGCACTTTTTTTGCAATTTTTCTGCATTTGGAATTTTTTTGCCGTTTTCCAGTACACTATATGGTAAAACTGATGGTTTCATTTAAAAGTACAGCTCATTCCACAAAATATGAGCCCTCACATGACCATATTGACTGAAAAATAAAAAAGTTACGTCTCTCAGAAAAAGAATGTCGAAAAAAAAAAACGGAAAGCGTAAAATCGGCCGGTCGTGAAGGGGTTAATCTTGTTATCCTGTTCACTTTAGCAATTCTGAGAAGAGTGCAACCTTCCTTCTTTCTGAGTGTGGTTACTTTTTACCCTTGCCTGTAGAGGAGGAGCTTCACTGGTGCTCAAGTGCAGCACAGACTTATCTTGGCCAAGACAAAGGCTAGATCCTGAGGCTACATACATTCACACACACTGTTTTTGCGGATCCGTTTTTTATAGTGAAATGCAGTGACCCTGGGCATCCCAGCAAATTCAATGGGTTTCAAGATATGACATTCAGACGCATCGTTTTGTGAGGATCTGTTTTTGGGCTCAAAAACGGATCTTCACAAAGAATAAGCATGTCAGTTTGTGTGGCATTTTTCTAATCTGCTTTTGCTATTGAACACATTATGAGCTCAAAAACCTTTTAAGTGATGCATTTTTTTAAAAAGCTGATCTGCTTTTGCAGCTGAAAAACTTATCCTCAAAAAACGCAGCAAAAACTGTGTGTGAATGTAGCCTTAAGGGCCCGTTACACGTTACGATATATCTAACGATATGTCGTCGGGGTCACGTCGTTAGTGACGCACATCCGGCATCGTTTGACATATTGTAGTGTGTGACAGCTACAAGCGACTGTGAATGAGCAAAAATACTCACCTTATCGTTGCTCGTTGACACGTCGCTCATTTTCAAAAAATTGAATGTCCTTCTGCACACCGGTTGTTCATTGTTCCCGAGGCAGCACACATCGCTCCGTGTGACACCCCGGGAACGATAAACTGCAGCTTACCCGTGTCCCGCCAGCAATGCGGAAGGAAGGAGGTGGGCGGGATGTTACGTCCCGCTCATCTCCGCCCCTCCGCTTCTATTGGCTGGCCGCTGTGTGACGTCGCTGTGAGGCTGAACGTCCCTCCCCCTTCAGGAAGAGGATGTTCGCCGCCCACAGCGAGGTCGTTCGGGAGGTAAGTACGTGTGGCGGGGGTTACCGACTTTGTGCGACACGGGCAACAAATTGCCCGTGTTGCACAAAAAATGGGTGCGGGTGCAATCGCACGATAAATCGCCGTGTGTAAAGCGGCCTTTAGATCAGGAATAGAACAGCCATTTGTAGCACATTTCATAACTTTCCCAAATTCCTATGAAAAAATATTCAGCACATTCTGCATTGACCCACTGTACCCAATTTATTATATATTTTAGGAGTCAGAGTCGGTGCATTTTATACCGACTCCACCAAAATGAACACAGACTCCGACTCCACAGCCCTGGTAGTTTGTGTGCAAATTAATGTAAAGAGAGTCGAGAATGAATTTATAGACTATAACCAGGAACAGGGATTTACAATGCAGACTCAACAATGCTAATTTGTGACAATGTTCAGTACCATAAATGTGAATAAGGTTTTCACAACTATTTTCTCATTTAGTAGGAAAAAAAAATTGCAGAGCAAATCTGCAGATTTTCAGATCCGCACCATGCTGAGAAAACATTGCAGATGTACATTGCAGATTTCACCCTATTGTAATGGGTGAAATTTGTACTTTATTCAGAGAAAAACTGCCAGTACTGCAAAACTATATTAGAAAAGCACATGGAAAGTGCAAAAGGGGCACATATACACGTGGTCAAAATTGTTGGTACTCCTCGTTTAATTAAAGCAAAACCCACAATGGGCACAGATATAACTTGAATCTGTCAAAAGTAATAATAAATAAAAAAAATAATCTATGAAAATGAATAAATGAAAGTCAGACATTGCTTTTCAACCATGCTTCCACAGATTTTTTAAAAAAAATAAAACTCATGAAATAGACCTGGACAGAAATGATGTTACCCCTGAAAATAATGTGATAAAATAGACATGTTAAATAAAGGTGTGTCCACAAAATAGCATCACAGGTGTCTACAATCTTGTAATCAGTCAGTGGGCCTGTATATAGGGCTACAGATATCGGGATGTGAGCACACACAGGGAGACACTCTCCTGCTGACTCACCGTGATACCGCTGGAGCCGCCGCACGGCTGACGATTATAGTGACACCGGAGGGCAGGGGAAGGTACTGGCATCCAGCAGGAGAAGTCTCAGCTCCTGAACCGGCAGCATGTCCAGTTGGCGACAGAGGGAAGTTGGAGCAGGGAGAGGGCCTGGATCACAAGATGGCACCGAGGTCAGAGAGGAGGCGGAGAAAGCAAACAGCCTGCCGGCGTCGCATGGAACCGGCTGCAAAGCTTGCACAGTTTGCAAGACAATCAGAGGAACCACTGGAGGAGCCCGGTAAGATGGTGGAGGAGAACGGGGAGGAGGAGGAAGATCTGGAGGAGGCTGATGGAATAGAGGGAAAACCAGGAGAAGACAAACAGGAGGAGGATTCAGGAGAGCAGCAGGCAGCAGAGGAAATACAGGAGAACCCCACTATTAAGGATGTGTTTCAGGTGGTCTCCTTCTGCAAACAGGCCCTCACAACATTAACCCAGCAGGTGCTGGGAATACAGGGAGATATAGCTACTCAGAAAAGATCAGAAGAAAACTGATATGAGAACCAGTGCTGTGGAGGAAAGAGTGGGGACAGCTGAGGATCATATAGTTACACTGCAAAAAGCAGAGAAAAAGTTCCAGCAGCAGATATCTGAGTTGTCCGCAAAAACGGATGACTTGGAGAACTGTTCCAGGAGGAACAATATAAGACTGGTGGGCATCCCGGAAAAAGTAGAGGGAAGAAATCCTACTGAATTCATAGAAATGTGGCTTAAAGAAAAGATTGGCGCTGATAATTTGACCAAGTTATATGCAATTGAGAGGGCGCACAGAGTCCCAATGCAACCGCAACCACCTGGCAAGGGGCCCCGTATGATGCTGGTGAAACTCCCCCCCCCTCTTTTTTTTTTTTTTTTTCTTTTTTCCCTTTCTCTTCCAGGTTATTACAGTATTGTTGATCTCTTGCTCCTGTCCCTGAGTGTTAGATGGGGCAGGGAGAAGTTTCCTAACACTAAGCTGGACAATGACAGGAGGAGGATAATAATTCCTTTTTTTTTTTCTTCTTCTGGCCGTGCGGCAGCGATTGATAAATGCTTAAGTTTTCAAAAATTCATATGTTAGCAGTTTACATTATATGATATATGCACATGAAAACGAATATGGTGAAGGCGGGAGGTGAGTTAAGCGGACTTTACACGCTACGATATTTCTAGCAATTGCTAGCGATATTGTACGCAAAAGCACCCACCCATGTCGTCGAACATTATCGCTACGGCAGCGTCACACGCACTTACCTGGTCGGCATCGGCGCTGTGACTGTCAAACAATCCCTCCCTCAAGGGGGAGGTGCGTTCGGCATCACCGCAACGTCACTAAGCGGCCGGCCAATCAAAGCGGAGGGGCGGAGATGAGCGGGACGTAACATCCCGCCCACCTCCTTCCTTCCTCATTGCGGGCGAGACGCAAGTACGGTGAGGTTCCTCGCTCCTGCGGTGTCACACACAGCGATGTGTGCTGCCGCAGGAACGACGAAGAACATCTATAAACAACCATTAACAATTTTTGGTTTTAAGACGACCTCTCCATGATAAACGATTTTCACCACTTTGGAGGACGTTTAAGGTCGCTGGTAAGTGTTACACGCTGCGATACCGTTAATGATGCCGGATGTGCGTCACTAACGACGTGACCTCGACGATAAAACAAAAACATTAACAATATCGTAGCGTGTAAAGCCCCCTTAAGGCTATGTCCGCACTTTGCTTTTTACCTACTTTTTACCTGCTTTTTTGCTGCTTTTTCAACTGCAGCTTTTAATGCCGAAATGGATGTGTTCTGCTTTTCAAGCATAGTCTATGGGAATTTGGGTTTCTTGTCCGCACTATGTAGTTCAAAATACTGCCTTTTTGTGGTAGAAATTTGGGCAAAAACTCTGCTTTTCAAAGAAGCAACATGTCAATTGTTTTTGCCATATGTGTTTTGAACTGCAAAGCAGAGTTTTTGCCCAAATTTCTGCCACAAAAAGGCAGCATTTTGAACAGCATAGTGCGTACAAGAAACCCAAATTCCCATAGACTATGCTTGAAAAGCAGAACACATCCATTTTGGCATTAAACGCTGTAGTTGAAAAAGCAGCAAAAAGCAGACAAAAAGCAAAGTGCGGACA
This sequence comes from Anomaloglossus baeobatrachus, assembly GCF_048569485.1. Taxonomy (NCBI): domain Eukaryota; kingdom Metazoa; phylum Chordata; class Amphibia; order Anura; family Aromobatidae; genus Anomaloglossus; species Anomaloglossus baeobatrachus. Next base: position 658,033,108 of record NC_134354.1, read on the forward strand.
TAGCCTAAGGGGGTTCTGCTCATTGGAATGAGACAGGTTTGGTATGAGAGAAAAGGAGGAAGGAGGTTGACCGGTCTGGGGGAGACAGACCTCATTCCCTATAAGGGAGTTAAAGATGTAAAACGGAGGTGGAGGAGTTTTGTTGGGGTGGTTCTAGGGGGCGGGTTAGGGAAGGGAAAGACTCAGCGTACAGAGGGACAGGAGGTTTGTTTAAAGATAACCAGTAATTTTCAACATGGGAGAAGAGATTAAAATATTATGTTGGAATGTAAGGAGACTCTCAGATAGAGGTAGAAGAGACGCAATGATAAAATATATGCTAGACCAGAGACCATCAATAATGTGTTTATTGGAGACGCATTTGACGAGCGAAACGACAAATGTACTGAACAAGCGATGGGTGCAAAAGGCGTATCACTCTACTTTTTCTACTTATGCTAGAGGGGTCTCTGTGTTGGTCCATAGATCCGCCCTATATGAAGAAGTGGAGACATGGATAGCTACAGCGGGACAATATGTAATGGTGATCTGTAATATAACAAGCCATGGAGAAAAAGACATGGATCGCACATCCCAAAAATACATTGATCTAAAAGCCACTAGGCAAAAATTTAAATAGAACATGAGGTTCTTAGTTACCATTCTGATCAGACTGTATTAAGCCCACTGCCACGTCACGGCGAACCTCTTAAGTGGGTCCCTAATCTAAAGCCTTTATGGTGCGGCACTGTGCGCCAACCACTGCCGCAGCGACAAAGCAACAGCAAGGCAGGCGACCTGGCGCCTCACAGCACCCATGCTGCAAGGCAAAGCCCCCAAGGCTCCAGGCCGCACTGCCCCACTGTCACGACATCACCACAACAGCGGCCACCGCACAGCACCAACACACAGTGAGAGAAGCTGCGCACTCACCTCCCACCGGCTCCCATGTGTAAACTGGGAGCAAAAAAGGCTGACCCCTCTTGCAGTCTCCTGCTGATTAAAAACACCTGTGCCAAATGGGGGGAGTGCAGATCCAAGCAAAAACAGAGGGGGATAGACTGTTATATAACAAGCCATGGAGAAAAAGACAAAAGAACCTCATGTTCTATTTAATTTTTTGCCTAGCGGCTTTAGATCATTGTATTTTTGGGATGTGCGATCCATGTCTTTTTCTTCATAGAATGGTGATCTGTAAGGCTCCTTTCACACATCAGGTTTTTGCTGTGCGGCACAATCCGGCTCTTTGCGGAAAAAACACATCCGGTTTTTTTTACGCCAGGTGCGTTTTTTCCTCAGACTTTTATTAGTGCGGATTGTGCCGCATGTACTTGTGTTTGATCCAGTTTTTGCCGGATGCGGCAAAAATCGTCACTCCGGCGGCCGCACAGGATGCAGAGAGGAACGTTTTTTCCCAGCGGCAAAAAACTGCATAGCGCTGCCTGGTGCGACGCTGTGCGGCATGGTGCATAATGAAGTCTATGTGCACCGGATATGGTGGCATGCATCAAACGCCGGAAGCATCTACCGGTTCCATTTTTTACTTCTGAGCATGCCCAGAAGTGATATAAATTCATTGCTTGTCAGAAAATCAATCACTCACTCACACTCTCTGTCACTGACTCACTCACTCACTAACTCATTCACTCTCTCTTTCCTACTCACCGATCACTGGCGCGGCGCTGCACGGCTGTCACACTGCTTTGGCGGCTTCTCCTGATTTGAAAATTCCTGGCCGTCCATTATTCAATCTCGTATTCACTGCTTTCCCCACCCACCGGCGCCTATGATTGTTTGCATGCAGACACCCCCCCACGCTGAGTGACAGGTGTCTCACTGCAACCAATCACAGCCGCCGGTGGGCAGGTCTATATCTTGCAGTAAAATAAATAAACAATTAAAAACAACGACGTGCGGCCCCGCCCCAATTTTGATAAGCCACATGGCTGAAGGCTAGTATTCTCAGGATGGGGAGCCCCACGTTATGGGGAGCCCCCAGCCTAACAATATCAGCCAGCAGCCGCCCGGAATTGCCGCATCCATTAAATGCGACAGTCCCGGGACTCTACCCGGCTCATCCCGAATTGCCCTGGTGCGGTGAAAAAATACTTTATTTGGAATAAAAGACAAAAAAACACCCTCTTTCACCATTTTATTAAAATCCCCAAATACCCCTCCAGGTCTGAAGTAATCCACAGAGGTCCCACGACGATTTCAGCTCTGCTACATGAAGCTGACAGGAGCAGCAGTAGAACACGAGCACTCTGTGTCAGATCCACGCAGCAACTGAAGTGAATCGCGCTGTCAGCAGGGACGTTACTGAGGTAATGCCGGGGCGTGTGCGGTGATGATGCATGTGAGAGTGACTGCGTATGTGGTGATGATGCGTGCGGGAGTGCCTGCATGTGCGGTGATGATGCGTGCGGTAGAGCCTGCATGTGCGGTGACGATGCATGAGAGAGTGCCTGTGTGTGCGGTGATGATGCGTGCGGGAGTGCCTGCGTGTGCGGGGATGATGCGTGCGGTAGTGCCTGCGTGTGCGGTGATGCGTGCAGTAGTGCCTGCGTGTGCGGTGATGATGCGTGCGGTAGTGCCTGCGTGTGCAGTGATGCGTGCAGTAGTGCCTGCGTGTGTGGTGATGATGCGTGTGGTAGTGCCTGCGTGTGCGGTGACGATGCGTGAGGGAGTGCCTGCGTGTGAGGTGATGATGCGTGCGGGAGTGCCTGTGTGTGCGGGGATGATGGGTGCGGGAGTGCCTGAGTGTGCGGTGATGATGCATGCGGGAGTGCCTGCGTATGTGGTGATGATGCGTGCGGGAGTGCCTGCATGTGCGGTGATGATGCGTGCGGTAGAGCCTGCATGTGCGGTGACGATGCGTGAGAGAGTGCCTGTGTGTGCGGTGATGATGCGTGCGGGAGTGCCTGCGTGTGCGGGGATGACGCGTGCGGTAGTGCCTGCGTGTGCAGTGATGCGTGCGGTAGTGCCTGCGTGTGCGGTGACGATGCGTGAGGGAGTGCCTGCGTGTGAGGTGATGATGTGTGCGGGAGTGCCTGCGTGTGCGGGGGTGATGGGTGCGGGAGTGCCTGAGTGTGCGGTGATGATGCGTGCGGGAGTGCCTGCGTGTGCGGGGATGATGCGTGCAGGAGTGCCTGAGTGTGCGTTGATGATGCGTGCGGGAGTGCCTGCGTGTGCGGGGATGATGCGTGCGGAGTGCCTGCGTGTGCGGTGATGATGCGTGCGGGAGTGCCTGCGTGTGCGGGGATGATGCGTGCGGGAGTGCCTGCATGTGCGGGGATGATGCGTGTGGGAGTGCCTGCATGTGCGGTGATGATGCGTGCGCGGGTGCCTGCATGTGCGGGGATGATGCGTGCGGGAGTGCCTGCGTATGTGGTGATGATGCGTGTGGGAGTGCCTGCGTGTGCGGTGATGATGCGTGCGGGAGTGCCTGCGTATGCGGGGATGATGCGTGCGGGAGTGCCTGCATGTGCGGTGATGATGCGTGCGGGGGTGCCTGCATGTGCGGGGATAATGCGTGTGGGAGTGCCTGCGTGTGTGGTGATGATGCGTGCGGGAGTGCCTGCGTGTGCGGTGATGATGCATGCGGGAGTGCCTGCGTGCGCGGGGATAATTCGTGTGGGAGTGCCTGCGTGCGCGGTGATGATGTGTGCGGGAGTGCCTGCGTGCACGGTGATGATGCGTGCGGGAGTGCCTGCGTGTGTGGGGATGATGCGTGCGGGAGTGCCTGCGTGTGCGGAGATGATGCGTGTGGGAGTGCCTGCATGTGCGGTGATGATGCGTGCGGGAGTGCCTGCGTGTGCGGTGATGATGCGTGCGGGAGTGCCTGCATTTGCGGTGATGATGCGTGCGGGGGTGCCTGCATGTGTGGGGATGATGCGTGCGGGAGTGCCTGCGTGTGCGGGGATGATGCGTGCGGGAGTGCCTGCGTGCACGGTGATGATGCATGCGGGAGTGCCTGCGTGTGCGGGGATGATGCGTGCGGGAGTGCCTGCGTGTGCGTGGATGATGCGTGTGGGAGTGCCTGCGTGTGCGGGGATGATGCGTGTGGGAGTGCCTGCGTGTGCGGTGATGATGCGTGCAGGAGTGCCTGCGTGTGCGGTGATGATGCGTGCGGGAGTGCCTGCGTGTGCGGGGATGATGCGTGCGGGAGTGCCTGCGTGTGCGGGGATGATGCGTGTGGGAGTGCCTGCGTGTGCGGGGATGATGCGTGTGGGAGTGCCTGCGTGCGCGGTGATGATGCGTGCGGGAGTGCCTGCGTGCACGGTGATGATGCGTGTGGGAGTGCCTGCGTGTGCGGGGATGATGCGTGCGGGAATGCCTGCGTGCACGACAACGGGAGATTTGGTTACGGAGGGGGTAGATATTCTGGACACGTTCGCAGCCTTTTATGAGGAATTATATTCTACTAGAGGGGAGACGAGACAGAGCGACCTAGAGGCTTTCTTAGGTACAATGACATCACCCAAATTACAGAGACAGAGAAACACAGTCTAGAGGGCCCTATCACACTTGAGGAGATAGAGAGAGCTTTGCATGGCATGGCAAATGAAAAAGCCCCGGGGGTAGATGATCTGCCGGTGGAGGTATACAAATCTCTGGAAGAAATACTCATACCCAATTTGCTGAGTGTCTTGGAGGAGGCAAGGGAGAGGGGGACACTGCCAGAGTCTATGACGGAGGCGATAATAACAGTAACACCTAAAGAGGATAAGGATCCAAAACTCCCCGACTCATACAGGCCCATCTCACTGTTAACGACGGATGTAAAAATTTTGGCCAAAGTACTCTCTAATCGATTAACAGAAGTGATATCTACCCTATTCCACCAGGATCAGTCGGGTTTTATACCTAATAGATCCACGGCAAAAAATATACGAAGATTATACCTTAACATGCAACTGCCAGTGGACAATCCGGGACAAAGGGTAATAGCTTCATTAGATGCTCATAAAGCATTTGACAGTGTGGAATGGGGATATCTGTGGGGAGTGCTAAGACATATAGGATTTGGCCCTAATTTTATATCCTGGATACAGTGGTTATATGCTAGACCAGTAGCTAAAGTGAGGATTAATGGAATGTTGTCACACACGGTGGATCTACAAAGGGGTACTCGCCAAGGAAGTCCGCTATCGCCTCTCCTTTTTGCTCTGACAGTGGAACCACTGGCGGCTGCTATACGGCAGAACAGAGACATAAAGGGATTTGTATATGGCCATCTAGAAGAGAAGATAGCCCTCTATGCAGATGACATTCTATTGTTTCTGGGAGACCCAGGGGCATCGTTGAGCTGTGCCACGCAGGTGATCGAGCGGTACGGGGGGATCTCTGGACTGACTATCAATTAGACCAAATCGAATCTGTTTCAGGTGGACGCGGGAGTGGATAGGTCGATCCTGGGTGATGAGGTCAACAGACTGCGGGTTGTGGACCAGTTTAGATATCTGGGCATTCAGGTATCCATGCCAATTGGGAACTAAATTATTATTAATCTAGTCCCTTTGCTGAAGCAACTGCGAATTAAAATAAGCTTTATTTATCAGTAATAGGACGGATTAATCTTATTAAAATGGTGCTTATGCCCAAGATACTCTATGTTGCACAATTCTCCTGTTTGGATCCCTCAGAGTCACTTTAAGGAGATTGATTCCATGTTCCGTGCGCTAATATGGAAGAACAAACAAGCCAGACTTAAACTCGAGACGCTACAGAGACCGAAGGATGAGGGGGGGCTAGCACTTCCCAATCTGGGAATATATTATCTGGCAGCTCAGAGTCAACATTTCATGGGATGGGCAGATTTAGGGGTGGTAGACCCAGCATCCAGACTGTTAGGGCATGTTCTGCATCGGAAACCATTAGTGTTTGGTCTAGAGGACGGATCATTTGGTAGAATAGGAAAAACGAACCCCACATTTAGCCTGATGAATAGAATCTGGAGGAAGATCAAGCGAATAAGAGGGATTACAGCAATAACTGAATTCTCTACGTTGTGGGACAATGAAAACTGCTCTGAGATATACAAGATAGGCAAAATTAAGGAATGGGCACATAAAGGTATATGGTATATGGGGCAAATTCTTAGCCAGGGACGTCTGAAATCGTTTACACAAATAAGGATGGAGTTTGGGATATCCCCACTTGGGTGGTACCAGTACAAACGGTTGGCGCATGCAGTGGTGACTAAGGGGGTTAAGCAATCATTGCTGGTACAGGCAGAACTAGTACTGAAATATGTGTGTAGTAGTGGACCCACAAGAGGAATCATATCTACTATATATAGGGACCTACTGCATACATATTTGCTTGATCACCCTGCAAACACTAGGACTAAATGGGAGGCAGAGATAGACTGGATCACTGATGAGGTATGGGATAGTGTTTTGGAATACATGCCGAAATTATCAATGAGTGAACCAGCAAGATTATCCCACCTCTACGTGGTGCATAGGGCATATAGATCCCCGCTAATTATGTATAAAATGGGATTGAGGAGTAACTCCGACTATCCTAGATGTAATGGAGAAGGTGCCGGCATTTTCCACATGATGTGGATGTGCCCCAGGTTGGCACCCTTTTGGATAACTGTTCTTAATAGAATAGAAGGAGCTTATAGATGTAAACTTCCCAGACTACCCCTGGTATGTCTTTTAGGTTACGTGGAAGAAATTAGAGTAAACAACAATTTTAAAATAGCGATAGCCAGACTGCTGTATGCGGCAAGGAAAGTAATTGCCAAACACTGGATGCAGGGGGACCCACCGACTAGAGGGGAATTTGTCACATATGTTAATCATATTGTTTGAATGGAGAGAAGCATATACGGGAAAAGGAAACAACTTGCACTTTCTGATAGATTGTGGAATCTGTGGTTGCAATATGGCTAAATATTAGAGTTGGGAGATGTTGGACTAGGGGCAGAGATAGTTCTATACATTCCAATATATGCTATTGAAGGGTTAAAATGTAAGATCTTTGATATTGATATGGGTAATATGTTCGCTGAGGGGGAGGGGATGTTGGGGAGGGAAAGTTTATAGTTCTGCTCGTTATTGCTGAAAATATAACACATGTTTTGTATACTTGGTGAAAAATAAAATTTATCTGATTACAAAAAAAAATATAGGTGAACTTTAAGCTCAAGGAACATCAGAGTCAGTTCGCACCATCCATCGTTTTTTGAGCCAAAGTGGACTTCATGGGAGACGACCAAGGAGACACCATTTTTGAAAAAAAAAAATAATAAAAAAGCCAGACTGGAATTTGCCAAACTACATGTTGACAAGCCAAAAAGCTTCTGGAAGAATGTCCAGATGAAACAAAAATGGAACTTTTTGTCTAAAAGTGGTCATCATGGAAGAATTGCGGCCAGAAAAACCATATATTTGATATGGGAACAAGACTAAGCGATTCAGCTATGCCTAAAAACATAGGAACTGGGATGCAGAAAAATGGCAGCTGTTGTTATGAACTGATGAGTAAAATTGTGAAATATTTAGTGGCAAAAGAAAACAAATTGTTCTCCAAAGGGCTGGTGAGTGGTGCGTACAACGAATGTCTGCATTTTAGCAAATGGATTTGAGGATTTGGATTAATGATGTCCTCAATGCTGAGACATATAGGCAGATACTTATACATTATACCGTCAATACCGTCAGGCAGGCGTCTGATTAGCTCCAAATTTATTAATCAGCAGGAAAACAGCACCAAACATACAGCCAAAGTCAGTAAGAATGTTTTCAGCATAAAGAACAACCATGCTGTCGAGCCATACCCCAGTGGTGGAAACATAAATCTGAGAAAAACGTTGAAAATGCTCCTGCTTCTCTACCACTGATAATGTAAATATTTTATTCTATCTATCCATGGGACAACACTGAAGATATGTCACTCTGATACAATGTAAAGTAGTCAGTGTGCAGCTTGTGTAACAGTGTAAATTTGGTGCCCTCTAAATAACTCAACACAGCTATTAATGTCAAAACCGCTGGCAACAAAAATGAATACATCCCTAAGTGAAAATGGCCAAATTGTGCACAAAGTATCAACATTTTGTGTGGACACCCTAATTTTCAAGCACTGCCTTAACTCTCTTGGGCATGAAGTTAGCTTCACAGGAGCTACTGGAATCTTCTTCCCTCCTCCACAATAACATCACGGAGTTGGTTGGTGTTACAGACCTTGTGCTCCTCCATCTTTCATTTTAGAATGCCCCACAAATGCTTAATAGGGTTTAGGTCAGGAGACATGGTTGGCCAGTCCAGCACTTTTACCCTCAGGAAGGCAGTGATTGTCTTGTAAGTGTCTCCAAAAAAACAGGCGGTTCTGCACCACTAAAAAAAAGTCTATCCCATGGAGATTTGTGGAATAGGAAAGCAGTATATACAGTGCCTTGTGAAAGTATTCGGCCCCCTTACATTTTTCAACCTTTTCCTACATTTCAGGCTTCAAACATAAAGATAAAAATTTAATTTTATGGTGGTGAATCAACAACAAGTGGGACACAATTGTGAAGGGGAACAATATTTATTGCTTATTTAAAGTTTTGTAAAAAATAACTGAAAAGTGGGGCGTACAATATTATTTGGCCGCTTTACTTTCAGTGCATCAATCTCACTCCAGAAGTTCATTGAGGATCTCTGAATGATCCAATGTTGTCCTAAATGACTGATGATGATAAATATAATCCACCTGTGTGTAATGAAGTCTCCGTATAAATGCACCACATCAGTGTTCTGTTTAAACCGCAGATAGCATCATGAAGACCAAGGAACACAACAGGCAGGTCCGTGATACTGTTGTGGAGAAGTTTAAAGCCAAATTTAGTTGAAAAAAGATTTCCAAAACTTTAAACATCCTAAGAAGCACTGTGCAAGCGATGATATTGAAATGGAAGGAGTATCATACCACTGCAAATTTACCAAGACCTGGCCGTCCTTCAAACATTTCATCTCAAACAAGGAGAAGACTGATCAGAGATGCAACCAAGAGGCCCATGATCACTCTGGATGAACTGCAGAGATCTACAGCTGAGGTGGGAGAGTCTGTCCATAGGACAACAATCAGTCATACACTGCACAAATCTGGCCTATATGGAAGAGTGGCAAGAAGAAAGCCGTTTCGCAAAGATATCCATAAAAAGTGTCATTTTAAGTTTGCCACAAGCCACCTGGGAGACACACCAAACATGTGGCAGAAGGTGCTCTGGTCAGATGAAACCAAAATCTAACTTTTTGGGCACAATGCCAAACGATATGTTTGGTGTAAAAGCAACACAGCTCATCACCCTGAACACACCATCCCCACTGTCAAACATGGTGGTGGCAGCATCATGGTTTGGGCCTGCTTTGCTTTAGCAGGGACAGGAAGGATGGTTAAAATTGATGGGAAGATGGATGGAGCCAAATACAGGACCATTCTTGAAGAAAACCTTTTGGAGTCTGCAAGACCTGAGACTAAAGCGGGCTTTACACGCTGCGACATCGCTAATGCGGAGTCGTTGGGGTCACGGAATTTGTGACGCACATCCGGCCGCATTAGCGATGCCGTTGCGTGTTACACCGATAAGCGATTTTGCATCGTTTCAAAAACGTGCAAAATCGCTAATCGGCGACATGGGGGTCCATTCTCAAATCTCGTTACTGCAGCAGTAACGAGGTTGTTCCTCGTTCCTGCGGCAGCACACATCGCTGCGTGTGACGCCGCAAGAACGAGGAAGCTCCCCTTACCTGCCTCCCGGCCGCTATGAGGAAGGAAGGAGGTGGGCGGGATGTTACGTCCCGCTCAGCTCCGCCCCTCCGCTGCTATTGGGTGGCGGTTCAGTGACGTCGCTGTGACGCCGCACGGACCGCCCCCTTAGAAAGGAGGCGGTTCGCCCGTCACAGCGACGTCGCCGGACAGGTAAGTATGTGTGAAGGCTCTGTGCGATGTTGTGCGGCACGGGCAGCGATTTACCCGTGTCGCGCAGCAGATGGGGGCGGGTACCCACACTAGCGATATCGGGACCGATATCGCAGTGTGTAAAGTAGCCTTTAGACAGAGATTTTTCTTTCAACAAGACAATGATCCAAAACATAAAGCAAAATCTACAATGGAATGGTTCACAAATAAATGTATCCAGGTGTTAGAATGGCCAAGTCAAAGTCCAGACCTGAATCTAATCGAGAATCTGTGGAAAGAGCTGACAACTGCTGTTCACAAACGCTCTCCATCCAACTTCACTGAACTCGAGCTGTTTTCAAAGGAAGAATGGGCAAGAATTTCAGTCTCTCGATGTGCAAAACCGATAGAGACATACCCCAAGCGACTTGCAGCTGTAATCGCAGCAAAAGGTGGCGATAGAAAGTATTAACATAAAAGGGGCCGAATAATATTGCACGCCCCAATTTTCAGTTATTTATTTTTTACAAAAATTAAAATAAGCAATAAACATCGTTCAACTTCAAAGTTGTGTCCCATTTGTTGTTGATTCTTCACCATAACATTAAAATTTTTATTTCTCTATCGCTTCATTGGGGGACACAGGAAACCATGGGTGTATGCTGCTGGGACTAGGAGGTGACACTATGCAAATAAGAAAGTTGACTCCTCCCACGTAGTATACACCCACTGACCGGAGCTGAGGAGATCAGTTTTTGCTTAGTGTCCGAGGAGGTTGGACACGCAGGGGCTGCTCTCAGCCCCTCAGGTTTGTATTGTTGCGTTTTATTAATGTTTTCCCTTTGTTTTTCAGACACAGCTCGTCGGGCGACAGGGTGTAATCGCTCACCCTGCTCTCCCCCCTAGAGACCGGTCGCACAGAAGTGGGGTCCGTCCGCCACTTCTGTTGTCCTCCGTGTCTGTCTGGCAGGACCCTACCCCCCTAACACTCTCAAGACTGTTTGGGGGGCATCCGCACAGAGGGACAGGCGGATGGTCCTTGCCCCCCTCCCCAAACTCTCTCGCTCCCGAGCCTGATTGTGGGGTAGGAGGACGAAGACCGTACCCAGGATGGAGAGGTACCCTTCCGGTCTCCCCCCGACTATGCCCGGGACGACCGTCGAGATGTCTTCGCTCGCCTTCCAGGATGGATCCAGGATCAAGACAAGCCGGGACCTCAGATAAGTACTCCACTCCCCCCTCCTTCTTCCCCGTCCTGGGTCATGGGGAGGGATCCCGGGTATAGAATTCCCACGGTCTTTTCCTCCTGGGTCAGGGGGTCCTATATCTCCCCTAGAACCCCCCTCCATAGGCCCCTCGGTAGCTTTTTTCCCCGGTTCCCTGACCTCCCTGCACTCCCCCAACCGGCCCCCCTGCTGTGGCGTCCTCTATCTGGCGTCCCCTCCGGCGGCCTACCCTCAAAACCTAGCCCCCGGCTCCATTGCGGCCCGGCGTCCACTCCGGCGGCCTACCGGCGGCCTACCTTAAAATTTAGCCCCCGGCTTCATTGCGGCCCTATCAGGGTCCGTGCGCTCTCATGGCCACGCCCCCAGCCGGGGTTTCTGCCCGCGCGCGCAGGCTTTTCAAACTCTGGCCCTTTTGCTCCCCTGTGCAAGCGCCGCCACCCTACTCTTCCCGGCGCCGAGACTCCCGGGGAACGTCTTCTCTGCCCGCACTTCCAGCCTCCCGGCCTGGTAAGTAGCTCTGCCGCCTCAGCTTCAGCGCCCCCCCGCAGGCAGCCAGTGCGACTCAGGGCCCAGCGCGCCCCCGCAGGCAGACGGATCTCTGCACTACCTGAAGCCAAGCTCCCCCGCAGTCACCCCGGGCTGCCCAGACACCACTCCCAGTCTCTTCAAGACTGATATGTAAAAAAAAAAAAAAAAGAAGAAAGCCTTAAGCATACCTCAAAACTGGCTCTCATATTATCATATTATTTTTACTTCCATGGGCACCTACCCCGGATTCCGGAGTGCAGTTCACTTAGTGAGCTGTCCCCCCTCTAACACATAGTGCATGTCTATAGAGCTACTCCAGCCCAGGAGTATTAACACCCCCCCCTTCTACAGGTGCGACGTGACACTCTCCCACACGCACTCCATGCTACGGGCCAACGGTTCCCTGGCAGGTCACCTTTCTCCATTTCTAGGGGTATTCCAGTGTTCTGTGGTCCTAGCCACTTCCACTGTCAGTGTGTCTCGTGCTCCTGCCTACTCTCCTGTACCCACTATCTAGTGTGTCAGTGTTCCTCATGTCCCTATCTACCGTAGGGTCACTATCTGTGGGTTAATGTTCCTCATGTCCTATCTGCTACAGGGTCATTGACCTGTCCACTTATCCAGTGTGCCAGTGTCTCCACGTACCTGTCCTCTATCCAGTGTACCAGTGTTTTCTCTATGCACCGCTTTACACCAGCGCGCCTGGGTCCCCATTTACCTGTCTACTATACAGTGTGCCAGTGTCCCCATGTACCTGTCCACTACCCAGTGTGCCAGTGTTTCGCTTGCAATGGCCTACACCAGTATGCCCGTGGTCTTCTCTTGTGTGCCAGTGTCTTTATGTACTTGCCCACTATCCAGTGTGCCAGCATTTGCCTCTTACTTGTCTACTATCCAGTGTGTCAGCGTCTCTACGCACTGGCCTACACCTCCGTGCGAGCGCTTCCCTGTCTCTGTCCAGTGTGCCAGTGTCTGTGCCATGCCAGTGTGCCCCAATTCCCAGGTGCCTTTGGGATCCTGCCCGCTATTCAGTGGGCCGGCGTTACTACGCGCATTTGTTTACTCTGGTGTACCAGTGTCTTCTCGAGCCGGCTCACTATTCCATGCGCTAGTGTTTTCTTTACGCACATGTTTACACCACCGTACCAGTGTTGCGTGAACCTACCCACTGTTTGGGGTGTCAGGTCTTTACTCGCACCTGTCTGTTTCTGCGGACAAAAGAATTTTTTTGTATATGGACCATCATGTCCAGCATCCAGATTGACAGTTCCACAGATCTGTCCACTGCTTGTGTGCCATTGTCTCTATATGTCGTTCCATCTTCCAGGGTGCCAGTATCCACTATCCAGAGTGTCTCTGTGTACCTACTCACCCATCCGGTGTGCCAGTGTTTCTTGAATGGGCCCTCTATCTCGTGTGCCTGTATGCTATACGCACCTGTATACTACAGCGTGACAAGGATTTGATGAGCCGTGCCAGTATCCACTATCCAGTGTATCTCTATGCACCTACCCACCTTCCGGTGTGCTAGTGTTTTCTTGCATGTGCCCTCTAACTTTTGTGCCAGCGTTTTCTATATGCACCTGTATACTACAGCGTGACAGTGAATTGATGAGCCTGCCCACTAGCCTATGGGCCAGCACTTATCTCAACCAGAAGCCAGATACAGCAACTGGCTTAAGTGCTTTGTTCAGCTTTTCCGCTCATCTCTGACCAAGGCGAGAGCTCCATCCATCTCTGCCCCATGAGGCGGCACGGCAGCAGCTGTCACATTCAGTGCCAGTACTCATGATCGATGATCCTGCCCGCTATCCAATGGGCTAGCGTTTCTCCACACCAGAGGCTGGATACTGTAACAGGTATGTGTTTCTCTACTCACAACCCAATGAGTCGAACAGACTGGGTCACCTAGTGAGTCATGTATCTCCCTCATCTTCGACTGAGACGAGGACTGTGTTCTGCATGGACCCCATGATGCGGCACGGTTGCAACTGTCAATAGGTTGCTTACCAGTGACCCAGGACTCTCTCCTACTTCAAACCACCCATTCAGGTGACCAGGAGGTAAGCCAGGGTCCTTTGGACCAGTTCATTGTCTTTCCTTCCTGCACCAGCTATTTACTCACTTCTCAGTGATCTGCATCCATACCTCTGGAGTAACCTTGAGGTAAGGCTACACGCGACCATTTAACTGGAGGGTCGTGTGCTTCACCCCGGCAGCGAGCACAGACCCAATGATGCGGCACAGCAGCAGCTCTCTTTTGGTCGCTTCCAAGTGACTCAAGACCTTCTCCTACCTTGCTCCATGCATGTAGGCTAACCACGAGGTAAGGCTTCTTCTCTCTTGACCGTACGTTGGCTCCGTCGTTTCTTAAAGCAGCAGTCATTTTGGTTCCCAAATGAGGTAAGCAGGGTACAGCTCTGTCTGCTAACCAGTATGTTGTCCGTTTTACTTCCTGCCACCCTTCTCGGGTGGTTCATAGTACTTCTGGTATCCGCCTATTATTTGGCTTAGACCAGCCTTGGCTGCGCCCTTCACTAGGGTTCCGGCCAGGTACTGTATATGTTTAAAACTATAGGTCGTTTCTTACATTCTCTCTCTTTCAGATAGAGTTCAGATTCCTTAGTCCCTTCTCAGTCAACAGATGAAGTTAAGAACCAGACACAGGATCGTCCAATCATCGATTCCACGGAGGACCAGTTTCCCCAAGTGACTCCTAGTATCCTGATGGCCCGGTCATTGGGCTCACTCTTCCGGACAGGTTGTAGGTTCCAATGATTGTCTTCTGTCCTCTTTCCACAACAGAATCATTCAGGGAGCCCTGATTACTCAGGCCACTGGGTGTTTCCACCCGAACACTCAACACTACAGCGAGTGGTCCCCGTCTGATCTACCAGTCTTCACCAACACCTAGACATGACCTGCTTCAGTTTCAGGCCAAGAGGGGTCTTCATTCCCCTGTACCGGGTCTGCCTCACTTCCCTCGTAGCCATTCTAGATGGCTCTTGGAGATATGCTAGATCTCTCCGTAGTCTCAAATTCCATGTCCGCTCTCCACAGCTCTGTCTCAGTCGCTTGTGCATCCCTGCACTTTTCAAGCAAAGTTCATGCCAGACCACTTAAACTCACATATTCTCGCTCATCCCCTTCCCTTCGTCGTCACTTCTAGTTGTGACGTGATGACGCGTTTTATAATAATAATGAGAATATTTTATTCATCCTTCCGTCACTCTCCCATTTTCCTTGCCACCTTCCAGGGATAGGCGTCCCTCCCCTGGTCGGCTAGCGATTAAGCCGACGACATAGTCCGAGCCCTTTCTCGAAGTCCCCCTTGAAAGGGTCTTCCTTCTCCCACTTCAGGTCATACTTCCCAGGTCTTGTGCCTTTTTGTCATTCTCAGGAGCCCTCCATCATGGGGGTTCTCCTTCCCATAATTCACCGCAATGGTCACCCAGTGCCCGACTCCAGAGTTCGAGTTTTTCCCAGTCATGTCATTGTAGATGCTCGGACTCCCTTCTCCTGTCTGTCACGTCATAGTAGAAATTGGTCCTGGGAATTCCTTTGCCTCCTTAACCTTGTCATTTTTCTCCAAACCTCACAGGTTCTCTGGACCCCGTCAAGGCACAGGAGAATTATCTCCCGTACTATTTTCCCCGCCTGCAGGCTGTACGTCCACTAAAGTCAGATCACTTCCTCAGGTGCTGTGGAATCAACAGGTCAAGTTCCCCTATGGCAGGATTCCCTTACACTCTTCTCGAGTATCTCGACTCCCTTGCAACCTTTTAGGCAGTCGGTTTCTCTTTTAGTCTTCCTGCGGCAATAAGGGGCCAAGGCTCCTTTGGCCTCCGCTTCCTGGCACCTACCTCTTCCAGGTGCCCTAGTTCTTCGCTCATTCTTCCACTCTCAAACGTAGTACCAGGGCCTGTCGGGTTCTTTCTCTCTTAGCCCGACCTATTGCTGTCAGTCGCCTTAGATCCTTAGCTTCTTAGGTACAGATCTCAGAGGATGCAGTTTCTCCCTGATCATCCTATTCCCCAGCACACGCTTTTTACACTAGCTCTTAGTACTCCCTAGTACTCTAACTCTTCTCCTGTACTTCGGCCCCTGGCCGGTTAAGGGTTTCCTTACGGGGTCTAGGACCAGGTTCCGGTCTTAGAATCTTGTCTCTGCTAACCCTGTTTTCGGGTCCTTCTCTTCCCACCCTTGGGGACTGCTTTAGGACATCCCATGGTTTCCTGTGTCCCCCAATGAAGCGATAGAGAAAAGTAGATTTTGGGTACTCACCGTAAAATCTCTTTCTCGGAGCCTTCATTGGGGGACACATCACCTGCCCTTTTCTAAGACTTCAATGGATCCGGAATGTTATAGTTTTCAAGCTTCTCCTCGTACTGCTTTTACACAAACTGATCTCCTCAGCTCCGGTCAGTAGGTGTATACTACGTGGGAGGAGTCAACTTTCTTATTTGCATAGTGTCACCTCCTAGTCCCAGCAGCATACACCCATGGTTTCCTGTGTCCCCCAATGAAGGCTCCGAGAAAGAGATTTTACGGTGAGTACCCAAAATCTACTTTTTTATGTTTGAAGCCTGAAATGTGGAAAAAGGTTGAAAAATTCAAGGGAGGTGAATACTTTTGCAAGGCATTGTATCTCTGGATTAAGCACTATATAGCGATGCTCACTATAAATCTATTGTCCAGTAATAAATTCAAAAAGCAAGAAAGAAATAAGAGTGGTCCAACAAAAAACAGGAGGAAGAAATTTGTAAAGGGCACTCACAATCCTTAAAAAACAAGATTTTACTCACATTTTAAATGTCCAGGCGAGGCAGGAAAAAGAGATATAAGAAATAAGAGTGACACTCATCATAGAGTAAAAATTGACTTTATTCTGTTTCAAACATTAAAAAGCTGCGGGTCAGTGATTGGATGCGGGCCATACGGAGGATAACGGTCATTTTGCGCCTTCAGCACTTTCACAGGTCCTGACCGCTTAACGACTGGACTGAGACATATGAGTTTTCACAAGACCGATGAGATTGTTCCAATTTTTTTTCACTGATCTATCCATGTAGAAAAGTGTCTTCATGCTCAGGTCTTGACCTTGGGTTCGCAAGTTTTCACCATTGTGAGTTGCAAAAACAATAGGGAATTGGACTACTGTCCACTCTCACTATGTCCCAATCTTCATTGGTTAGGGTAGATAGATATATGTTGTTCGTCATTCACTAAAGCGGGCTTTACACCCTGCGACATCACTAGCATTTGCTGGCGATGTCGAGCGCGATAGCACCCGCCTCCGTCGTACGGCCAATATGTGGTGATCGCTGCCGTAGCGAACATTATCGCTATGGCAGCGTCACACGCACATACCTTGCATGCAACGTCGCTCTGGCCGGCGAACCGCCTTCTTTCTAAGGGGGCGGTTCGAGCGGCGTCACAGCGACGTCACACGGCAGGCGTCCAATAGAAGCGGAGGGGCTGAGATGAGCGGGACATAACATCCCGCCCACTTCCTTCCGCATTGCCGGTGGAGGCAGGTAAGGAGATGTTCGTCGCTCCTGCAGTGTCACACACAGCGATGTGTGCTGCCGCAGGAGCGACGAACAACATCGCTAATAAGCAGAAAACGATTTTTTGTTTCAGGACGACCTCTGCGCAGCAAACGATTTTGACCGCTTTTGCGATCGTTTAAGGTCGCTCATAAGTGTCACACACTGCGATATCGTTAATGACGCCGGATGTGCGTCACAAACATCGTGACCCCGATGATAATTCATTAACGATGTCGTAGCGTGTAAAGCCCGCTTAAGATGTAGTTTAAACATTTTTAAGAAAATATTTATATTGAAAGTTAAGTTTTAGTTAATACTCATTTTTTGCTGCTTTTGTATATATAGAATCCCCACTATGATAACTATCCCAATAATTTTTGCTTTCATGTATATCTTGTTTCATATAGCTTGGAAGATTGGACAGAATAAATATCGTCATTTACAGCTATGACTGTTTTAACCCAAACATTGATTATTGCAGTTGACGTCGCTTTACCAAAGTTGGAGCCCTATTGATTGTTTTATAAGATGGAAAACCCTATTTTAAGACAAAATAATAATTGTTTTAGGATACATTTTCAGAACACCAGGACTGTTCATTTGAGCAAGAATAGTTTTCCTGTTTTCTACTGGGAAAGTATGCAAAAAAGCTCTAAGCTGTATATGTAAATGCAAGAATGTTTTGTGAGTCAGCTTCCATACTGCATGATGCTTGTTCCCGGGGGCTGCTTTCTTACCAATCCCCAGTCTTCTCAGTCTCTCTTAACATAACATTTTCTATTCTCTCGCCAGGGTATATTTGTTGATCAGTTAGTAGGAACAGCTATTTAAAACTGATAAAAATGAGCAACTAAAAAATAATGATTTGCAAAACTAGGAAATCAAAATGTTTTTTCCTCTTCACATACTTATTTTTTTCTTGTCTCTTTAATTATTTTTTTTTTAAATAAAGCACCTGAGATTGATGTTAAAGAAATTATTTCTTGAGGTACAAATTCATTTGAAGCAAGCAGATTTTTTATTCTTGCAGCAAGGACGCAAAAGGTCAAAGCTGTTGTCTGTCAAATAATACACCACAAGGCCTTTTATATTCTTAGATAACAATACAATAGAGTCACTCAGATATTTTTCTCCATTTCTTATGGGTTAAAATCTATTTGCGTAATTAACTTTTCTTAATGCACCTGAAAGTGGCAACGGTGACTTGAACTGTCTCTCCCGAATACGCCTGCTTATCTATCCCACAGATGTTAATAACACAAGTCCTGTCCAAAGCCAAGCTCGCAGTCACATTCTATTGCTATCCCAGAAACAGGTGTTTGGTAAGTACAAATCTATAAACCTTTTTTTGTCTCTGCCATGAGAACATCACTTGGAAATCCATTTTGCTATATTTCTTGATTTTCCTAAATTTTTGCTCCTGTTTATGGAAAATGGATCCAAAACGTCCATAACACTTAATCTTTTTCACGGCTGTGCTTTTTTCAGGGTTTGCCATCATCTTGGTAGCTGGAATACTCTTGATAGGAGGTGTCATCAGTTATAATAGGTCTCACATGTTTGCTCATTCTGATACATGGTTATATGGTTTTAGTTATAGTGGTGTCAATCAGTCTCTGGAAAAGTCCTCATATAAGGTACACAACAACATCTGCAGGTCACCAATATGGCTGTCATCACTTAGAGAGACATCAGTAGTGAGGCAATTAATCTGGTCCATCTTCCGAACCATCATTACAACAGGTTTATAAATGGATCATTTTCCCTGTATGTTCTAGTTCCTCAGAAGGGATGTCAAGCCCCCCAGGGCTTTGGCTATACTACAATCCAGGGTTCTATTAATGGGAATAAAAGTACAACAGTAAGTTCCAAACATTTTACATACACCACCTTTTTCTGCCAGTAACATATCAAGCACCATTCGAGTCTGCAATGCCTTTTACTGCACTTCTGTACAGTTTACAATTCTCTCTTAAAAATTGTATATAGTGTGGTCCTTCAGAACAGGAGAAACTAGAACCCCACAGATTTGTTTTCTAGATTCAAGTACATTTGGAACCCCTCTAGAGAAAATATCTCACCTATGTAAAGCTGTGGACACACCTGGCAGTTCTCTTTTATTCCTATGGCGTTCCTTCTATCATACTCTGTGAGGCCTCTTAAAGTATGTAATTGAGAACAGGTTAAGGGGCATTTGAAATTGTACCAAGGCGCAGCCCCACCTTCCATTTTATTGGAAGATTACTCCTCAGTTTACCATTCCAGTGTAGCACCCATGGGGCAAGGGGTTAAATATACTCGTCGCCGGGCTAATTAGGTCTGGGATGTCACAGGTGGCCCTGCCCGGCTCTGTGGCTCCGAGGTGTACAATAAATGGGAGGAGGATGGAAGATGATGGAACGGTGGTGGGATGATGGAGGTTGAGGATGTTGGGAGTAGTAATTGTCTCATGACACCACCTGTGGTACGCGGCCAGTGATTAGCCGCTGCTGCGGGTGATGTCCTCTGGGGCTGGTGGTGTCGCAGCAAGGATATTTCTGCTCCTCACAGGTGGAGCTGACCCCGGGGAATGATGGAGGTTGTAGTTGTGGCCGTTGGCGCCGAAGCGTGGGGCGCCAGCAATAGGAGGCTGAGTCAGCTGCTGCTATTCCAGGTCTTTTTACTCCCAGTTCAAGTGCTGCCTCAGGGTACCGGTCTCTGCCGTCATGGGCCCCAGCTAATCACGGATAAGTTAGAGGTAGCCTCCGGTGTTTGAAAGTGTCCTTTCCTAAGGGAAGCCCCCTTCAGAAGTGAGGGACCCGGGCTGAGCTTCCTGCTCTAAGCCTCAGGCTTCATGAAGAAAAGAAGGAAGAAAGTGGTGTCGTGTTGCCAGAACTGTAGTCCCGACTTGACTGCAGTTTGTGTAAGAGTTGCTCCTACCTCTACCCCAAGTGGTGCCCGCCCTCCAGGTGGTTGTCCTAGTGACCGAGAAAGTCCCTGCCTCGTGCTGGCCACCCCCTAGCCTACCCTAGTCCAGTCACCAGTGAGAAGGTACCTAAGCTATATGTGAGGTGAAATGTGGAAACACCTGTGGTTAACCCCCTCCTTACCCAAGATGAATACTGCACCTTAAGTGAGGTGCAGTACTCTGTGGCGACTGAAGCCTCAGGGGTGCCACACAACCATAACCTCCAAACATCTGACCTCGAGGTAATCTTCAAACCAGCTGGTTGAGGATTTGCTCCCAGGAGCTGTCAGGCTTATGGAGTGTGCACAGAAATTTGTATCTAACATCTTTAGGTTTCTGCCATTTATTTCGCTATTAAAATATATGTATTTCCTTGGATTGGCAGTTAACACCCACACTACTGTATTATCACCAGAATTAGGTAGATCAGTGGCTAAGTCCATGGACAAGTGTGTCCAGGGCTGCGATCGGGACCTCATTAAGGTAAGAGAAAACCTGCTGGGTACTGGCGAGAGGCTTTAGCCCTGGCACAAACTCTACATTTGCAGACATATTCATCAACATTCTTATATGTGTTCTGCCACCAAAGTGCCCTCAAAATAGCTCTCCAAGTGGCAGAAGAACCTGGGTGACTAGACAACATGGAATCATTCATCTTCATTAAGAAGATCTGTGAGTAAAGAGGATGGTTCAAAAAGTTGGTTCACAGGCAATCCCTGTGGCACACTATCCTGAGCCTTCTGAATGCGCTGTCGGAAATCAACCCCTTCACTAAGAATCTTAACTGGATTTTTGTCCCTCATCTCCAGAACAAAGCATCATTCTGTCATGCCTCGGGTATGATACTGCAGCCTCCTGTGTTGTGGTCCGTTTCCCTCTCCACTGAGCCACAGTCAGGCTAAGTCGTTGTCCTGGTTCTGAACACCTTCTATGTTCATTGCCTTTCTGCCAACAGGTGTTTCCAAAGCTACGATTCAGTCAGCCCTATCACTTAGAGGGTGTAACTATTTAAAACTTCCCCGGCTTCCATTTTCCGCTGGTGATATTTCTGAAGTGGACCCTACTTAGAATTACAGCCTTTCTGCCAAGTGTTTCTCCTGGCAGATTGTTACTTATGGTTTACATTATGTTTATACTTCACCTTCTCCTGGATTCTTTAGGATGTACAAGAAACCGTAGTTGGCTGCTTAGGATGCAAAGGTCTGAGTGGTCACAAAGTGTCTACATAGAGAAAAAGTATTCCGAACCATGACAGTGACAAAACCTGACTATGGCTAAGTGGAGAAGGAAACTGACCACAGTACAGGAGGCCGCCAGATCAAATCCATGCAGAATTGAGTGGAAGGTGCAGAAAAAAATAAGGTGAATCAAAAGTAACAATCTGCAAGGAAAAGCACTTGGCAGAAAGGCTGTAATTCCAAAGCAGGGTTCATTTCAGAAATATCACCAGCAGGGAATGCAAGACCAGGGAAGCTTTACACTGGCTGGGTGATAGGGCAGGCTGAATTATAGCATAGAAACATATCTTGGCAGAAAGGCAATGAACATAATCAAAGATGATCAATCAGAACCTGGACAGCAACTGAACCTGACTGTGACTCAGTGGAGAGGGAAACTGTCCAGAGCACAGAGGATTGCCAGATCAAATCCAAGGCATGACAAAATCCTCTTGGGTATCCCAAACCTAGGAATTATTTATTTATTTTTTTTACTAGTGCTTTTGCCACTGTCTCAGCATTGGAGTTGGCACTAGGAAAGACTTCTATCCATTTTGTCAATACATTGATTATTGCTAGACAATATTTAAATCCCTCACACTTGTATAATTCTATGAAATTCATGCATATATATTGTGGTTGTGACAATTGCACATAAGTTTTAAATTCCCTGGGAAATATATTTAGCACAAACAATGTATGCGTTGCACAATTTTTATTTTTTTTTGGTGTAGTTCTTGAATCTATATGCTGTGAATTCTTTACATACAGTTAGGTCCAGAAATATTTGGACAGTGACACAAGTTTTGTTATTTTAGCTGTTTACAAAAACATGTTCAGAAATACAATTATATATATAATATGGGCTGAAAGTGCACACTCCCAGCTGCAATATGAGAGTTTTCACATCCAAATCGGAGAAAGGGTTTAGGAATCATAGCTCTGTAATGCATAGTCTCCTCTTTTTCAAGGGACCAAAAGTAATTGGACAAGGGACTCTAAGGGCTGCAATTAACTCTGAAGGCGTCTCCCTTGTTAATCTGTAATCAATGAAGTAGTTAAAAGGTCTGAGGTTGATTACAGGTGTGTGGTTTTGCATTTGGAAGCTGTTGCTGTGACCAGACAACATGCGGTCTAAGGAACTCTCAATTGAAGTGAAGCAGAACATCCTGAGGCTGAAAAAAAAGAAAAAATCCATCAGAGAGATAGCAGACATGCTTGGAGTAGCAAAATCAACAGTCGGGTACATTATGAGAAAAAAGGAATTGACTGGTGAGCTTGGGAACCCAAAAGGCCTGGGCGTCCACGGATGACAACAGTGGTGGATGATCGCCGCATACTTTCTTTGGTGAAGAAGAACCCGTTCACAACATCAACTGAAGTCCAGAACGCTCTCAGTGAAGTAGGTGTATCTGTCTCTAAGTCAACAGTAAAGAGAAGACTCCATGAAAGTAAATACAAAGGGTTCACATCTAGATGCAAACCATTCATCAATTCCAAAAATAGACAGGCCAGAGTTAAATTTGCTGAAAAACACCTCATGAAGCCAGCTCAGTTCTGGAAAAGTATTCTATGGACAGATGAGACAAAGATCAACCTGTACCAGAATGATGGGAAGAAAAAAGTTTGGAGAAGAAAGGGAACGGCACATGATCCAAGGCACACCACATCCTCTGTAAAACATGGTGGAGGCAACGTGATGGCATGGGCATGCATGGCTTTCAATGGCACTGGGTCACTTGTGTTTATTGATGACATAACAGCAGACAAGAGTAGCTGGATGAATTCTGAAGTGTACCGGGATATACTTTCAGCCCAGATTCAGCCAAATGCCGCAAAGTTGATCGGACGGCGCTTCATAGTACAGATGGACAATGACCCCAAGCATAAAGCCAAAGCTACCCAGGAGTTCATGAGTGCAAAAAAGTGGAACATTCTGCAATGGCCAAGTCAATCACCAGATCTTAACCCAATTGAGCATGCATTTCACTTGCTCAAATCCAGACTTAAGACGGAAAGACCCACAAACAAGCAAGACCTGAAGGCTGCGGCTGTAAAGGCCTGGCAAAGCATTAAGAAGGAGGAAACCCAGCGTTTGGTGATGTCCATGGGTTCCAGACTTAAGGCAGTGATTGCCTCCAAAGGATTCGCAACAAAATATTGAAAATAAAAATATTTTGTTTGGGTTTGGTTTATTTGTCCAATTACTTTTGACCTCCTAAAATGTGGAGTGTTTGTAAAGAAATGTGTACAATTCCTACAATTTCTATCAGATATTTTTGTTCAAACCTTCAAATTAAATGTTACAATCTGCACTTGAATTCTGTTGTAGAGATTTCATTTCAAATCCAATGTGGTGGCATGCAGAGCCCAACTCGCGAAAATTGTGTCACTGTCCAAATATTTCTGGACCTAACTGTATGATTTCTACGATCCCTCCTCTTGAGACATGGTTTATTCTATGGCATGGCATAGCAGCATATCTAAATAGGTTACTTGGTGGGATGGATTTCCCCTGTGCAAGAAAGGAAAAAAGTTAAAAACACCCATCATTTTGTGACCAGCGTCCGCCGCTCTCACACTGCCAGTGCCGGCTCCCTGTTCCCTGCACACATAGCCACAGTACACATCGGGTTAATTACCCGATGTGTACTCCGGCTACGTGTGCAGAGAGCAGGGAGCCGGCACTGACAGCTGAGAGCGGCGGACGCTGGTAACGAAGGTAAATATCGGGTAACCAAGGTAAGATAGATTGATAGATATTCCTTCTTGATCTTCTGGTTTGAAAGGATGCTGTCTTTGTTGTAGCCTAAATAAGAATTTTGGGGTGATGACTCCTTTTATTAATCTTGTGTGGCGCCCTGGACTAGCCAGGTCGTCACAGATAACACACAAACACCCCACCCCCATTAGACAGGGACACCAGCCAAACACAAAACCCTTGTTGCCTCCCTCCAGTGTCTGATGTCCACACCAGGTGGGGCGGAGCCAAGTGGTTGGCCCCACCCACCGAGGAGTTCACAGGCCTGGTGGCGGGAAAAGTGACAGTTTAGTGTTGGAGTTTGAGGAGTGAGGAGTAAGCACTTGGGTGTCTGGGTTTGTGGCCCAGGCACTGACAGCAAGGTTGGCAGACGGTGGTGGCTGTCTGCAGGAGTGGTGGAGCAACGCAGAACCGTAGGACCGGGGTCGGGCGTTTGCCCGCCGGTACCGACCGGGGAGCGAAGTGAAGCCAGCACACACAGGCAGGGCCATCGGACCCCGACCAGGCTTGGAGCCGCCGACAATAGTCAAATCCGAATGTGACCGGAACCCCAGGGGTTTCCTAACAGCAAAAGTCCCAATTGAAGGCAACCACCCACACCGTGAGGGTATACAGCTACCGCCTAAGGCTAGAGACCCAAGGGCCAGCGCGGGCAAACGGGCTCTTCCGGTACCCATACACCGGGGAGCGGACTACCGTTGGGGATCCATAGTAGTCAAACAAGAACATCAAGGTGCAGGGAAAGACAGCCGCCATCACCTGTCCGGGGAGAGACACAGCAGCCGGCTGCGGGACCCGTCCATCCAGCCGTTTGGTTTACCGAGGACTTTGTACATTTCTTACTGAGTGAGTACACCCGTGCCATCCGGCACCGCGCCGCTCTGTCCCTGCAACCCTGCACCTCACCAACCCTACCTCCTCATCACATCATCGGGCCCCGGGACCACCGACCCCTACCCACGGAGGGGGAAAACAACATCCCAGCTGCTCCCTACCATTGCTCCCGGGATCCCCGTCACCAGCAGCGGTGGTGCCCATCTTCACCACTACCCGTGGGTGGCGTCACGGACTAAATCCACCAAACCAACCACCCCTTTCACTCACGGGCGAGGAGCGCCGCTCGAGTCCCCGGATCCGGCCCACCGCTCGAGCCACCGAGCAGCCGCAGCAGCGGCGGCATCCTCCCCGCTCGCGACACTTGCATCAGCCGTACCTTTTGACAGGAGAGTGTTGGGTACTACTGACAGGGCTTCCTCTTAATCTGTATTCAGGGACATATCATAGCCTCCTAGAACTCAAGACTTCCTTGGATATGTACTGCAGGTTTGCCCATGGTTTTAAATTATATTATGCCAATCTCTATTTTAACCAAGCACCACATTAGACGTTTTTCCTCATATTCAGTGTCTGTCACAATGAGGGATAGGGGCCCCTATGCTATCCCTCATGCTAAGGGGCCCTATGCTATCCCCAATCTCAGGAATACAGTTAATGGTGGAGATGCCTGAGTCCCATTCCTGGCCCTGCTCCTGAACAGATCTAGTTTAATTTCCCCCATCCTCATCCCACCAGGGAAGAAGGGGCAGGAGTGTGATGTTAAACACAGATGTAAACAAGGGAAAACCAAAACTCTGACAAACTGCACACCCACACAGGATAGGACAATAAGAAATTTAGGAGGAAACCAAGAGCAGGAAGGAAACTAAAAAAGACAACTGGGGTAAACTGCACAAAGCAACAAGAAATACAAGCACAAGAAAGTCTGGGACACAACACCAAACCAACTAAGACAAGCTATAGCTGGCATAAGAGCAAGGATCCATCCAGTAAATATATGTGGGGAGCAGATGTGATAGGCTCCCTCACAGCAAGTAATCAAAGAGAGCAATCAAGCAGACTGGCAGAGATTAACTCTTGCTAGCCAGCCTATGAATCAGCTCACAGCAGGTCAACACCAGAATCTTCCTGCGTTGCTCCCAGACACCAGAGAATCTTTCAGGTGGACTGTCATAATCTGCAATCTGAACAGGACCTGATGCCGCTATCACAGACAATCGACGAAGTTAGAGAAAATATCTGTGTGACTGTACCCCTCCTTCTAAGAGGGGCCTTTGGACCTTCAGGCCCTGGTCTCTCAGCAATTGCCACCACACCAAGGCAATTACGAAGATGCACCACTTCTCAGGTGGCTGTGGGCTGTTATTTTTAGGCTGGCAATGGCTTAATAACCAGGGACCTTCCCAGCCTGATGATATCAGGCCGCAGCTGTCTGCTTTACCTTGGCTGTTTATCAAAAATAGAGGAGACACCGCATCATTGTTTTATTATGTATTTATTTTTTAGGTTAAACTATGCTAAACACCCTTTAGTGCCATATAAAAGGCACTAAAGGATGCAAATGTATAATATGTAGGAGGCAGTGGACATTACTTTGCTTTGATAAACGTCTAATCTAATGGCGCTCAAGCATGGAGCATGGGGCATGGCACTCAAATACCCGCAATACTTCAAGTAACAACGTACCCGAGCACCCCAATGCTCGTTGAGTATCAAGCAGTGGCAAGCACGCTCGCTCATCACTACTCAGGACTGCAAACAAGAACAGACTTGTTTTGTGAAGCAGCATGAGGAATGGACATCAAATCAGTGGAAATCTGTACTGTGGTCTAATAAGTCAAAATATAAGATTTTTGGTAGCAACCAAAAAAAATGTGAATGGTTGGTTTCTACATCCGTAGTACTCACTGGGATGCATGGAAAGGGTGGTGTAATGGTGTGGAGGAGCTTTACTGGTGTAAAATTCCAAATTCAAGGCACATTCATTCAGCTTGGCTTCCACAGCATTTTATTATATACCAAGAAGGTCGTGAAAAGTAGATATTATTTGCAAACCTGATTGTCTTACTACTTTTGTTAAAATTATATTTTATTTAGTATTAAATCACAAACATACATAAATCATTAAAAGAGAATGTAAGGAGGAAATAAGGAGGCTCTCCCTATCCTATTTCCTTCCTACCATACGGGGGTCGGCGTCCTAGATTGATGACGCCCCCGTTCAGCGACGACTAGATCCCTATAGACCGCCCTCCTTATGACAGAGTAGTGCACCCCATCTACTAGATAGAAATCTTTAGAGTTTTATCACCACAGTGAATATAGTGCACAGTCCAGGATGATTTGGGATTGTTGTTAGTATAGTACAAAAATTATGGGGTGGGGCTTAGGGGTCGTCATCCGATTCGTCAGATCTGTCAGTGTGCTCAAATAGATAGCTGTAGAGTACAATTTAAATAATTATGCTGTTTAAGAGTATTCAGCACAATTTTATGCTCAATTTATAGATTTTTGAGACACAATTCATAATAAGGATTGTCCAATTAAACAAATTTGCCCACTTCACAGAGTTGCCCGACGCGTTTCGCCCATTAACATCTTAGTAGTGTAGGGCTCATCAGGGGCTTGAAGACAGTTGCTTGATAGACTCCTTATTTTGATATCTGTTAACATATAGAAATATATACAGAAAGTCCTTGTTACCTATATGTGCAGTATCCCCTTTCCACTATAGTTTACTTTTGTGTACTGACCGGAGTGAGTAGGCTCCTATGGGTCACTGAGCTGATGCCAGGAGTATTATGATCCTAGGGTCCACCTGGTATCTCATCTGGATGATAATCATCTGTGTACATATATATATACATCTCATTTATTTGTGTTAAATAGCATCATGTCTTATCATATCACACCTTTTCGCCATGGAGAGGAACAATATCTTCTTAAGGACAGTGATGTATAAGGATATTGTGATATGCATTAACAGGACATATTATCTATATCCATACGTAGGCACCTAATAGTAATCCACAGCACGGGTAAGACAAGTCATATATTACCTTGTTGCATTTGGGCTCACAATGACATCGTTGCCACTTTAGGGATGGTTTATAATACGACCACGATAATCAGCAATGCAGCCAACCTGTCAAGAGGCCGAGGGAACCAGTCATCACATTTGTTCCCTACGGACTATATCTCACTGTATCTCATAGGTTTAAAAGGAACAATACCTTAAGCATTCAAGCAAATACACGAATTCATCCCCAAGATGGATAAACTTCCATACGTGGTTAGGAGTTGTAATAAACACGACAAGATCCTGAACACAAAGTGAATCTGTATTACTCCTATGTCCACATGCATATTCCTAAGTTATAGACAATGGTAGGAACATACCTAGTTACTGACCGCAGCAGGAGCAGCTGTTTAGATCATACATTTAGTAGTACACGCCTTTTAGTTTTCAAGGATGTACCCTCAGACCTCCATGCCAGAATCAATCTTCATATACAGTCATGGCTCACAGTGTATAAGCCCAGACCTAGGCATAAGAAAGGACTAAATTACCCCTCTATTACCAGTCATTGGTTAATGTATAGTGGGGGAGCATATCTGATTGCTAGTCCCAAATAGAGCAATCATTTCTATTCAATAATAAAGAACTGAGGTATCCAATACAGAGCACCTCTATGCTCACAAATCGTGTCTCAAAGCCCAAGAAGTATGGGTCCTACCTTACGTCCATCTGCATGGAATGTAGATCCTGAAATGGCACAGCAGAGCAATTCCTGCAGAGGTTCCCGGTATTTAAATGATTGATTGGCGCCAAGCTGTAGAGGAACCGGAAATGACGTTACGTCTCATCTTTCCTATATTGGGAAAGTGATCCCTTCAAATGGTCACATGGTCGGGTGAAGCGCATCTAATAATGGCTTCCCCAAGACCCGCGATATTGGTTCCTCTAGACCTTTTGCGGGTGTAGCGTTCCGTATCCGAGCATGCGCACTGATGCTCCACACTATCAATCCAGAACCGGAAATGACGTTACGCTCCAGTCTACCCGATACTGATTAGTACGAAGGGGTGATTTTAGTTGTTAGTCACATGATCGGGTGAAGTACATCTAATAATGACTTCCCCTTAGCTCCGTGATATTGGTTCCTAGTCATCATCGACAACATCAGATTCCGCATTCGCGCATGCGCGGAAATGCTCACGAACAGTTATATAGCTTTAGGGGCCAGTGCCATCACAGCTGTGATACATGATAATTGCTAATTACTGGGGTCACTTCCATTACCAATAGTGATATGCTTAACTATGATACTATATGTATTCTACCATGAGATATATATTCCAAGAGAGAAAATAGACCAATATGTGTTCCCTGAGATTAGAAACAACATAGAAATGTACTGGGGGTTACTTATTCTGGCCACAAGGACCATGCACACATGTACTTATGTATGTCATCCATATTCTGATAACAGCTTATTATTTCTCATGACTCTAAACGGTTTTTAGAGTGATAGTCCAAAATGACAGAGGGGGAAAGGTCCACTACAGACCTAGTACCCCACACTTTTTGGGGTGGCTCGAAATTGTCTATCTAGATAAAAGGCGTATAGCTAATGTGCATACCTTGCATACCTGATTGTCTTACTACTTTTGTTAAAATTATATTTTATTTAGTATTAAATCACAAACATACATAAATCATTAAAAGAGAATGTAAGGAGGAAATAAGGAGGCTCTCCCTATCCTATTTCCTTCCTACCATACGGGGGTCGGCGTCCTAGAACCTTTTATTCCATCCCAAAAATTCACAAAGGAACAAATCCGGTAAAAGGCAGGCCTATAGTCTCAGGAATAGACTCAATAACACAAAACTGCAGCACGTATATTGACCAAATTCTGAGACCCTTTGCCATTACTCTGCCTTCCTACATACGAGATACTCTTGATTTACTTGCTAAAATTGAAGACATCACTTTAAATGAAAACATGATCCTTGCCTCGATTGATGTAGAATCATTATATACCAGCATCCCTCATGATAAAGGGTTAGAAGCAGTTAATTACTTCTTAAGTATGAGAGGTAATCAATTCGCGGCTCACAATAAATTCATAGGAGAACTCTTACAGTTTGTTCTCACCAGGAACGCGTTCTTGTTCAATTCCAAGTTCTACCACCAACTCAGGGGCACAGCGATGGGGAGCCCCTGTGCCCCCACTTACGCGAACCTGCTCCTGGGTTGGTGGGAGAACACCATTGTATTTAGGGACGATGGGGAAAACTATAGCTCACAAATTATACTATGGGGTCGTTATATTGACGACATTCTGGTAATTTGGGCTGGAAGTACCCAGTCTTTTAAGGAATTTGTGGAAGAATTGAATAATAATCAGATTGGCTTGAGATTTACATATGAAATCGGAATTGACAAGATCGCCTTCCTGGATATATTTATAAAAAAAGAAATGGATGGGAGCCTACAAACTACCTTGTATAGAAAACCTAGCGCTACAAACAATTTTCTTCATTGGAATAGCTATCATCCAACTAATTTGAAAAAAGGAATACCAAAAGGACAATTCCTTAGAGTTCGCAGGAACTGTTCAGACAACTTTGAATTCAAGAGGCAGGCATCCCAACTCAGTAGAAGATTCCTGGATAGGGGATACCCAGAGAAAGTGGCTCATCAGGCCTTCAATTTTGCGGCGAGTAGAGATAGACATGAATTACTTAATACAAAACAGGAAGAAAAACTAGGAGGAAAAACCAGATTGGTGGGGACATTTGATGACCAGAATGCTCAGGTGATGAAAATTCTTAGAAAGTATTGGGGAATCCTTAAGCAGGACCCCGATATCAAAAACAACATTCTCCCGTACCCTTCGGTAACATTCCGCAGAGGTCGCAATTTAAAGGATTTTGTGGTAAAAAGTCACTACGAAGCCCCTGAGAATACGGGGAGCATGTGGTTAACGACACGTGAAAATGGAACCTTTAAATGTGGAACCTGCAAATTTTGCAGGTTCATTTTACCATCAAGAGACTTCGTAAGTGCAAAAACGGGGAGAGTATACAAGAATAGGAGTTTTGCCAATTGCAAAACTCAAGGAGTCATATACCTGTTTAGCTGTGGATGCCCCAAGAACTATGTAGGAAAAACTAAACGAGAGTTCAGGGTTCGGATAGGAGAACACCTTGGTGATATACGCAACCAACGCGATACTCCTATAGCCTAAATACGATACATGCAGGACAGATAGATGGGATTAAGTTCTCATCGTTTGAGACAATACCAGAACCTGCAAGAAAGGGGGATTGGAATACCCTCCTTCTGCAGAGAGAAGCGAGGTGGATCTTCTGGAAGGCCTCTGTGCATCCAGATGGTCTTAATGAACACATTAGCTATACGCCTTTTATCTAGATAGACAATTTCGAGCCACCCCAAAAAGTGTGGGGTAC
The DNA here is from genome assembly GCF_048569485.1 of Anomaloglossus baeobatrachus. Classification (NCBI taxonomy): domain Eukaryota; kingdom Metazoa; phylum Chordata; class Amphibia; order Anura; family Aromobatidae; genus Anomaloglossus; species Anomaloglossus baeobatrachus. The sequence continues at coordinate 658,064,530 of NC_134354.1, forward strand.
TAGGTCTGTAGTGGACCTTTCCCCCTCTGTCATTTTGGACTATCACTCTAAAAACCGTTTAGAGTCATGAGAAATAATAAGCTGTTATCAGAATATGGATGACATACATAAGTACATGTGTGCATGGTCCTTGTGGCCAGAATAAGTAACCCCCAGTACATTTCTATGTTGTTTCTAATCTCAGGGAACACATATTGGTCTATTTTCTCTCTTGGAATATATATCTCATGGTAGAATACATATAGTATCATAGTTAAGCATATCACTATTGGTAATGGAAGTGACCCCAGTAATTAGCAATTATCATGTATCACAGCTGTGATGGCACTGGCCCCTAAAGCTATATAACTGTTCGTGAGCATTTCCGCGCATGCGCGAATGCAGAATCTGATGTTGTCGATGATGACTAGGAACCAATATCACGGAGCTAAGGGGAAGTCATTATTAGATGTACTTCACCCGATCATGTGGCTAACAACTAAAATCACCCCTTCGTACTAATCAGTATCGGGTAGACTGGAGCATAACGTCATTTCCGGTTCTGGATTGATAGTGTGGAGCATCAGTGCGCATGCTCCGATACGGGACGCTACACCCGCAAAAGGTCTAGAGGAACCAATATCGCGGGTCTTGGGGAAGCCATTATTAGATGCGCTTCACCCGACCATGTGACCATTTGAAGGGATCACTTTCCCAATATAGGAAAGATGAGACGTAACGTCATTTCCGGTTCCTCTACAGCTTGGCGCCAATCAATCATTTAAATACCGGGAACCTCTGCAGGAATTGCTCTGCTGTGCCATTTCAGGATCTACATTCCATGCAGATGGACGTAAGGTAGGACCCATACTTCTTGGGCTTTGAGACACGATTTGTGAGCATAGAGGTGCTCTGTATTGGATACCTCAGTTCTTTATTATTGAATAGAAATGATTGCTCTATTTGGGACTAGCAATCAGATATGCTCCCCCACTATACATTAACCAATGACTGGTAATAGAGGGGTAATTTAGTCCTTTCTTATGCCTAGGTCTGGGCTTATACACTGTGAGCCATGACTGTATATGAAGATTGATTCTGGCATGGAGGTCTGAGGGTACATTCTTGAAAACTAAAAGGCGTGTACTACTAAATGTATGATCTAAACAGCTGCTCCTGCTGCAGTCAGTAACTAGGTATGTTCCTACCATTGTCTATAACTTAGGAATATGCATGTGGACATAGGAGTAATACAGATTCACTTTGTGTTCAGGATCTTGTCGTGTTTATTACAACTCCTAACCACGTATGGAAGTTTACCCATCTTGGGGATGAATTCGTGTATTTGCGTGCATCCTTAAGGTATTGTTCCTTTTAAACCTATGAGATACAGTGAGATATAGTCCGTAGGGAACAAATGTGATGACTGGTTCCCTCGGCCTCTTGACAGGTTGGCTGCATTGCTGATTATCGTGGTCGTATTATAAACCACCCCTAAAGTGGCAACGATGTCATTGTGAGCCCAAATGCAACAAGGTAATATATGACTTGTCTTACCCGTGCTGTGGATTACTATTAGTACCTACGTATGGATATAGATAATATGTCCTGTTAATGCATATCACAATATCCTTATACATCACTGTCCTTAAGAAGATATTGTTCCTCTCCATGGCGAAAAGGTGTGATATGATAAGACATGATGCTATTTAACACAAATAAATGAGATGTATATATATATATGTACACAGATGATTATCATCCAGATGAGATACCAGGTGGACCCTAGGATCATAATACTCCTGGCACCAGCTCAGTGACCCATAGGACCCTACTCACTCCGGTCAGTACACAAAAGTAAACTATAGTGGAAAGGGGATACTGCACATATAGGTAACAAGGACTTTCTGTATATATTTCTATATGTTAACAGATATCAAAATAAGGAGTCTATCAAGCAACTGCCTTCAAGCCCCTGATGAGCCCTACACTACTAAGATGTTAATGGGCGAAACGCGTCGGCCAACTCTGTGAAGTGGGCAAATTTGTTTAATTGGACAATCCTTATTATGAATTGTGTCTCAAAAATCTATAAATTGAGCATAAAATTGTGCTGAATACTCTTAAACAGCATAATTATTTAAATTGTACTCTACAGCTATCTATTTGAGCACACTGACAGATCTGACGAATCGGATGACGACCCCTAAGCCCCACCCCATAATTTTTGTACTATACTAACAACAATCCCAAATCATCCTGGACTGTGCACTATATTCACTGTGGTGATAAAACTCTAAAGATTTCTATCTAGTAGATGGGGTGTGTTACGGGGGGCTGTCTGATAATAACCGAAAGGAGTATCAGACAGTCAGGGTCCACCGTGCAAAGACTTTGCTGCAGACTATGGCAGAGTGCAATACCTCTGTTAACTCACAGAAGGATATAATAAGAAAGTAAAGCAATTCCTCCCTTACTTGGAGGGTGTGTGGAATGATCTCTGTTAATAATCACAGAGACAAAGGCAATGTGTGCGAAATGGCACCTACCTAGGTCCGCTCTTCTAGTGGTGCAAAAGAGACGAACAGCAGCGTAAGCCGCACAAAGCTCCTACCTGCGTTCGCTCCACTAGTGTGCGAGGACACGAACCACTAGATATGGCACCTACCTAGGTCCGCTCTTCTAGTGGTGCAAAAGAGACGAACAGCAGCGTAAGCCGCACAAAGCTCCTACCTCTGTTCGCTCCCCTAGTGTGCGAGGATACGAACAACTGCCAGACGCAGTATAAGGAACGTTACCCTAGCGGCAACGTCCACCTACGAGTAGAATCACAAGGCCCAGCCAGACCATGTGCCTCAGGCACCTGCCTATGTCCGCTCCCCTAAGAGGTAAGGATACGGACAGCAGCCGAAGCTGTAAGGTATAAGAACGCTACCCTGCCGGTAGCGCTCACCTAGCATAGACAGAGGAATGCCTAGAGGAACGCGCACAGAGCGTCTACTCATATGCATGAACCAAGAGGACTGAGCACCATGCGGCGTGTGTCAGGGTCTTATATAGACTCTGTGCCTCATCCAAGATGGAGGACACCAGAGCCAATCCGCTGCCAGAACGACAGGAGTGACGTCATGCTGGCCTATCACCGAGCAAGACGTCACAAGCACATGACCAGCGACCAATCGGCATAGAAGGTGTCAGAGACATGTGACCTCGTGTCAGCGATGATGTCACCCGCACATGTGCAATGGGTCCAAGATTGGACTTAGTCTCCGGCGCTCGCACATGTGCAGTAGCAAGAAATCTGGACTTAGTCTCCGGCGCTCGCACATGTGCAGTAGCAAGAAATCTGGACTTAGTCTCCAGCGCTCGCACATGTGCAGTAGCAAGAAATCTGGACTTAGTCTCCAGCGCTCGCACATGTGCAGTAGCAAGAAATCTGGACTTAGTCTCCAGCGCTCGCACATGTGCAGTAGCAAGAAATCTGGACATAGTCTCCAGTGCTCGCAGCAACCGTAACAGTACCTCCCCCTCAAGGGCCCCCCTCCCGGCGACGCAGGTAATCGGCAACTAAGTCGGGAGCATGGACAGCCTCCTCAGGCTCCCAAGAGCGATGTTCCGGGCCATAGCCCTCCCAATCTATCAAGAAGAACCTGCGCCCTCTAACCATCTTAGAACCAACTATGGCTCGTACCTCATAGCTAGAGCGAGAGGAATCAGAGGCAGGAGAGTGCACTTCACGAGCGTGAGGTAAAATAGCCGGCTTTAGCAGTGAGACATGGAATTTGTCATGAATCCTAAGATGGACAGGTAACTTCAATTGATAGACTACAGGATTTACCTGTCGAAGAACCTCATAAGGACCCAGGAAGCGAGGAGCAAATTTGACAGAGCTCACTCTAAGTTTCACGTGTTTTGCAGAGAGCCACACAAAGTCCCCTGGAGAAAAGACAGGAGCCGGGCGACGAAACCGATCGGACACCGTCTTCATACGGTCCTTAGCTGCTTGGATCGACTCTTGAGTCCGATCCCAAACCTCTCTGGCATTAGTTGCCCAGTCAGCCACAAGAGGAGGAGGTGCAGCAGCGGGAAACGGTACTGGTACCCTAGGGTGTTGCCCATTATTGAGTACGAACGGTGTCTGCCCAGTGGCCTCAGCCAGCGAATTGTTAAGGGCAAATTCTGCCCAGGGTAGGAGGGAGGACCAGTTATCGTGGTTCTCAGCAACAAAGTGTCGAAGGTATATAATCATAGATTGATTGGTACGTTCAACCAAACCATTAGTCTCCGGATGGTATGCCGAAGAGAGATTCAACTCAATTTGCAGAAGGCTACAAAGATCTCGCCAGAAACGGGAAGTAAATTGCGGGCCTCTATCACAAATGATACGATCTGGCATCCCGTGAAGCCTAAAGACATGCTTGAGGAATAGTTTGGCTAGTACCCTGGAAGATGGGATTCTCGATAACGGTACGAGATGAACCATCCGGGAGAAATGGTCCGTAATGACCCACACAAATCTATGTCCCTGTGAACATGGAAGATCACCTACAAAGTCCATGCCTACCACCTCCCATGGTCTATCTGGCACTGGTAAAGGATGCAAGAGCCCAGCCGGTCTCTGCCGTAATGGACGGTTGCGAGCACACGAGTAGCAGGAACCGACATATCTCTTGACGTGGCTGGCTAAGTGTGGCCACCAATACCACCTCTCCAGTAACTCTCGTGTCCGCCTAATACCAAAATGCCCACCCACCTTTGAGGTGTGGGCCCATGACAGTATATCATTCTGTCGATCAGGCGGAACAAAGGTCTTGCCCGGTGGGATTTGGTCTAACGTCACAGGGGAGAGCGTATGAAAAACCCTGGAGGGAAGGATAAGACGAGGTTCGTCAATCTCTTCCTGGGTAGAAAGCATAGAGCGAGACAGGGCGTCTGCCTTGTTATTCTTACTCCCAGACAGATAGTTGATGGAGAAGTGAAAGCGGGAGAAAAACAAGGAGCAGCGGGCTTGGCGAGGATTCAGACGCTGAGCGGTTTGTAAGTACGTCAGATTCTTATGGTCTGTATAGACCTGGAAAGGATGTTTCGCTCCTTCCAGCAAGTGACGCCACTCCTCCAAGGCTAATCTCAAGGCGAGCAGTTCCCTATCCCCAATGGTATAGTTTCTCTCTGCCGGTGAAAAGGTTTTAGCAAAGAAGAAACACGGCCTTTTTCTACCTGCACCGTTCTTTTGATACAAGACCGCACCAGCACCCACTGAAGAGGCATCAACCTCTAAGAGGAAGGGCTTATTCTCATCGGGTCTTTGAAGAACGGGGGCAGTTGAAAAGTGTCTTTTTACTGCCTCAAAAGCCTGAGATGTCTCAGTAGACCAGGCTTTGGGATTAGCACCTTTCTTAGTCAAGGCCACCAAAGGGGCCACCAAAGTAGAAAAATGGGGTATGAACTGCCTGTAATAATTTATGAATCCTAAGAAGCGTTGCACCGCCTTCAAGGAATGAGGTTCGGACCATTGCAGGACAGCAGAGAGCTTTGCAGGATCCATAGCCAGGCCCTCTTGTGAGATAATGTAACCCAAAAAAGGCAATGAGGACTGCTCGAATACACATTTCTCGAGTTTAGCAAACAATGAGTGCTCCCTTAAACGGGAAAGGACACGAACGACATCCTGACGATGAGTCTCCAGATCAGGAGAAAAAATCAGGATGTCGTCCAGATACACCACTACTGAGGATAACAGTAAATCCCTGAACACATCGTTTACGAAGTCCTGAAATACTGCGGGTGCATTACATAACCCAAAAGGCATGACGAGGTATTCATAGTGACCGTCTCGGGTGTTAAAAGCGGTCTTCCATTCGTCACCCTTTCGAATTCGTACCAAGTTATACGCACCCCGCAGATCCAACTTCGTAAAAACTTGAGCTCCTCTCAGTCTGTCAAAGAGCTCCGAAATTAAAGGTAATGGGTATTTGTTCTTTATTGTGATTGCGTTGAGACCCCTGTAATCTATGCAGGGACGCAAATCACCCTCTTTCTTCCGAACAAAGAAAAACCCAGCTCCCGCGGGAGAGACAGACTTACGAATGAACCCCTTCTCTAAACTCTCTCTTATATAGGTCGACATGGCCTCCGACTCAGGTATCGACAGGGGGTAAACCCTGCCTTTAGGTGGAACCGAACCTGGGATAAGGTCTATGGCACAGTCATACGGCCTATGGGGTGGAAGAACCTCAGCACCCTGTTTGGAGAACACGTCAGCGAAATCCAAATAGGGTGTAGGTATGGGAGAGAGATCAGTTGATGCAACCGCAACGACCTTAGGTGGTAAGGGAAGACATCGGGACTGACATTTCGAACCCCAACTAATAATGCTGTCAGACTCCCAGTCAATGTGAGGAGCATGAGTCCGAAGCCATGGAAGACCCAGAAGGACGTCGTCTATACCCTCAGGCAAAACAAGAAAAGAAATCTCCTCTATGTGACCCTGAGACAGGGAAAGGCGCAAGGGAACTGTCCTCAATGTAATGGAGTCAGACAACATAGTTCCATTAACAACACGGACAGGAATAGGCGCCTCTAACATGATAGAGGGAATATTGTGTCCCTTTACAAATCCTGAGGACACAAAAATCCCGTCAGCTCCGGAATCCACAAAAGCCATAATAGGCCATGTATTCTCAGATAACGAGAGCTGACCTGGGATACAACACTTAGAGGGTGCAGAAGACGTCTCTAGTAACCCCCCTCTAATGGTTACTAGGCCAGGGAGTTTCCCTGACGACTAGGACACTTGTTGGCATAGTGCCCAGCCTGACGACATACGTAACATATAGGAGGACCAGACTTGCGTAGTCTGGAGGACGTATGACCTAACTCCATAGGAGTGGGAGATGTTTCAGATGCTGAGGAAGATGGTAATGGACCCTCAACAACTGGAATAGCCCGATGCTTAGGGCGTGAGGAAGAGACCTCGAGTCTACGTTCCTTATGGCGTACATCGATCCTCGTTGCTACTGTGATCAAGTCCTCCAGAGAAGCAGGGACCTCACGAGTAGCAAGGGCATCCTTGACATAGCCTGCCAACCCTCTCCAGAAGATAGGAATCAACACCTTCTCTGGCCAATCTAGTTCTGCCACCAGAGTTCTAAAAGCAATGGCATAAGAACTAGTGGATAACGAACCCTGAGATAGATCTAACAGTCTCAGGGCCGCATCATGGGTAACCTGCGGACCCATGAATACCGCCTTAAGAGCATCAAGAAAGTCTTGATGTCTCAGAGTAACCACATCAGAGCGCTCCCATAGGGGAGTCGCCCATTCTAAGGCTTTGTCCTGAAGTAAGGAGATGATAAAGCCTACTCTGGACCTCTCCGTAGAGAAGCGAGAAGAGTTGACCTCTAGGTGTATCTGACACTGACTAATGAAACCACGACATGATCTGGCATCGCCAGAATATCTGTTTGGCAGAGCAAGTCGGGGATCATGTGCAGATGTCACCATGGTCTGAGGTTTATCCTCTATACTCTTGAGCCGTGACTCAAGTACTTGTATGTAACGGTGTAACTGCTGATATTCTGCCATAACTGCCAGACCCTTGGCTCAGTCCTAATGTTACGGGGGGCTGTCTGATAATAACCGAAAGGAGTATCAGACAGTCAGGGTCCACCGTGCAAAGACTTTGCTGCAGACTATGGCAGAGTGCAATACCTCTGTTAACTCACAGAAGGATATAATAAGAAAGTAAAGCAATTCCTCCCTTACTTGGAGGGTGTGTGGAATGATCTCTGTTAATAATCACAGAGACAAAGGCAATGTGTGCGAAATGGCACCTACCTAGGTCCGCTCTTCTAGTGGTGCAAAAGAGACGAACAGCAGCGTAAGCCGCACAAAGCTCCTACCTGCGTTCGCTCCACTAGTGTGCGAGGACACGAACCACTAGATATGGCACCTACCTAGGTCCGCTCTTCTAGTGGTGCAAAAGAGACGAACAGCAGCGTAAGCCGCACAAAGCTCCTACCTCTGTTCGCTCCCCTAGTGTGCGAGGATACGAACAACTGCCAGACGCAGTATAAGGAACGTTACCCTAGCGGCAACGTCCACCTACGAGTAGAATCACAAGGCCCAGCCAGACCATGTGCCTCAGGCACCTGCCTATGTCCGCTCCCCTAAGAGGTAAGGATACGGACAGCAGCCGAAGCTGTAAGGTATAAGAACGCTACCCTGCCGGTAGCGCTCACCTAGCATAGACAGAGGAATGCCTAGAGGAACGCGCACAGAGCGTCTACTCATATGCATGAACCAAGAGGACTGAGCACCATGCGGCGTGTGTCAGGGTCTTATATAGACTCTGTGCCTCATCCAAGATGGAGGACACCAGAGCCAATCCGCTGCCAGAACGACAGGAGTGACGTCATGCTGGCCTATCACCGAGCAAGACGTCACAAGCACATGACCAGCGACCAATCGGCATAGAAGGTGTCAGAGACATGTGACCTCGTGTCAGCGATGATGTCACCCGCACATGTGCAATGGGTCCAAGATTGGACTTAGTCTCCGGCGCTCGCACATGTGCAGTAGCAAGAAATCTGGACTTAGTCTCCGGCGCTCGCACATGTGCAGTAGCAAGAAATCTGGACTTAGTCTCCAGCGCTCGCACATGTGCAGTAGCAAGAAATCTGGACTTAGTCTCCAGCGCTCGCACATGTGCAGTAGCAAGAAATCTGGACTTAGTCTCCAGCGCTCGCACATGTGCAGTAGCAAGAAATCTGGACATAGTCTCCAGTGCTCGCAGCAACCGTAACAGGGTGCACTACTCTGTCATAAGGAGGGCGGTCTATAGGGATCTAGTCGTCGCTGAACGGGGGCGTCATCAATCTAGGACGTTGACCCCCGTATGGTAGGAAGGAAATAGGATAGGGAGAGCCTCCTTATTTCCTCCTTACATTCTCTTTTAATGATTTATGTATGTTTGTGATTTAATACTAAATAAAATATAATTTTAACAAAAGTAGTAAGACAATCAGGTTTGCAAATAATATCTACTTTTCACGACCTTCTTGGTATATAATTTATTGTGAGAGGGGATGGCAGGATTTCTATCAGGGCCAATTAGCGATCAGACTTGGCTTGATGATGCGAGAGAGGCTTTTTCGGAAGCATCCACCGATGAATCTTTAAACAAAACTGCTTCGCTTAAAACTAAATTTGAACAACTATACCACGCCTATAAAGAAAACATTAAGTCTTGGTGGGAGGTGCAATCGTTGGACAATTACATTCAACAAAAAATAGTACCTAGAGGACTTAGGATTCAGCTCACTCCAGCAAATAGATGTAAGTCTCCGGAACTCCTTAAGAGGTGGGAGGAGGAATCAATAGCTTCCTCGATTCGCTTTATGACACTTTTGAGGGATGAAGAAAAAGTGACCCTGGAACAGACGTCCACTAAGCTACAGGAATCAATTAACGATATACTTAAGTGCAAAACAGAAAGTGATTTTAAAACAAGAGAATTGTCACTTAAAACCTCGGTCGATAGGTATCGTACAACATTGAAACAGAGAAAACATAAGAGGTTTATTAGAGACCTGGCTGATTTTAAGGATAGACAGGCTTATAGTTTTCTTACTAAAATACAGCCTGTAGTGGACGTCTCTTCCACCGACGGGGAGACTTCGGATACGGATACTAGGGCAAATACATCGGTTGGGTACAGAGAACCTAAGAGGAGATGGAGAGGCCAAGGCAGTTGGAGAAGAGGGAAGAGCTTTGGTTACCAAAACAATGGATTTCAAAACGACAGAAATCCAATGCAAACATTTACATCACGAGCTCCACCGTCCTCCTCTACCTCCTCTGGCTCATCCTCCTCTTTTTTAGAGCAGGGCAGGAGCAGCACGTACAATCTGAGGAGCGGGGTAGAGTCAAGACCAAAACTGATGTAGTAACAACCAATAGAGAACTTCAGTTACAAATTATAAATCTGTCCAAGTATGTATTATCATCGGATGAGGAAACAATGTTGAGGGTGGGTCTAACGTTTGTACCGACCACTCGCTTTGATGCGTTCAATTGGGTTAAAGACATTCATCTCTTTGTAAGGAAGCTAAAGTGGAGGAAACACTTTGCCCATGAGGACAGAAAAAGATGTCAAGATCTTGGGGTGTCAAGAGATATGTTGGAGGATATTGATACCCTAATTGAACTAGAAAATGAGGGAATACGTGAAACAGGGACAGGACCGTTCTCGACTCTTAAAAATAAAAGTAAAAAGAGTCCCCCATTTGGTGACTACGCTAATCTTGACCTATTCTGTAGTATAGTAACAGACGAGGTCAAGAACATACAACCTAAAAAGAACGCTAGTGTATCTAATGTCACGCAAGAAGAGAGGAACGCCATATGCTCTCTGGAATCTAACAATAACATCATAATTAAACCCTCAGACAAAGGGGGCAACATAGTGATCATGGATCGGGTCACATATGTACAGATGTGCACCCAGCTCTTGAGGGATCATAAATCCTATGAGCAGCTAAGAACCGATCCCACCCCTCAGTACCTTGTACAACTTAAACAGATCTTGGATCTAGCAAAACAACAGAAACTCATCTCCAGTAGTGAGTATGAGTTTCTACTTCCACACTTCGACAAATTGGCAACCTTTTATTCCATCCCAAAAATTCACAAAGGAACAAATCCGGTAAAAGGCAGGCCTATAGTCTCAGGAATAGACTCAATAACACAAAACTGCAGCACGTATATTGACCAAATTCTGAGACCCTTTGTCATTACTCTGCCTTCCTACATACGAGATACTCTTGATTTACTTGCTAAAATTGAAGACATCACTTTAAATGAAAACATGATCCTTGCCTCGATTGATGTAGAATCATTATATACCAGCATCCCTCATGATAAAGGGTTAGAAGCAGTTAATTACTTCTTAAGTATGAGAGGTAATCAATTCGCGGCTCACAATAAATTCATAGGAGAACTCTTACAGTTTGTTCTCACCAGGAACGCGTTCTTGTTCAATTCCAAGTTCTACCACCAACTCAGGGGCACAGCGATGGGGAGCCCCTGTGCCCCCACTTACGCGAACCTGCTCCTGGGTTGGTGGGAGAACACCATTGTATTTAGGGACGATGGGGAAAACTATAGCTCACAAATTATACTATGGGGTCGTTATATTGACGACATTCTGGTAATTTGGGCTGGAAGTACCCAGTCTTTTAAGGAATTTGTGGAAGAATTGAATAATAATCAGATTGGCTTGAGATTTACATATGAAATTGGAATTGACAAGATCGCCTTCCTGGATATATTTATAAAAAAAGAAATGGATGGAAGCCTACAAACTACCTTGTATAGAAAACCTAGCGCTACAAACAATTTTCTTCATTGGAATAGCTATCATCCAACTAATTTGAAAAAAGGAATACCAAAAGGACAATTCCTTAGAGTTCGCAGGAACTGTTCAGACAACTTTGAATTCAAGAGGCAGGCATCCCAACTCAGTAGGAGATTCCTGGATAGGGGATACCCAGAGAAAGTGGTTCATCAGGCCTTCAATTTTGCGGCGAGTAGAGATAGACATGAATTACTTAATACAAAACAGGAAGAAAAACTAGGAGGAAAAACCAGATTGGTGGGGACATTTGATGACCAGAATGCTCAGGTGATGAAAATTCTTAGAAAGTATTGGGGAATCCTTAAGCAGGACCCCGATATCAAAAACAACATTCTCCCGTACCCTTCGGTAACATTCCGCAGAGGTCGCAATTTAAAGGATTTTGTGGTAAAAAGTCACTACGAAGCCCCTGAGAATACGGGGAGCATGTGGTTAACGACACGTGAAAATGGAACCTTTAAATGTGGAACCTGCAAATTTTGCAGGTTCATTTTACCATCAAGAGACTTCGTAAGTGCAAAAACGGGGAAAGTATACAAGAATAGGAGTTTTGCCAATTGCAAAACTCAAGGAGTCATATACCTGTTTAGCTGTGGATGCCCCAAGAACTATGTAGGAAAAACTAAACGAGAGTTCAGGGTTCGGATAGGAGAACACCTTGGTGATATACGCAACCAACGCGATACTCCTATAGCCCGACACATAAATACGATACATGCAGGACAGATAGATGGGATTAAGTTCTCATCGATTGAGACAATACCAGAACCTGCAAGAAAGGGGGATTGGAATACCCTCCTTTTGCAGAGAGAAGCGAGGAGGATCTTCTGGATGGCCTCTGTGCATCCAGATGGTCTTAATGAACGCATTAGCTATACGCCTTTTATCTAGATAGACAATTTCGAGCCACCCCAAAAAGTGTGGGGTACTAGGTCTGTAGTGGACCTTTCCCCCTCTGTCATTTTGGACTATCACTCTAAAAACCGTTTAGAGTCATGAGAAATAATAAGCTGTTATCAGAATATGGATGACATACATAAGTACATGTGTGCATGGTCCTTGTGGCCAGAATAAGTAACCCCCAGTACATTTCTATGTTGTTTCTAATCTCAGGGAACACATATTGGTCTATTTTCTCTCTTGGAATATATATCTCATGGTAGAATACATATAGTATCATAGTTAAGCATATCACTATTGGTAATGGAAGTGACCCCAGTAATTAGCAATTATCATGTATCACAGCTGTGATGGCACTGGCCCCTAAAGCTATATAACTGTTCGTGAGCATTTCCGCGCATGCGCGAATGCAGAATCTGATGTTGTCGATGATGACTAGGAACCAATATCACGGAGCTAAGGGGAAGTCATTATTAGATGTACTTCACCCGATCATGTGACTAACAACTAAAATCACCCCTTCGTACTAATCAGTATCGGGTAGACTGGAGCGTAACGTCATTTCCGGTTCTGGATTGATAGTGTGGAGCATCAGTGCGCATGCTCCGATACGGGACGCTACACCCGCAAAAGGTCTAGAGGAACCAATATCGCAGGTCTTGGGGAAGCCATTATTAGATGCGCTTCACCCGACCATGTGACCATTTGAAGGGATCACTTTCCCAATATAGGAAAGATGAGACGTAACGTCATTTCCGGTTCCTCTACAGCTTGGCGCCAATCAATCATTTAAATACCGGGAACCTCTGCAGGAATTGCTCTGCTGTGCCATTTCAGGATCTACATTCCATGCAGATGGACGTAACGTAGGACCCATACTTCTTGGGCTTTGAGACACGATTTGTGAGCATAGAGGTGCTCTGTATTGGATACCTCAGTTCTTTATTATTGAATAGAAATGATTGCTCTATTTGGGACTAGCAATCAGATATGCTCCCCCACTTTACATTAACCAATGACTGGTAATAGAGGGGTAATTTAGTCCTTTCTTATGCCTAGGTCTGGGCTTATACACTGTGAGCCATGACTGTATATGAAGATTGATTCTGGCATGGAGGTCTGAGGGTACATTCTTGAAAACTAAAAGGCGTGTACTACTAAATGTATGATCTAAACAGCTGCTCCTGCTGCAGTCAGTAACTAGGTATGTTCCTACCATTGTCTATAACGTAGGAATATGCATGTGGACATAGGAGTAATACAGATTCACTTTGTGTTCAGGATCTTGTCGTGTTTATTACAACTCCTAACCACGTATGGAAGTTTACCCATCTTGGGGATGAATTCGTGTATTTGCGTGCATCCTTAAGGTATTGTTCCTTTTAAACCTATGAGATACAGTGAGATATAGTCCGTAGGGAACAAATGTGATGACTGGTTCCCTCGGCCTCATGACAGGTTGGCTGCATTGCTGATTATCGTGGTCGTATTATAAACCATCCCTAAAGTGGCAACGATGTCATTGTGAGCCCAAATGCAACAAGGTAATATATGACTTGTCTTACCCGTGCTGTGGATTACTATTAGGTACCTACGTATGGATATAGATAATATGTCCTGTTAATGCATATCACAATATCCTTATACATCACTGTCCTTAAGAAGATATTGTTCCTCTCCATGGCGAAAAGGTGTGATATGATAAGACATGATGCTATTTAACACAAATAAATGAGATGTATATATATATATGTACACAGATGATTATCATCCAGATGAGATACCAGGTGGACCCTAGGATCATAATACTCCTGGCACCAGCTCAGTGACCCATAGGACCCTACTCACTCCGGTCAGTACACAAAAGTAAACTATAGTGGAAAGGGGATACTGCACATATAGGTAACAAGGACTTTCTGTATATATTTCTATATGTTAACAGATATCAAAATAAGGAGTCTATCAAGCAACTGTCTTCAAGCCCCTGATGAGCCCTACACTACTAAGATGTTAATGGGCGAAACGCGTCGGGCAACCCTGTGAAGTGGGCAAATTTGTTTAATTGGACAATCCTTATTATGAATTGTGTCTCAAAAATCTATAAATTGAGCATAAAATTGTGCTGAATACTCTTAAACAGCATAATTATTTAAATTGTACTCTACAGCTATCTATTTGAGCACACTGACAGATCTGACGAATCGGATGACGACCCCTAAGCCCCACCCCATAATTTTTGTACTATACTAACAACAATCCCAAATCATCCTGGACTGTGCACTATATTCACTGTGGTGATAAAACTCTAAAGATTTCTATCTAGTAGATGGGGTGCACTACTCTGTCATAAGGAGGGCGGTCTATAGGGATCTAGTCGTCGCTGAACGGGGGCGTCATCAATCTAGGACGCCGACCCCCGTATGGTAGGAAGGAAATAGGATAGGGAGAGCCTCCTTATTTCCTCCTTACATTCTCTTTTAATGATTTATGTATGTTTGTGATTTAATACTAAATAAAATATAATTTTAACAAAAGTAGTAAGACAATCAGGTTTGCTTCCACAGCATTTTGCAATGATATGCCATGCATATAGTTGGACTTTCAATTTTGTGCTGCAACTGGACAATAGCCTTCAGGTTATGTAAGGCATAAGTGATTAAAAAGGATAGGAATTCAAGGCTCTGTCAGATAACATGGCCTCCTTAGGGTACCGTCTCACTAAACAACGTACCAGCGATTCCGAACACGATATGACCTGGTCAGGATCGCTAGTGTGTCGCTACATGGTCGCTGGTGAGCTGTCAATCAGGCAGATCTCACCAGCGACCAGTGACCAGACACCAGCCACCAGCGACTTGTGGAAACGATGCTGCGCTTGGTAACCAAGGTAAATATCGGGTAACTAAGCAAAATGCTTTGTATGGTTACCCGATATTTACCTTGGTTACCAACGCACACCACTTAGCGCTGGCTCCCTGCACTCGTAGCCAGGGTACACATCGGGTTACTAAGCAAAGCATAGTTACCCGATGTGTACTCTGGCTACGTGTGCAGGGAACCAGCACCGGCAGCCTGAGTGCAGGGTACAGGATGTTTGGTTCGCTATCATTTCCAGTCTCCATTTCTTCCTGTATCACTGATTCGTTCTTGTAGAGGTTTCCCATGTATTCTTTCCATCTTTTGTTGATCTGTTCTGGCTCAGATAGTTTGTTCCCATTGGCGTCTTTTAAATTCCCACTTTTAGTTGAAACTTTCATCATATCTCTGTGATCTTTTGGTATGCCTTTTTAGTCTGCCATTCAGGTGTTCATTTTCTATCTCTGTACATATCTTCTGGTAATAAAGTTCTTTGCTCGAATGGCTCTCTTTTGTCTTTTACTAATGTGGTCTGTGACTTGCTCCATTACCTTTTGGTTTTGACATTTTGTTTTCTTTGATGGTCTTTAGGGTCTCTTCTGTTAACCATAGCTGCGGGGTTCTCTTCTGCCTCTTGTTTATTGTCTTTCTGGTTTCTTCATTAACAATTAGTCTTTATATGTGTCCATAGTTCCTCAGGATTTCTTTCATCCAGAGATATAAATCAGTTGTGCAAACCATTCCAAAAAAAGTCAGGTATGTTGGTCAAATTGAAGTTCAAAACGATCTGTTGTCTAGTCCGTTTGCGTAGCTTGACTATAATCTTTGCTTTCGAAAGTCCATGATCAGTTCCATAGTCATCTCCTGACCTTGTTTTTGCAGTAATGATTGACGATCTACATCTTTGTTGAACACATATGTAGTCAATCTGATTTTTATAGGCCCCATTCAGTGATGTCCATTTGTAAAGTCTCCGTTTGGGATTTTGGAAGAAGTTGTTCATGATGGACAATGAATCGTCCTCCAGCCTTGTTTTGTTTACCAAGTCCAAAGTTTCCAACAATGAAAGCATGTTTGCTATGGCCCACTTTGGCATTCAAGTCGTTATGATAATGAGTAAGTCTTGTTTTGGTGTCTTGTCGATTTCTTCATGAACTCAATCGTAGAATAGTTCAAAGTTATCCACCTTGACATCTGTTGTTTTCAGGTCAGAATAAAAGCGACACCGTTTCTTCTTTGGGTCTACTATTTTAGCATTGATAAGCACTGTTCGTTTGACTGGAAATGTCCAGATTAAGTCTATCTTAGCTAATTCTGAGTAAGTCGACTCCTGTTCTGTTCATTTCAGGTTTGATGATGTTGTTTGCCTTGGTTCATGATTCATACATTCCAAGTTAACAACTTTATGATATCTTTGCAGCTTTTGATCTTCCCTTTAGATCAAGCAATATCAGTATCAAGACATCCTTGAGGCTTTATCATACTCCGGTTCGACCATTGACTCTTCCACAGTAACTTGTTGAGTACCTTCCAACCTAGAGGCGCATCGCAAAATACATTACTAACAGCATGGCTTTCAACATCACTGATCCACACAAATACCCACAACAAATACAGAATACAGACATTTAAAAAAACATGATACAAACATCAAATACACATTACATACTACAAACACACAATACAGACAAATACACATTACAAATGAAATACAAAATACAGACAACAAAAACATAATACATACGTCAAACATACGACACACACAAATTCATGAAGTACACAATTTAGACAAAAAAGACTGACTGCACTCCTCGACCTGCCGTGTGAACAGGTGCATAACTGAACATGACATAAAATACAAAAAGACAGTTTGCACTCTGATAATGCTAAAGTATGGAAACCATGAATATGTGAACATGGACCTGCATTACTGCTAAGGAAAATCTGAGAAAAATGATATTTAGCATATATAAATGGCCATTTGTATATCTGCCCAGTTGCCCCTTCACTGCATATCTCGTAACTGGGTCCCTAACACTATTCTGAAGCCTCTCTCTAGGTTAAAAACCTCCTGTGTATGGGCAAGTAGGAACCTGCTATATAGGATAAGATTACCTGTGGCAACTGGGGGAAGGGTGCACGGTCAGAAGGCATGAAGTACACAATTTAGGCATGAAATACACAATACAAATAACCCCCCCCACAATACATACATTAAATATACGATGCACACTACAAATACACACATCAAATACATAGTACAGACATCAAATACACAGTACAGGAATCAAATACATAAAGATGCACCAAATACACAATATAGACATCAAATATGTAATACAAACAACAAAAACACAATACATACATCAAATATACAATGCACACAACAAATACCCAATACACACATCAAATACATAGTGTAGGCATCAAATACACAAGGATACATCAAACACACAATATAAACATCAACTATACAATTCAAACAGCAAAAACACAATACATACATCAATTACACAATACACACAACAAATACACAATATAGACATTAAAAACACAATGCATGCCACAAATACACAATACACACAAGTAACAGACAATACAGACATTAAATACACAATACAGGCAACAAAAACACAATACAGACAACAAATAAGCAATACCATCAAATACACATAATAATTACACAGCAAATACACAATTCGGAAAAAAATATACAGTGCAGACATTTAACACAAAATACAGACTACAAATACAGAATTCACACAGCAAATACACACATCACTATACAGTACTAAAATATTTCCAATATACAGAGCACAAATAAAGCCAAAATACAGTGCTCAAATAATGAAAAATAACAAATACCAATATACAGTGAAACAATTTCCAACAACATACAGTGCTCGAATATGTACCAAAAAAATCCCATCAATTATTATCAGTATACAGAGCTCCAAAAATACCAATATACCAAAATAGCAATAAAAGATCCCAGTAAATAATACCAATATACGGTGCTTAAAAAATACAAAAAACACAGGCTGCATTCAGGGATCATGTACTATGATGAAGGATCTTTGTGGGAAAATTTTTGATAAATTGGTGAATGAAGGATAGTGTGGGGGAGTTTATTCAAATGAACTGTGCATGTGTCTTTTTTTCTCTTTACTTACTGGGTTAGTAATGGGGGTGTCTGATAGACGTCTCTCCATTACTAACCCCTGGGCTTGATGCAAGCTGACGTTAACCTCAAAATATATTACTCTAACCCCTGAGAAATAGACAAAATGTACAGAGGGGTAAAAGGGACTCTGGCCACGCTGACATATAAAGTATATTATCAGGTAAATAATCCTTCACATGCAGTCACTATTCACGTGCAACTTCTGGCTGTCTGCAGGTACCTATCAATGTCACAAGGACCTCTGTTTACACAGTTTGTTATTGAATGATGAGTTTTACTTACCTGATATACCTATTTTATTTAAGTTGGCCCGAGGTTCATATTGTCCCTCCAGTGTGAGTTATCTTCCTTTTAATCATTCAAGTATATATTTATGCATTTGTTTGTGTTTATATTTATTAAGCAATTAACTTTTAATTATTTTTTTGAGTAGTCACTATTTGCATCACCTCTCCCTATGCATCATGTACAGCTGATTGGCGGGATGGTTTATTTGTTTGATTATTACAGTTCTACCAAGTGATTTGTAAACTATTGATTGACCTTTTTGATTATAATCTGTTGTAACAGGATTGGTGCCTCAGGATTGGAGAATGGCAAACATGGTGCCGATATTTAAGAAAGGTAAGAGGGTGGATTCAAGCACCAGTAAGTCTTACATCAGTGGTGTTCAAAGTTTTTGATGGCATTATAAGAGAAGACCTTCAGAAATATATTGCAGATAATAATATAATAACTGACAACCAGAATGGATTCATGAAAGATAAGTTGTGTCTGACCAACATGTTGGGTTGCTATGAGAAGGTAAGCGCAAATCTGGATATTGGTAATGCAGCTGATGTGATTTATTTGGACTTTGCGGTAGTACATTTTCTAAATAGGATATACTTGGTAGTGAGGACCATAAGAATTTGTGCTAGGATCGATTCTTTTTAATCTCTTCATAAATTACCTTGTGGATGGAATTAGAAGTAAAGTGTCAGTCTTTGCTGTTGACACCAAACTATGTAGGATATTAAAAATTGAGCTTGACAGTACAATATTACAAAACCATCTGGATATGATGTCTGCATGGGCAAATACTTGGCAGATGAGGTTTAATATTGTTATATGTAGAGTAATTCCCCTAGGACAGAGTAATCCCATTGCTGAATACACATTATATGTAAATCTACTCAGAATAACACAACAGAAGGATTTGGGTATTCTGGTTACAAGTAAGCTGAGCAGTAGCACTCAATGTCAGGCAGCAGCTGCAAAAGCAAACAAGATTTTAGGGTGTATAAAAAGAGAGATTAGATCCCGTGATCCCATCATATTGTTACCCTTCTATAAATCCCTTGTAAGGCCACATCTAGAATACGGGATACAGTTTTGGGGCTCACATTTTAAAAAGGATATTCAGAAGTTAGTTAGATCAAAGGCAACAACTAAATTACTACAAGGAATGGAAAACCTCCCATATGATGAAAGTTTGGAAAATTTGGGGTTTTTAGCTTTGATTAAATAAGTCTCAGAGATCTAATTTATATGTATAAATACATGCGTGGTTAATATAAAGGACTGGCATATAACTTATTTTTTCCAAAAACCATATAAAGAACCAGGGGGCTCTTACTATGTGTGGAAGAAAGGGGATTCCGGCAGCTAACTCTTTACAAATAGAGCAGTCAGACTGTGAAATGCCCTACTGCAAGAGGTAGTATTGGCAGATAATATAACGGTTTATAAAAGAAGGGCTGGATGATTTCCTCAGCAAAAATGGCATTGTGGGCTTTAAATAATCTAGAGACAGAGAATGTGTAATTGGTAGAGAAAGGTTGAACTTGATGGACCTAAGTCTTTATTCAACTTATGTAACGACGTAACTATGTATTCAGCAGCACAAGTAAATGAAGAGGACATACAGTACCTGTTTACCTGAAAGTTAATATAGCTGTTTTTAAAGGGTTAATCTATTAGAGGAGTGTATAGCTGCCCATAAAGGGCTAATCTGAGTCTCTTACTACATACTGTAGAGAGCACCAGCCACTCTACACAGAAGAAGATTATAGGGTATGTGCGTGTGATGCTGCCGTAGCAATATTGTTCATTACGGCAGTGATCACCCCATGTCGCACGAATGACGGGGGCGGGTGCCATCTCTCGCGACATCGTTAGCAATCGCTAGCGATGTCGCAGCGTGTAAAGCACCCTTTTGGCCTCATTCACATATCCGTGTTTAAACATGTCAGTGAAAAAATAGTACTGGTGTCATTAGTGTTTTGGATCAGTGTGTCATCAGTGTTTTCATTTTACCATCATACATTAGAGTTGAACGAACCTAAACACTAGAGATGAGCGATGTTCGAGGTTCGCCAATTTCATGTTCAAGTGATTTTGGGGGGTGTTCGAGTCGTTCGACGAACTTGAACGATTTGCTAAAAGTTCGGCAGTTCGAGTTACGTTCTAGAACGGTTCGATCACCAAAAGCGTGGCTTTTCACAGTAAGAACAGTGCCTACAAGTAGTATTCAACCCCCTGCAGATTTAGCAGGTTTGATAAGATGCAAATAAGTTAGAGCCTGTAAACTTCAAAACAAGAGCAGGATTTATTAACAGATGCATAAATCTTACAAACCAACAAGTTATGTTGCTCAGTTAAATTTTAATACATTTTCAACATAAAAGTGTGGGTCAATTATTATTCAACCCCTAGGTTTAATATTTTGTGGAATAACCCTTGTTTGCAATTACAGCTAATAATCGTCTTTTATAAGACCTGATCAGGCCGGCACAGGTCTCTGGAGTTATCTTGGCCCACTCCTCCATGCAGATCTTCTCCAAGTTATCCAGGTTCTTTGGGTGTCTCATGTGGACTTTAATCTTGAGTTCCTTCCACAAGTTTTCAATTGGGTTAAGGTCAGGAGACTGACTAGGCCACTGCAACACCTTGATTTTTTCCCTCTTGAACCAGGCCTTGGTTTTCTTGGCTGTGTGCTTTGGGTCGTTGTCTTGTTGGAAGATGAAATGACGACCCATCTTAAGATCCTTGATGGAGGAGCGGAGGTTCTTGGCCAAAATCTCCAGGTAGGCCGTGCTATCCATCTTCCCATGGATGCGGACCAGATGGCCAGGCCCCTTGGCTGAGAAACAGCCCCACAGCATGATGCTGCCACCACCATGCTTGACTGTAGGGATGGTATTCTTGGGGTCGTATGCAGTGCTATCCAGTCTCCAAACGTCACATGTGTGGTTGGCACCAAAGATCTCGATCTTGGTCTCATCAGACCAGAGAACCTTGAACCAGTCTGTCTCAGAGTCCTCCAAGTGATCATGAGCAAACTGTAGACGAGCCTTGACATGACGCTTTGAAAGTAAAGGTACCTTACGGGCTCGTCTGGAACGGAGACCATTGCAGTGGAGTACGTTACTTATGGTATTGACTGAAACCAACGTCCCCACTGCCATGAGATCTTCCCGGAGCTCCTTCCTTGTTGTCCTTGGGTTAGCCTTGACTCTTCGGACAAGCCTGGCCTCGGCACGGGTGGAAACTTTCAAAAGCTGTCCAGGCCGTGGAAGGCTAACAGTAGTTCCATAAGCCTTCCACTTCCGGATGATGCTCCCAACAGTGGAGACAGGTAGGCCCAACTCCTTGGAAAGGGTTTTGTACCCCTTGCCAGCCTTGTGACCCTCCACGATCTTGTCTCTGATGGCCTTGGAATGTCCCTTTGTCTTTCCCATGTTGACCAAGTATGAGTGCTGTTCACAAGTTTGGGGAGGGTCTTAATTAGTCAGAAAAGGCTGGAAAAAGAGATAATTAATCCAAACATGTGCAGCTCATTGTTCTTTGTGCCTGAAATACTTCTTAATACTTTAGGGGAACCAAACAGAATTCTTGTGGTTTGAGTGGTTGAATAAATGACCCTCTGAATAAACTTTTCACAATTTAAAAAAAAAATAAAAAAAGAAATAACATTCATTTTTGCTGCAGTGCATTTCACACTTCCAGGCTGATCTACAGTCCAAATGTCACAATGCCAAGTTAATTCCGAATGTGTAAACCTGCTAAATCTGCAGGGGGTTGAATACTACTTGTAGGCACTGAAAGTGATTGAGGGATTTCACCAGCACAAAACTCCAGGCACTTTGTTCTTTAAAATAAAAACTTCTTTATTTTCTTGTCATTAAAAAGTCCATGCTATAGTGGTTAAGCCCATGTCAGAGAGGACGCGTTTCGAACATCCAGTTCTTATTCAGTCTCTAAACCATCTAGTCACAGAACTGTTTAAAAAGGGCTGAACCCAAACATGTGATCAAATGCAAGGAGAGAGCAAGACAATTACAAAAACATTAACCCCTTAAGTTGGATCACTCCATATAGTGCCATAACACTTATATACATACATAGTATTTAAGCAAGATTAATATGCAAACATCAATTCATTTCTTTTATTCAGACCCTTAGGAAATCTTGTGCCCATTAAAAACATCCATTTTATTTCTCTCTGAAAAAGGATATCTTTCAAATTTCCACCTCTTCTAGGTAGTTTGATTTTTTCAATGGCATTGACTTTCATGCCTTTCAAATCACCTGCATGTGCGTCGCGAAAATGTTGAGACACTCCTGATAATTTTCTCGTGGTGGCATTATTCACATCATAAATGTGTTCAGATATCCTCTTTCTGAGAGAACGACAAGTGCTGCCTATATATTGTAACTGACAAATAGTACAAGATATTAAATAAACCACATGGTCTGAACCGCAGTTTATGAGTGACATTATTTTATAAGTTTTTTTATCAGTGAATGAAGAAAAATCCTTCACATTTAACATATAACCGCATAGTCCACACGATCTGTGGCCACATTTAAAAGAACCTGTACTAGGTAACCAATTGCCGGTATTTTTTTCCCATTTAGTGGAACCGCACCTATTCATGTGATCACTAGGTGATAACATGGATCCCAATGTAATGTTCCTTTTTGAAACAAATTTAACTCCATTTTTTAAGATTTGATATAATGTGTCATCTGTAGATAAAATGGGTAAATATTTTTTGATAATTTTAATTACATCATAATAGTTCTTACTGTATGTTGTTGAAAAAACAACTGACAATTCTTTCTGGGGACTGTCTTTGATTTTATTCATGTCCAAATATTGTGACCTACTCACTTTAGTTGCCTTGGTTTTGGCTTTTTGGAGATTTTTCATTTTATAACCTCTTGCCAAAAACCTTTTTTCAATAGTGCTGCATTCCACCTCAAAACCATTTTGGGTGATGCAACACCTCCTAGCACGGACATATTCACCTGTAGGGATGTTATCTATGACATGTTTTGGATGGCAGCTTCCCGCATGTAGTAGCGAGTTGCCTGATATAGGTTTTCTGTAGAGGCTGCAATTAATTTCTCCATTGTCACCCTTCCCATGAAATTGTATATCCAAAAAATTAATTTTTGATACATCATGAAAAAAAGTGAAAAAAAGATTGTGGGCATTATTGTTGATGTAAAATATAAAATCCTCAATTTTTTTGTTTGGATTTTGCCATACAATAAGTACATCATCTATAAATCTCAGATATAATGCTATATCCGAGAAAAAAGGATTACATTGATTAAAAATATATTGTTCTTCCCACCAAAACATGAATATGCCCGCTAATGAGGGGGAAAATCGTGCGCCCATTGAACATCCCTGCAACTGAACATATCCTTTATTTAGAAAGGTAAAATAGTTGTTCTTAAGTAAAAATTCAGTCACATCCACAAAATAATCTTGTAGTTCAAGTGAGTAGTCAGAATATTTTTTGAGCAAATCTTTCAAAGCTAAAATGGCAAGAGAATGTGGGATGGATGTATACAGTGATTGCACATCACAAGTTAACCAACTGTAATTATCCTGCCATTTCATCTGAGAGATAATATTCAACACATGTTTGCTATCTAATACATAGCCAGGAGACATTTTGGGAAGAAATTGGAGGTGGTTGTCCAACCACTCTGCCAGATGTTCAGTGTAAGAATCAATACCTGAAACAATTGGTCTCATTTTTGGGGGAAACTGATTTTTGTGTGACTTGGGTAAGGCATGCAATAGTGGTGTTAAACAATAAGAGGGATTAAGATAATCTCTCAATTTCTCATCCATTAAACCCAAATGTAAGCCTTCCTCTAAAATTTTCTCCAAGGATTTTTTTATACCTGCAGAGGGGTCATAATCGACTCTCCTGTAGGTGTCGCAATCCTGTAACATTGTCAATACCTCCCTTTCATAAAGTCCTGTGTCCAAAACTACGACTGCCCCCCCCTTGTCAGAATTTTTTATTATGATGTTCAAGTTTTTTTGCAGGGAAATAACCGCATCTTTCTCAGTCTTAGACAAATTTTGAACCATAGGTTCTTGTAAATGAGAAAGAGCAATTAATTCTTTTTCTACTATATTCTGGAAGTCAGTCATCTGATCACACCTCGAGGGGATGGGATAAAAACTTGGATTAGGAACATTAATATGGGAAACCGCACAATGTGAATTAGATCTGGTACCACTATCACTTGATAAATCATGCAAATTTTGTAAAGCCATTTGTTCTTTGAATGACATAGGAGAGAAATATGTGTCGGCTGATGCATTTGAAACATTAGGAACATTAGACCCATTTTCATCTTGAAAGAAGTGTTTTTTTACTGTTAATTTTCGAATGAACTTATTAACATCTAATATTGTTTTAAAAAGATCAAACCTCTTATTGGGAACAAAATTTAAACCCCTTTTCAAAACACTTATTTCACTACTGTTTAAAATGCATGCCGACATATTTATAACAGAAAAATTATTATTATCAATTTTCATTTCCTCTTCCCCCTCGTATAATGATTGTGTTGATACACATGACTTTCTATGTTTGCGGTCGCTCCTCCTTGTTTTTTTCGATTTTTTTGGAAAAACGGCTGATTTTTCAAGTTTTTTGACACACTTGATGGAGTGGAATGGAGTTTCAAAATTAGTATCGGACGTGTCTGTATTGTAATCTGTAGAGTCCACATCAGTCGTTTCAAAATCTGTGGAAGAAAAATTTACACGAGTGGAATTGTTGCGTCTTTTATTATTTTTCAATATGGATTTGGGACCAGCTTGAAAAAATCTCCTAGAATTGTGCCAATTGTAGATTTTATTATCCTCATAGTCCCGCAAATCTCGAACAAACTTTTTTTCTTTAAATGCAGTGATTGTATCCTCAAGGGCAATAATTTTGACATTTATCTGATCTTTCATGGTCTTATAAGCGTCCAGACCTGAATATTGTGCAAGGGAAACTTCAATTTCTTTAATCTTATTCTCCAACACACCTATTTTATTTTGTTCTTGTTCTATAATTAATTGAATAAGTTTTTTGGAGCATTCAGATAAGATTGTATCCCATTTTGCAACAAATTCTTGATTAAATTCAACTGTGGGTCTTTTGTTCAGTCGAAGTCCCCTGGGAACCATGCTTTTGTCAAGATATGCTTGCAAGGTTTTGCTGTCCCACCAGGTACGAATTCTCGCTGACATTACTTTTTCGAAT
Organism: Anomaloglossus baeobatrachus; assembly: GCF_048569485.1. Lineage (NCBI taxonomy): Eukaryota > Metazoa > Chordata > Amphibia > Anura > Aromobatidae > Anomaloglossus > Anomaloglossus baeobatrachus. The sequence goes on from NC_134354.1 coordinate 658,090,418, forward strand.
TCCCACATAATTTGGTTCATTTCTGTATGCGTTTCCAAAAGGGTGTCTTGCTTATTTAATGAAAACATTTTTGCAGCTCTCTCCATACGTAATCTGTCTGAAGTAACAAAGCTTTCACAATTCTGATTGCTATTAGCATCATTCATCTGGTCTTCCATTTTATGACACAATCTTGTAAGGAACTAGAAGTCATGCAATTTCATCATATATAATATACAATGTCTCTTTTTGGAAAGATCCAAAGCAATAATGATTGACTTACTAAAAGGTTCCTGATCGTAGATCACAGGGAGCACGGGTATAGCAGCTCAAGATGAATAGTGAAAAAGGTTTTTTGCCCAGCTCACCTGTGCAATGGAAGCCAGTAATCCTGGGCTGTGCACGGAGAAGAGGTTTGGAGAGCCAGTCCATGTGCATAGGAAGTGATTGAGGGATTTCACCAGCACAAAACTCCAGGCACTTTGTTCTTTAAAATAAAAACTTCTTTATTTTCTTGTCATTAAAAAGTCCATGCTATAGTGGTTAAGCCCATGTCAGAGAGGACGCGTTTCGAACATCCAGTTCTTATTCAGTCTCTAAACCATCTAGTCACAGAACTGTTTAAAAAGGGCTGAACCCAAACATGTGATCAAATGCAAGGAGAGAGCAAGACAATTACAAAAACATTAACCCCTTAAGTTGGATCACTCCATATAGTGCCATAACACTTATATACATACATAGTATTTAAGCAAGATTAATATGCAAACATCAATTCATTTCTTTTATTCAGACCCTTAGGAAATCTTGTGCCCATTAAAAACATCCATTTTATTTCTCTCTGAAAAAGGATATCTTTCAAATTTCCACCTCTTCTAGGTAGTTTGATTTTTTCAATGGCATTGACTTTCATGCCTTTCAAATCACCTGCATGTGCGTCGCGAAAATGTTGAGACACTCCTGATAATTTTCTCGTGGTGGCATTATTCACATCATAAATGTGTTCAGATATCCTCTTTCTGAGAGAACGACAAGTGCTGCCTATATATTGTAACTGACAAATAGTACAAGATATTAAATAAACCACATGGTCTGAACCGCAGTTTATGAGTGACATTATTTTATAAGTTTTTTTATCAGTGAATGAAGAAAAATCCTTCACATTTAACAAATAACCGCATAGTCCACACGATCTGTGGCCACATTTAAAAGAACCTGTACTAGGTAACCAATTGCCGGTATTTTTTTCCCATTTAGTGGAACCGCACCTATTCATGTGATCACTAGGTGATAACATGGATCCCAATGTAATGTTCCTTTTTGAAACAAATTTAACTCCATTTTTTAAGATTTGATATAATGTGTCATCTGTAGATAAAATGGGTAAATATTTTTTGATAATTTTAATTACATCATAATAGTTCTTACTGTATGTTGTTGAAAAAACAACTGACAATTCTTTCTGGGGACTGTCTTTGATTTTATTCATGTCCAAATATTGTGACCTACTCACTTTAGTTGCCTTGGTTTTGGCTTTTTGGAGATTTTTCATTTTATAACCTCTTGCCAAAAACCTTTTTTCAATAGTGCTGCATTCCACCTCAAAACCATTTTGGGTGTTGCAACACCTCCTAGCACGGACATATTCACCTGTAGGGATGTTATCTATGACATGTTTTGGATGGCAGCTTCCCGCATGTAGTAGCGAGTTGCCTGATATAGGTTTTCTGTAGAGGCTGCAATTAATTTCTCCATTGTCACCCTTCCCATGAAATTGTATATCCAAAAAATTGCACCATTTTTGCCCAGCTCACCATTGCACAGGTGAGCTGGGCAAAAAACCTTTTTCACTATTCATCTTGAGCTGCTATACCCGTGCTCCCTGTGATCTACGATCAGGAACCTTTTAGTAAGTCAATCATTATTGCTTTGGATCTTTCCAAAAAGAGACATTGTATATTATATATGATGAAATTGCATGACTTATAGTTCCTTACAAGATTGTGTCATAAAATGGAAGACCAGATGAATGATGCTAATAGCAATCAGAATTGTGAAAGCTTTGTTACTTCAGACAGATTACGTATGGAGAGAGCTGCAAAAATGTTTTCATTAAATAAGCAAGACACCCTTTTGGAAACGCATACAGAAATGAACCAAATTATGTGGGAATTCGAAAAAGTAATGTCAGCGAGAATTCGTACCTGGTGGGACAGCAAAACCTTGCAAGCATATCTTGACAAAAGCATGGTTCCCAGGGGACTTCGACTGAACAAAAGACCCACAGTTGAATTTAATCAATAATTTGTTGCAAAATGGGATACAATCTTATCTGAATGCTCCAAAAAACTTATTCAATTAATTATAGAACAAGAACAAAATAAAATAGGTGTGTTGGAGAATAAGATTAAAGAAATTGAAGTTTCCCTTGCACAATATTCAGGTCTGGACGCTTATAAGACCATGAAAGATCAGATAAATGTCAAAATTATTGCCCTTGAGGATACAATCACTGCATTTAAAGAAAAAAAGTTTGTTCGAGATTTGCGGGACTATGAGGATAATAAAATCTACAATTGGCACAATTCTAGGAGATTTTTTCAAGCTGGTCCCAAATCCATATTGAAAAATAATAAAAGACACAACAATTCCACTCGTGTAAATTTTTCTTCCACAGATTTTGAAACGACTGATGTGGACTCTACAGATTACAATACAGACACGTCCGATACTAATTTTGACACTCCATCTACTTCATCAAGTGTGTCAAAAAACGTGAAAAATCAGCCGTTTTTCCAAAAAAATCGAAAAAAACAAGGAGGAGCGGCCGCAAACATAGAAAGTCATGTGTATCAACACAATCATTATACGAGGGGGAAGAGGAAATGAATATTGATAATAATAATTTTTCTGTTATAAATATGTCGGCATGCATTTTAAACAGTAGTGAAATAAGTGTTTTGAAAAGGGGTTTAAATTTTGTTCCTAATAAGAGGTTTGATCTTTTTAAAACAATATTAGATGTTAATAAGTTCATTCGAAAATTAACAGTAAAAAAACACTTCTTTCAAGATGAAAATGGGTCTAATGTTCCTAATGTTTCAAATGCATCAGCCGACACATATTTCTCTCCTATGTCATTCAAAGAACAAATGGCTTTACAAAATTTGCATGATTTATCAAGTGATAGTGGTACCAGATCTAATTCACATTGTGCGGTTTCCCATTTTAATGTTCCTAATCCAAGTTTTTATCCCATCCCCTCGAGGTGTGATCAGATGACTGACTTCCAGAATATAGTAGAAAAAGAATTAACTGCTCTTTCTCATTTACAAGAACCTATGGTTCAAAATTTGTCTGAGACTGAGAAAGATGCGGTTATTTCCCTGCAAAAAAACTTGAACATCATAATAAAAAATTCTGACAAGGGGGGGGCAGTCGTAGTTTTGGACACAGGACTTTATGAAAGGGAGGTATTGACAATGTTACAGGATTGCGACACCTACAGGAGAGTCGATTATGACCCCTCTGCAGGTATAAAAAAATCCTTGGAGAAAATTTTAGAGGAAGGCTTACATTTGGGTTTAATGGATGAGAAACTGAGAGATTATCTTAATCCCTCTTATTGTTTAACACCACTATTGCATGCCTTACCCAAGTCACACAAAAATCAGTTTCCCCCAAAAATGAGACCAATTGTTTCAGGTATTGATTCTTACACTGAACATCTGGCAGAGTGGTTGGACAACCACCTCCAATTTCTTCCCAAAATGTCTCCTGGCTATGTATTAGATAGCAAACATGTGTTGAATATTATCTCTCAGATGAAATGGCAGGATAATTACAGTTGGTTAACTTGTGATGTGCAATCATTGTATACATCCATCCCACATTCTCTTGCCATTTTAGCTTTGAAAGATTTGCTCAAAAAATATTCTGACTACTCACTTGAACTACAAGATTATTTGGTGGATGTGACTGAATTTTTACTTAAGAACAACTATTTTACCTTTCTAAATAAAGGATATGTTCAGTTGCAGGGATGTTCAATGGGCGCACGATTTTCCCCCTCATTAGCGGGCATATTCATGTTTTGGTGGGAAGAACAATATATTTTTAATCAATGTAATCCTTTTTTCTCGGATATAGCATTATATCTGAGATTTATAGATGATGTACTTATTGTATGGCAAAATCCAAACAAAAAAATTGAGGATTTTATATTTTACATCAACAATAATGCCCACAATCTTTTTTTCACTTTTTTTCATGATGTATCAAAAATTAATTTTTTGGATATACAATTTCATGGGAAGGGTGACAATGGAGAAATTAATTGCAGCCTCTACAGAAAACCTATATCAGGCAACTCGCTACTACATGCGGGAAGCTGCCATCCAAAACATGTCATAGATAACATCCCTACAGGTGAATATGTCCGTGCTAGGAGGTGTTGCAACACCCAAAATGGTTTTGAGGTGGAATGCAGCACTATTGAAAAAAAGGTTTTTGGCAAGAGGTTATAAAATGAAAAATCTCCAAAAAGCCAAAACCAAGGCAACTAAAGTGAGTAGGTCACAATATTTGGACATGAATAAAATCAAAGACAGTCCCCAGAAAGAATTGTCAGTTGTTTTTTCAACAACATACAGTAAGAACTATTATGATGTAATTAAAATTATCAAAAAATATTTACCCATTTTATCTACAGATGACACATTATATCAAATCTTAAAAAATGGAGTTAAATTTGTTTCAAAAAGGAACATTACATTGGGATCCATGTTATCACCTAGTGATCACATGAATAGGTGCGGTTCCACTAAATGGGAAAAAAATACCGGCAATTGGTTACCTAGTACAGGTTCTTTTAAATGTGGCCACAGATCGTGTGGACTATGCGGTTATATGTTAAATGTGAAGGATTTTTCTTCATTCACTGATAAAAAAACTTATAAAATAATGTCACTCATAAACTGCGGTTCAGACCATGTGGTTTATTTAATATCTTGTACTATTTGTCAGTTACAATATATAGGCAGCACTTGTCGTTCTCTCAGAAAGAGGATATCTGAACACATTTATGATGTGAATAATGCCACCACGAGAAAATTATCAGGAGTGTCTCAACATTTTCGCGACGCACATGCAGGTGATTTGAAAGGCATGAAAGTCAATGCCATTGAAAAAATCAAACTACCTAGAAGAGGTGGAAATTTGAAAGATATCCTTTTTCAGAGAGAAATAAAATGGATGTTTTTAATGGGCACAAGATTTCCTAAGGGTCTGAATAAAAGAAATGAATTGATGTTTGCATATTAATCTTGCTTAAATACTATGTATGTATATAAGTGTTATGGCACTATATGGAGTGATCCAACTTAAGGGGTTAATGTTTTTGTAATTGTCTTGCTCTCTCCTTGCATTTGATCACATGTTTGGGTTCAGCCCTTTTTAAACAGTTCTGTGACTAGATGGTTTAGAGACTGAATAAGAACTGGATGTTCGAAACGCGTCCTCTCTGACATGGGCTTGACCACCATAGCATGGACTTTTTAATGATAAGAAAATAAAGGAATTTTTATTTTAAAGAACAAAGTGCCTGGAGTTTTGTGCTGGTGAAATCCCTCAATCACTTCCTATGCACATGGACTGGCTCTCCAAACCTCTTCTCCATGCACATCCCAGGATTACTGGCTTCCATTGCACAGGTGAGCTGGGCAAAAAACCTTTTTCACTACTTGTAGGCACTGTATGTGCGCACTTTGCGTATCTGCATGCGTCCTGCGTCCCTAGAACAATCCCTCTCTCTTTCTTACTCACGAATCACGGGCGTCTCGCTGAATGGCTGTCACAAATCTCCAGCGGCATTTCCTCTTTTGAAAATGGCTGCCGCTCATTATTCAATTACTTATTCCGTGCTTTCCCCGCCCACCGGCGCCCATAATTGGTTGCAGTCAGACACGCCCCCACGATGAGTGACAGCTGTCTCACTGCAACCAATCACAGCCACCGGTGGGCAGGTCTATATCATGCAGTAAAATAAATTAAAAAAAAAAATGCGGTTCCCCCCATATTTGATACCAGCCAGGATAAAGCCACATGGCTGGAGGCTGGTATTGTCAGGATGGAGAGCGCCACGTCATGGGGAGCCCACCACCCTAACAATATCACCCAGCAGCCACCCGGAATTGCCACATCCATTAGATGCGACAGTCCCGGGACTCTATCTGGCTCATCCCAAATTGCCCTGGTTCGGTAGCAATCAGGGTAATAAGGAGTTAATCATGGCAAACGTCTCCCCGAGACACCTTCCACGATTAAACTGTAAGTGAAAGTAAATAAACACACACAGCGAAAAATCCTTTATTTGGAGTAAAAGACAAAAAACACCTCATTTACCTCTTTATTAATCCCCAAACAACAATCCAGGTCCGAAGTAATCCACACGACACCGTCAGCTCTGCTACATGAAGATGACAGGGAGCACCGTAGAACACGAGCGCTGTGTCCTCTCCACGTAGCACCAGAAGTGAAGAAGTGAATCGCGCTGTCAGCGGAGACTTCAGTCTGCAATGCAGATGTCAAGATTACCAAATCTGCCTATGTTTCTCATTAGAACCAGTGGCTCAATGGTTAGAGCTCTCGCCTACGAAGCATTAGTTCATCAGTTCAAGTCCCGGCCGCCCCAGTAAAGAATTTAATTTATTTTTAATTTTAAATTATAATTATTATTTATTTATAATTATAATTTAATTATGCACTGAGGGGAGAAGCCAGACATCAGCTGTGAGCCGTGGCACACACCTCTAAAATCGGAGCAGTTCATGGAATGAGGCTGCATTGCTCTCTCCTCTCTCACTTCTCTCTCTTCTTTCTCTCTCTCTTCTTTCCTCTTCTCTCCTTTCCTCTTCTCTCCTCTTCTCTCTCTCCTCTCTCTCTTCTCTCTCTCTCCTCTCTCTCTTCTCTCTCTCTCTTCTCTCTCCTCTCTCTCTTCTGTCTCTCTCTCCTCTCTCTCTTTTCTCTTCTTTTCTCTTCTTTTCTCTCTCTTTTCTCTTTCTCTTTTCTCTTTCTCTTTTCTCTCTCTCTTTTCTCTCTCTCTTTTCTCTCTCTCTTTTCTCTCTCTCTTTTCTCTATCTTCTCTCTCTCTTTTTTTCTCTCCCTCTCTCAGACCTGGCGATGATCAGCTGATGCGGTCACCTGACAGCATCAGCTGACACTATAAGTCGAGTGGTGAGGCCGGATTTTTACTGCCCGGCCGGCTAAACTATCAGCTGATGCTGTCGAACAGGAGTCTGCACTAAAGTGTGTAGTTTTTTTTTTTTTTCCCACTGATGCATCAGCTGATTGTATAAAAGCCGTTTATACAATCAGCTGCTGTGTCATGTGATTCAGGCCCTTGAACCTGACACATCATCTGATCACTTTGCCTTCCAGCAAACCGATCAGATGATATTGGATCCGGATTGGACAGCGCGGGACCCTTGACCCAGGATTACTGCGGAGGGGGGTTTTTTATTTCAATAAATCACTAATTGCGTGGTGTTTTATTTCTAATAAAAATATTTTTCTGTGTTGTTTTTTTTATCTGCACTAGAAATTCATGGTGGCAATGTCTAATATTGGCGTGACATCATCTGGCGCTGTATGCAACTCTTCCAGCAGCCCTATAGCAGGGTGGCTTACTGGGTAATAATGGGTTAATACTACCTTTGTTTTACTAGCTAGTATTAAGCCAGAGATTCTTAATGTCAAGCAAGTTTGACCCGGCCATTAAGAATCTCCAATAAAGGCTTAAAACAAAGACACCACACAGAAAAAATACTTTAATAGAAATAAATACACAGACACACTTAGAGACTGCATGTTTATTACTCCCTCTCATCCCTCCACGATCCATGGTCTTCTGCCTTCTTTCTCCATCAACCCATGTGTGACGCCCCCGTGCCAGCAGCCTTCCGGTGGGTGGCTCGAGGGTCTCCGGACCCGGGAGATCCCGCGGACACTCCGAATGAAAAGGGGGTTTTAGTGGACGTATATGTACGGGCTGGACTGTACTAGGTTTGTGATGCCACCCATGGTATGTGGTGATACTGGACACCACCGCTGCTGTGGCAACCGAGGGAGATGTTGTGCAGCAAGTTGTTAACCCTTCCGTGGGCAGGGATGGTGGCCCCGGGACCCGTTGGAGTTTGGTGGTGCAGGGAGATGGGCGACCGCAGGGTGCTGGTGTACTCACTATTAAGAAAACACACGAGTCTCTGGTAAACCAAGGTGATGGTGGTCGGTGCCGGCAGCCGGCTGCGTTCTGGTTCCCCCACCCGGCTGGTGGTCTCTGTCTTTCTCCTGCACCTGTTTTAGAACGGTGGACTGCCTGTGCTTGCAACTTCAGGAGTCCGCTCCCGGCTGGATGTGGCCTAAGTAGCCCTTGCCCGCAGATGCTGGCCTGTTGGATCTCTGAGCCGTGGCGGTGGCCTTTTATCGCCCTCGGTGGGCTGTTGCCTTCAATCGGGACTTTGGGTGGGACAGGACCTCTAGTCCTGGCCGCAATCAGTTAATTAACCAGTTCCAGTCACTTCTAGACCTAACTTCAGGGTCTGAGTACCCCCCTGTGTGCTCCAGTTTCCGAGTCGGTTCCCCGGGTCGGTACCGGCGAGCTACAACCCTGTCCCAGTCCACCTCGGTTCCACCGAGCCGTCTTCCCGGCTCCTGCAGACGGAGACCGCCGTCTGCCTCCTAGCCAAAGGCACCAGGGCTCCTACCCTGGTACCTGTCAGTTTTCCTTCAGGCCTGAGACACACACAGGCCTGACCTCCAGTCTCCTTGAACTCTGAAACTGCACTGTCTGAACTGAACTGACTTTTCCCTGCCCTCGGGCTGTCTAAAACTCCTAGGTGGGCGTCTTCCAACCGCCTGGTTCCGCCCCCTGGTGTGTCTATCAAGCCCCAAGGGAGGTGACTAGGGTTTTAAGGATTGGCTGATGTCACCTGTGAGGGAAGGGTGTAATGCGGGCCCTATTTGTGACTACCTGGCCTGGCCAGGGCGTCACACATGCAGCTCTGCTACAGCAGACAGCACAGCATGGGAGGAAGAACGCTGCTGCTCCCGTGCAGTCTAATCACTCAGTAAAGTGAGCAGAAGCTGCGGGCTGTAAGCGGTGACGTCACCGCTGACAAGCGGGTTGCTATAGCAATGGTGATCTCCGTTATTCACCGGCTATGGCATCCAGTCCTTGCATGTGGGCTGACTCTGTAAAGAGCGCCCACATGCAGGAACGGGGAAGCCGACCATGTGCCAGAGCATTTCGCCGGTACACGGAGATGCTGGAACGATCACCGCGTACCGGAGAGATGCACTGACAGGACCTAGCTTGACGTCTAGCCATGTGACCAGTCTGTAGCCAATGAGATAATAGACACGTGACTGGTCACATGCTATTTTGACGTCACGATAGGTCCTATCATCAGTGCTGGTTACCGGGAGGACGCAGTGATTATCGGAAGGAAAAGCGGCGGGAGACAGAGTGCAGGACGCGTCACGGGGACCTGTAAGTGTTATGGCAATGTTTTTTAACTGTATGTGTACATGCATAATGTGTTTTTATGTGTTTGTGTTTGCCTCCCATTGTTTTCAATGGGGTTCGAGTGGTTCGTTGAACGGTTCGTCGAATGTTCGTCGAACGGAGCCTCCATTCACCGAACCGAACCGAACTCGAATGCTAAGGGGGTGGCTCATCTCTACTAAACACTAAAGTTCAGGGTTTGTACCGAACACGGACTTTACAAAAAATCAGTGTTGGAGTTCGGGTGCTCTTTATACCCAAACCACTCGACTGAGCATTGGTGTGCTATGGTACAGCCGGTGCTTGGCCCAGTGCGAGCTGCTTGCAGTCTCTGAATAGCTCACACTGGAGGTAAAAACATTTAGAATTAGTATGTTTAAAAAAACATTATGGCTGGCTGTATGTGGGCGGATTTTCTATGGGGTTCGGGCTCTAACGTCCGGCTGAACCTGGCAAACCTGAACTTCCACTTAACCACTCATCTCTATTAATCATCAGTGTTGCTCATGGATGGATAAAAATGTGGCTTTATGTATTTTCCACAATCCTATAGACTTCTACTGGCTTGATTCAACAGTTCTGACAGAAAAAAACCATGACATGTCTCCATGTGTTTTGCATAGACATATGGTTCTTGAAAAAATATGGCCATGTGAATAGCTTCATAGATTATAATGGGTATGTGTTTTCTATCTGTAAAAAAAAACAACTGTATGAATATGAATATATTGGAATGAGGCTGTTATGGCTGGGAGCGAGTATGGGTGTGGTGGACCCACTACGCCACGGGTTCTGGGATTACCAAGTGTGGAGGGTTGTGACTAAGCAACTACCTGGTCTTCTCTAGAGCCTCTGGTGGTGAGGTTAAGTATGAGCCGCAGATCGCCGCCACATGCCATTCCAGGGCAGTCCCTTGGCCCCCAGCAAGCTGACTGGAGGAGTCTGTCATTGTCCTGCAGCCTGACAAGATGAACTAGGAGGAGGAAACCAGGACAAAACCAATATGAACAAAACAGAGATAAAATAAAAACTTAAATTGACTGACTAGACAGACAAGCTGACAGACACAAACAGAACTTGCAAGCAGGTGTACATGTAACGTCCGCTGGGGGTTCAGCCAAGGCTGGGAGTTGTAATCATGTCCCCGGCCGGCCCGCTACAGGAAAAGGAAATGGGGTGTAGCACGTAGGTGTTGAGGTGTTGGGGAACCCACTCGCAGGAGTTGTTGCTTCCATAAGTTAATGACAGATGCGGTGTTTTCTTCCAACGCTTGAACTGTACTACAGATCACAACTGCATTTACAACTTCTTCCCCATAAGGGAGTCACGACTTTTCTTCAAGACGGGACACACATTTCAATACTATGTTCTTCATTCTAGCAGTCACAGAGTCCCACCGGCTTCCTGAAGCACTGGACCTTCTCCCTACGGATTTGGACATTTCGCTAGGGTGATTCCCACTCCAGGAGTCCCTATGTTCTGTGCCCACGGTGGCTGTACCTAAGGCTTGGCCCCACACTTTCTGTGTACCGTGCACTTCATGTCTGTCCGTTCTCCACAGGAGCACTCCTCACTTGCTCCCAGCAACAGCTCTGTCCCTACTACTGCATTCCTTCCAAATCCCTTCTGTCTAGTGATGTGTCGGTCGCGAACGATCCGACACAAAGATCCGGCTCCCTGCTGTGACTGACAGGAGCCGGATCACCAAAGTGAGCCACTAAAATCACTAAATGGCTCTTTTTGCCGCTGAAGCCCCGCCCACCCGCATCTACACCTCGCCCACTCAGCAATCAAATTGGTCCCTTGTAAGTGGGCGGGGTTTAGCCGCAGGTGGGCATGGTTTCAGCGGCATCACTATAATCTTAAATATGTGTTCACCTTGGGGTGAACACATATTTAATAAGGAGCCGAGAACAATTCGAATGAGCCGGCTCTTTTTGGTGAGCGGAGCCATGGCAACCGGATCACCAAAAAGAGCCAGACTGCCCATCACCACTTCTGTCTAAAGTCACTCTCTGTCCCTCCTTTCCTCCTCCCTCCTTTCCTTGTAACTGTGGGCTGGGCTATCTTTCCTGCCCTAGCAACCCCACCACTCTCACTTTGTGCCTGACACTCCTGCCTCTAACTAGGGGAGCTCAGCGCCATCTTGTGGTAGCCGGTGGGACTATGACATACCTATTACAGTATACAGAGAGTTTCACACAAATAACACCAATAAATACATCTGTGTCGCCCAGGGTTATGGGTACTCTATCCCGGGCAGTGTATAACTGGGGAATGTCACTTGGTGGCTGTTGCCCGGTGCTTTTTGAAAAAGGGGTATATGTACAGAGAGATCAAATAAACGTTTATCATGTGACATCACTTGTGTTTGCGGCTATGTGGATGGAGCCGCCGCTGCACAATTTTCACTACTAGGGGTGGTGTTAGTGGCAGCCTGGATGTTAGGCCCTCTGCAAGCAGAGCCAGGCCCCAGAGGATAGGTGATGTAGATGGGTGGTGAAAGAAGACAGGCCACACAAGGGGTTGCAGTGTAACAGGTTCCTTTACTCATGGCAAGATGTAAACTGGTCACCCGAGGAAGACTGGTGTTGACTGCAGGTCCCCTTAGTCCCAGTGCCAGTTTAGTGACCTGGTGACGTCTTTTCCCTGCACCTCTCTTTGGTTGGTGGGTCCCCGTGGCTTGCAGTGGCTGGGGTCCCCCTCCTGGTAGTCTCTTAATGGCAGATGGTAGCGTGAACCCTGTGGGGTCTGAGTCTCTGGTCCTGTTCCCCGGTTCTCCCGTTGCTACTGTGTCCCAAATTTCAAGGTCAGTGAGGTCTTTGATGGTCCCCTCACTGTACAGTTTTTATCAGGTCTGCTTGGAGCATTTGCTGACCTAGGATTCTGCACCCCGTCGTTGTTGTGGTTTCAGGAGCACTCTACCATACTCCACCGGCAACCAACCGCCTGGGCCCTCAGGTCACTGTTTCACTCCTGTCAGTGCATCTCCTTGCTTCCTCTATCTGCACCGACTCCTGCTGACTACTCTCTGACTGTCCACTGTCTGCCCCTCCCACCTGGTGGTCTAGTGGACTGGATTGGCTCCACCTCTAGGCGGTCATCCATCCTAACTCCCAACCGTCCCGGATACAGCAGGACTCTCCCGCATTTGAGCCTTTGCTCCCAAGTCCCGAGCGGGAGCTATGCATCCCATGGCTCCGCCCACCCACTGTAGCCCCGTCTCGCTGTTTCTCCCTTCTATCCAGTGACCAGAGCTGAGCACGCTACATGAAACTCCAGTGACTGCTGCTGCTAAGGTATGAATCACCCCCTGCACCAGTGCTGACCTCCCCTGCACCAGAGCCGACATCCCCAGCCCCGGAGCTTGTGCGCTTCTCTTCAACTGTTTTCTCTGACTCCTCGTGTGTTTGCTTCTCTGACACCCTGGCCAGCCAGGTAGTCACAAATAGGGCCCCGCATTACACCTGTCCCTCATAGGTAACACACAGCCAAACACTAAAACCCTAGTCACCCCCCACAGGGCTTGATGGACACACCAGGGGGCGGAATCAGGCGGTTGGAAGACGCCCACCTAGGAGTCTCAGACAGCCTGAGGCGGGAAAATAGAAACTCTAGTCTGAGAGTGCAAGTTGGAGAGGTGTGTGGGCTGGAGCTGTGTGCAGCTCCAGCAGAGGAGAGAAACCAATTTGAGCAGGTGCCAGGGTAGGAGCCCTGGTACCTTTGGCTAGGAAGCAAATGGCGGTCTCCGTCTGCAGGAGTCGGGAAGACGGCTCGGTGGAACCGAGGTGGACCGGGACAGGGTTGTAGCCCGCTGGTACCGACCCGGGGAACCGACTTGGAAACCGGAGCACAAAGGGGGTACTCAGACCCTGAAGCTAGGTCCAGAAGCTACTGGGGGCTAGCTAATTAACTGATTAAAGCCAGGACTAGAGGTGCTGTCCCACCCAAAGTCCTGATTGAAAACAACAGCCCAACGAGGGGGATAGAAAGTCACCACCACGGCTCAGAGATCCCACGGGCCAGTGTCTGCGGGCAATGGGCTCCTTGGGCGACCACAAGCCGGGAGAAGACTCCTGAAGTTGCAAGCACAGGCAGTCCACCATCACACACAGGTGCGGGAGAAAGACAGAGACCACCAGCCGGGTAGGGGACCAGACTGCAGCCGGCTGCGGGCACCGACCACCATCACCTTGGTTTACCAGAGACTCGTATGTTTACTAATAGTGAGTACATCAGCACCCTCCAGTCGCCCATCTCCCTGCACCGCCAACCAAACCCAATGGCTCCCAGGGCCACCATCCCTGCCCACGGAGGGGTTAACTACTTGCTGCACAACATCTCCCCCGGGTGCCCCGTAACTGTAGCGGTGGTGTCCACCTTTACCACATCCCGTGGGTGGCGTCACGAACTTAACACGGCTCCGGCCGTACATCTACGTCCCCAAACCACAACTCCCCTTTCAGTTGAAGTGACCGCGAGACTTCCGGGTCCGGAGACCCTCGAGCCACCCACTGAAGGTCCGGATCCGAGCGGCTCGGCTGCCGAGCACGGAGCGGTACACTTCTCAATGCTGGAGACACACGGGAAATCAGGAACCTGAGGAGAAGACAGTGCAATCAGCACTCGTTTCCTCTCCTGCAGTTAGCACTGGCCAGTAATATGCAGAGTTAGCATCTGCCCATACTTCTATTAGCTTACCGATCACTTGGTTTCCTGCCTGCAGAGCTGCTGGGTCCTAGCTGCCCAACAGGTTCAGCTTTGCTTTATCCTGGCTGCCCTACTAGTTAAAGGGAACTTGTCAGGTGCAATATGCACTCAGAGCCAGGAGCAGTTCTGGGTGCATATTGCTAATCCCTGCCTAACCGTCCCTGTATACACTCACATATCTAAAGATATCATTAGAAAAAAACTTTTTAAAGATCTTATTTCTTATGCTAATGAGTGCGGGGACTAGTCCCAAGGGTGTTACTTCGCTTGGCTAGTCGGCTCACATAGCATGTTAGTACTCACACAGGGGCGTAATAACATGCTAACACGCTATGTGAGCCGACAAGCCAAGCGAAGTAACGCCCTTTTGACTAGTCCCTGCACTCATTAGCATAAGATATAAGATATTTAAAAATACTTTTTTTAATGATCTCTTTATCTATGCTAGTGTATACAGGGACGGTTAGGCGGGATTAGCAATATGTACCCAGGACTGCTCCTGGCTCTGAGTGCATATTGCACCTGACAAGTTCACTTTAAAAGGAACCTGTCACCAGATTTGGTGACTAGAAGCTGCGGCCACCACCAGTGGGCTCTTATATACAGCATTCTAACATGCTGTATATAAGAGCCCAGGCCGCTGTGTAGAAAGTAAAAATCACTTTATAATACTCACATAAGGGGTGGTGCAGTGCAGACTGGTCGGATGGGTGACAGGTTCCCTTTAATCTCCTGGCTGCCCAACCGCTTCGGCTCTGCTGCGTCCTGCCTGCCTAACTGCTTTGGCTCTGCTGTGTCCTGGCTGCCCAACCTCTTTGGCTCTGTTGCATCCTGGCTGCCCAACTGCTTCGGCTCTGGTGCTTCCTGACTGTCCAACCGCTTCGGCTCTCCTGCATCCTGGCTGCCCAACCGCTTCGGCTCTGCCACGCGCTGGCTGCCCAACCGCTTCGGCTCTGCCGCGTCCTGGCTGCCCAACTGCTTCGGCTTTGCCGCGTCCTGGCTGCCCAACTGCTTCGGTTCTGCTGCATCCTGGCTGCCCAACCAGTTTAGCTCTGCTGCATCCAGGCTGCCCAACCATTTAGCTCTGCTGGATCCTAACTGCCCAACCAGTTCTGCTGTGCTGGATCCTGGCTGCCCAACCAGTTCTGCTGTGCTGGATCCTGGCTGCCCAACCAGTTCAGCTCTGCTGGATCCTGGCTGCCCAACCAGTTCCACTGTGCTCCATACTGGCTGCCCAACCAGTTCAGCTCTGCTGGGTCCTGGCTGTCCAACCAGTTCAGCTCTGCTCCATCCTGGTTGTTCAATCAGTTCGGCTCTGCTTCATCCTGGCTGCCCAACCAGTTCAGCTCTGCTAAGTCCTGGGTCTGCCTTATTAAAGTCAATAGCCACTTCACAGGTCGTGCTAAAATCCTATTTTTTAGGGCTTCACACAGAAAGCCCTGACGGAGCAATTGATGTTTGGCGAAACCACAATGTGAACATAGCCTTAAAGTGACAGGTATTATCTCCCCAATAATAGCACAAATAATAATGTGATGTTGGTTAATTGGGGTTATCCATCAGGGACTTGTGGATTATTTTTCTTAAGGGGCTAAGAATTCACAGACAAGTAGTTGTTATCTACCTGCCTGTTCTGCGCAGCGCTGATCTGTGCCAACTCAGAGCGATCACAGACGGTTCCTGGTGGTGATTCTGCAGCTTCATTTGACCTCACTGTGGAGAGGTGATGGTAACGCTTCCCATGATTACAGCAGAACAATAAGTTTTCTCTAATTGTTTCTATTAACCCCTTCACCCCGGGAGATTTTTCATTTTTTCCTCTCCTTCCAAGAGCCGTAACTTTTCTATTTTTACGTCAATTTTGCCATATGGGGGCTTGTTTTTTGCAGGCCGAGTTGTACTTTTGCATGAAACCATTAGTTTTACCATTTAGTCTACTGGAAACCATTAGTTTTACCATTTAGTCTACTGGAAAACGGGAAAAACAAATCCAAGTGTGGTGAAATTGCAAAAAAAAGTCCAATTGCACAATTGTTTTTGGGATATTTAATTCACCATGTTAAATATATGGTGATGCTTACAGGTCAGTAGGACGCCTCAGGTCAGTACGAGTTCATAGATAACAAACGTATACTTTTACTTTTATCTAAGGGGTTAAAAAAAATTCAGAAGTTTGTCCCTCAAAAAATTGGGCTTTTTGCGCTATTTTCCGAGACCCATAGCGTTCTCATTTATCAGGATCTGGGGCTCAGTGATGGCTTATTTTTTGCATCTTGAGCTAGCGGTTTTAGGATGCAATTTTTGTGCAGATGCTATATTTTGATCGCCTGTTATTGCATTTTAAATAATTTTTGCGGCAACCAAAAACTGTAATTTTGGAGTTTGGAATTTTTTTCTCGCCACGCTGCGATCAGATTATTTGATTTTATATCTTGAACAGACATTTCTGAACACGGCGATACCAAATATGTGTATATTTTTTAAACCGTTTTATTTTCAGTGGGGCGAATGGGTTGGATTTGAGCTTTTAGGTTTTTTTATTTTTCATATTTTTAAAAACTTTTTTTATTTATTTTACTAGTCCCCCTAGGGAACTATAAGGATCAGCAGTCTAATCACTTGTTCTTTTCTGTTGATCTAGGCTGCACAGCTCTGATCAGCAGAAATGCTTCTTTCCTGTCAGTGCCAGCGCTCTGTCAGGTCTCACAGGAAATACGTCATGGTAGCAACAGGAGTCATCACATGACTCCGAGCTACCATGGCAACCATCATCTCCCAGTGATTGCGTCTACGGCTCCGATAGCAGCGGGGAATGGCGTGGCCATTTAAATCGAGCTGTCACATTTTTGACAGCATGATCTAAGTGAAAAGCAGGCGCCGGTGGATCGCGGATCCACCCGCGCCTGTTAGCCCCACATGTCTGTTATTCAAATCAGCAGATGTGTGTGGGGGTCACCACCGATTCACTACAGCAGCCGGTGGTAATTACCCCGACATTACCAAGGACAAACTGGGGTCGTAAAGGGGTTAACCAAAAGCACAATGTTATTAAAGATAATTTATCCAATAGCGTAGCCCTGATATGTGATGTGCAGCTTTTCCATAGTATAGATTAAGGTGTCAGATCTACTTTAGAATAGAATTTTTTAGTTTTAAAATATTCTAATTTAAAATAAATACTACCAAATTTGTATTAAGAATATTTTATATTTTTTCTGTTTATAATTATTATTTATAAAACAATGTGATCGGCAGTGCTGAATGGGTGTGGATGGTGAGTGGTTATGGGTTTGACTAGTTGTGAAATGGGTGTGGTTAGGGGCATGGCCTAAAATCGCCGCGGCGCACATAGCGCGCCGCACAGTTTCTCCCGCTTTCTTTTCTTTGAAAGTTGGGTAGTATGCATCCTTTGGTCCAACCCTAGCCTTGTACCATTTTATGGGGGAATTTGGGGAAAAACAGGTATTATCTGGAATGTTTGTGTTGTTACCATTACTGGTCTTCCCGCTTCCTTGGGGTAGGCCCTGCATCCTGGTGGGGCATGCAGTACCTTGTAGCTCCCTGATGACCTCAGGGGCGCTACACATCAGTGCACAACCACAAAAGTAACTCACATATCACAACACCACATCTTCAGGGAGGCTTACAGAGGTCCAGTCACCCTCTTACTGTACATACAGATAATACAGACAGAACTTGCCAACACCTGAACTAAAGCATACTAAATAAGAGGCCAGACCCAGCATGGAGGGAAGAGCAGTCTAAAATAGCGCCTGCTGACAGAGGATTGGCCATGGAAGCTGAGATTTAAATTCCAGCAGAGTCTGCCTGCACCTCCATATAGCCAAGATGGAGGGTCTCCAAACAGGAGGATGCAGCGTAGCTCGGAGTGCTACAACCTGACCACACACAAGGCAAAGCTCCCAGTGAAAATAAAGGTACGTGCAGAGGCCTTACATAGTTTCTTATATACTAAAGGCTACTTTACACACTGCGATATCGGTCCCGATATTGCTAGTGTGGGTACCCGCCCCCATCTGTTGCGCGAAACGGGCATATCGCTGCCTGTGCCGCACAACATCGCCCAGAGCTGTCACAAATACTTACCTGTCCGGCGACGTCGCTGTGACCGGCAAACCGCCTCCTTTCTAAGGGGGCGGTCGGTGCGGCGTCACAGCGACGTCACTGAAGCGTCAGTGAACCGCCGCCCAATAGCAGCGGAGGGGCAGAGATGAGCGGGACGTAACATCCCGCCCACCTCCTTCCTTCTGCATAGCAGCCGGGAGGCAGGTAAGGGGAGCTTCCTCGTTCCTGCGGCGTCACACGCAGCGATGTGTGCTGCCGCAGGAACGAGGAACAACTTCGTTACTGCTGCAGTAACGATTTTTAAGAATGGACCCCCATGTCGCCGATTAGCGATTTTGCACGTTTTTGCAACGATACAAAATCGCTTATCGGTGTCACACGCAGCGGCATCGCTAATGCGGCCGGATGTGCGTCACAAATTCCGTGACCCCAACGACTTCGCATTAGCGATGTCGCAGCGTGTAAAGCCCCCTTTAGATCATAAAGCATTACAGATGCAAAGATCTCCTCCAGACAGTGATATCATCCAGAAGTAAGCCTCTCTGCGGTCACAATAACTGACCGTGGAGAACAGTACTTTAGATAACTTCAGAGCTATTAAAAATAAAATTAGACAGGATATTTTTTTAAATTTTTTTAATTAAAATTATCTGACTAAAGTTTAGACTGTATTTAGTCTAATTTTACATTAGGAGGTTACTCTGAGATAATAGGTTCAATTTAGTTAGTATTACATACCATATGCTATGCTTAAACTGTATGTACTCCGCTACGACAGAGCACATAGATGTCACTATAATATATTTTATAATTAATGTATATGTTATGTCATTTATACTTAAATCACACATATCAGAAATGAGAAAAAAATAGTTTTTTTTGCAATATAATAAAATACTTTTAATTGGTAATAAGAATCATGCGTGACATTTACATTTTACAAGGAAGGAGCAGGTTGTTTGGTGTTTCAATGTACTTGGCAGGAATTTGAGGACTCCCTGTTGCTAGACCAGTCTTATGGAGGAGACATGTTTGCTTTGAGTTCACAGAAATGTCTCTTCAACTTCCTTCAAAAGTTTTACTTTAAGGTAAAGGCAATGTTGTGTGTAGATACCAACAGAAATGATGGTTTTAGTGTCTATATTGCACACCATGGGACTGGGTGCCATCAGAAAGTGTCGAGTATGTTATTATAGTTAGTGCATGCCATGCTTATCCCACTTTAGTCTTTCACTTGGCATACAATTATGATAGATAATTCTGTTATTTGTGGTACATTCAGTGGAACTTATTTTTACAAGTATTTCATACATAATATGAACAATATATTCTGTTAGCAGAAAAATGTATAAACATAGTAGATGAATAAGGTTAAGGAAAAAAGATTAAGGAAAAAACGAGCATTTAGCATCCAATGCAAGAGCATGAGGAGCGTTATACTTATGACCCATGGCTCCCCCTCTGCTGCAAGTGTAAGCCAAGTGTCATTATACTGTAATGCAATCCTGTGATCGGCGCACAGCTGCTGAGGAGAGGGAGGGACTAATCTCCCCATCTCCTCCATTATCAGCTGATGCGATTATCGCACTGCACTACGATGTCATCCAAGTATAGTGCAATGTTTCTCTTGCACCCATAGACTTGCATTAGTGCGAGTGAAAACAAATCGGCATGCTGCAATTGTTTTCTTGGTCAGAATAGGGCTGAGAAAAAAAAATCGCTCAAGGGATTTTTTTTTATCACATTCCCCTCGCTCCATTTTACTCGCAATGTGTCCTTAGCCTAAACAGAACTAATGTTGGTAAGTTCTATAGAAAAAAAATGTAAACAAAGAAATTATAAAGTGCAAATTGTATACTGTACATGTATAATACCTTTTGATTTGCTTTGAAAATTTGATACCTTGGTATTTATATAACTTCTCAAAGGGGTTATCTGGTCTAAATTGACAAATCTGCAGTCTCGCTATGTGACTACAGACTTGTGAATCCTCACATCATATGCACTGTGCTGTGAGGATTCACTGTGCTGTGAGCTGTGGGTTGGCCTGGTATGTGGGCTTGTTGAGGTGAGACTACAATGGGTCTCTTAAGATCTGACTGCCGTGTTCAAATTATAATGTCATGTGTGCACTTCGAGAAAGAACAATAACTGACACTGGATTGGTTATGAACTTTCTCTCATGATGGATGCTTCTGCTCCAGTTATTGTTCGGGAAACCTTATAGTTCAGGAGAAGTAAAGGGTGTGGACAAAATATAGTCCAATCAAGTATTGCAGGCTGGAGTCAGGACATATAGGAATTTGCATAGTCTCTACTGGATTGGTTGTTCCAAACTTTGGGAATTCCTCTGTTCCTCAACTTCTTGGGCGTTGTCCATGATGTAGGAGTCATCTTTAAGTTACATGTGCTGGTACATTGTATTAAGGAAAATCATTGACTATGCAGTGTATATATATATATATATATATATATATATATATATATATATATATATATAAATGTGTTAGTAAGAAGCAAAAGCATTCATAGATATGTGTTAGGTTACAGCGACCAAACTATATATTTGAGTCTATGAAATGGCTGAATTAAGTATTTTTGGTTACTTAATTCCTATCCTCAACAGTCTGATGCTGTGATGTGGCCCCATGCTGGTATGTGCCCCCATCGTGGTGAAGTCACCATCCTGACATGTGCCCCCATCGTGGTATAGGTAGGATCCTTGTGTATGCAGCATCCTGGTCTGTGCCCCATCTGGGTATAGTCTCCATCCTTGTATGGCCCGCATGGTATGTGGCCCCATCGTGGTATAGGCAGGATCCTTGTGTATGCAGCATCCTGGTCTATGTCCCATCCTGGTATAGTCTCCATCCTTGTATGTCCCCCATCCTGGTATGTGGGTGTCTGTGTAGGGCGGTGTATATATATATACACACTACAGTTCAAAATTTTAGGGTCACTTAGATATTTCCTTATTTTTGAAAGAAAATAATTTTTTTTTCAATGAAGCTAACATTAAATTAAACAGAAATACACTCTATACATTGTTAATGTGGTAAATTACTATTCTAGCTGCAAACATCTGGTTTTGAATGCAATATCTACATAGGTGTGTAGAGGCCCATTTCTTCGAAATGAAAGCTATTCCATGTGAGAAATTGCCAAGAAACAGAAATTTCCTACAATGCTGTGTTCTACTCTCTTCAGAGGAGAGCACAAACAGGCTCTCACCAGAGTAGAAAGAGAAATGGGAGGCCCCGCTGCACAACTGACCAACAAGACAAGTACATTAGTCTTTAGTTTGAGAAATCGATGCCTCACATATCCTCAAAGGGCAGCTTCTTTAAATGGTACTCGCAAAACGCCAGTGACAACGTCTACAGTGAAGAGGCGACTCCGGGATCCTGGCCTTCAGGGCAATGTGGCAAAGAAAAAGCCATATCTGAGACTGGCTAATAAAAGGAAAAGATTAATATGGGCAAAAGAACACAGACATTGGACACAGGAAGATTGGAAAAAAGTGTTATGGACAGAAGAATTGACGTTTGAGGTGTTTGGATCACACAAAAGAACATTTGTGAGATGCAGAACTACTGAAAAGATGCTGGAAGAGTACCTGACACCATCTGTCAAGCATGGTGGAGGTAATGTGATTGTTTGGGGTTGGTTTGGTGCTGGTAAAGTGGGAGTTTTGTACAAGTTAAAAGGGATTTTGAATAAGGAAGGTTATCACTCTATTTTGCAACTCCATGCCATACCCTGTGGACAGCGCTTGATTGGAGTTAATTTCATCCTACAACAAGACAATGACCCAAAGCACACCTCCAAATTATGCATGAACGTTTTAGGGAAGAAGCAGGCAGCTGGATGGAATTGCTGCAAAAGAGCATTCTGGGCCGAAAGCAAAGTTTGAAGGAGAAAATTATTAAGTAAAAATCATTATTTCTAACCTCGTCAATGTCTGGACTATATTTTCTATTCATTATGCAACACATTTAATAAATAAAAGTATGATTTTTCATGGAAAAGATAAGTGACCCCAAACTTATCTAAACTAAAAGCAATATTTTACAAAAATTTATTTTTTTTTGCATCGCCATATTCTGAGAGCTGTAACTTTTTTATTTTTTTTGTTCAAAAGAGCTTTTAGAGCTTATTCCTTCACATATGACTTTTGTTGGCTTTTTATTCAATTTTTGTGTTTTCAGTAAAACTAAAAAACATTTTTGGAGTGATTTTTTCCCAAAGTTTTTTTTTTTTTTTTAAATTTACGGTGTTTGCGTAACAGCATTATAATTTCTTTATAATTACCTACACCTTAGGCTAGACACTTACTAAAAGAACAGCCCCTTTAAAAGGGCTGTCCACTAAATTTGATAACTCCATTCCATTTGTTGAAGCATAACCACATACACCCTTTGTAATAAAATGATGCCCCACTTCAATCCATAAAAGGGATGTCAACATTCCCTTCTCATTCCCCTTGTTTGCCTCAGAAAAATAAATAAAGCTATACTCCCCTCCGATATGGCTTCGGTTCCTGCGATGTCTAAAGCTACGTACCATGAGGACCCTTGACCAAACATCGCCCAGTGTCTCTCTCTCTATCCGCCTTCAGACATTTGAGCAGGATGTGAGCGCTACACTGAATTTCTGCCAAAATGTCCAAAGGTGGGCATAAGAAAGCCGGCGCTGATTGCTTTTGGGGCTCGTCTGTCATAACAATGTCACAGATGTCCCTGGAACGCAGTTTTAGACATCGTTAGAACCGAGGCTGCACCGGAGGTGCATATAGCTTTCTTTATTTTTCTGTGGCAAACAAGGGGAATGAGAAGGGGTTGTCCAAGTAGTGGACTTCCCTTTTATGGACTGGAGTGGGGCATCATTTTATTACAAAGGGTGTATGTGGTTATGCTTCAAGGAGGTGCCATTTTACAGTAACGGTGCATATTAATATACTACTATGTAAAGACTCGCACACACACACGCACACACACACACACACACACACACACACACACACACACACACACAACACCCCTTGCATGAAAATGATGCCCACTCCAGGAACACAATCACATATCCTTGATGGTAACAATAGCACATACCATATATTTTGTTTTATAAGATGTACCAAATTATAAGACGCACCCCAAATTTAGAAATAAAAAAAGGTAAAAAAATGGGGTCCATCTTATACTCCATTGTTGTCTTACTGGAGAGGGAGCAGAATCACAGGAGGCAGGCACGGCGGTGGGAACGGTGTGGCTGTGCTGGCAACGGTAGGGCTGTGCTGGCAGCGGAAGCTGTGCTGGCTGTGTGGAGCAGGCTGGTGCGGCGGGTGTCCCAGATGCTCAGTCAGCGGTGCGGGCTTCAAAGAAATAGCCTCCGGAGCAGATTGAGCTCTCAGTTCAATGACAAGATCTTGAGCTGAGGGCTCCATATCTGCATACACGCTGCCCCGGACGCCATCATTTGAACCCAGAGCATCTGAGACATCAGCCACACTGCCCTGCTCCACACAGCCACCGCTGCCCACACAGACAGATATCCAGCCGGCCGGCCTCCAGCACAGAAAGGCAGTCAGCCGGCCGCCCGCACAGAGAAGCAGGCAGCCGGCCGCCCACACAGAGAGGCAGGCAGCCGGCCGCCCGCATAGAGAGGCAGGCAGCCGGCCGCCCGCACAGAGAGGCAGGCAGCCGGCCGCCCGCACAGAGAGGCAGGCAGCCGGCCGCCCGCACAGAGAGGCAGGCAGCCGGCCGCCCGCACAGAGAGGCAGGCAGCCGACCCCCCCGCTCAGAGAGGCAGGCAGCCGGCCGCCCGCACAGAGAGGCAGGCAGCCGACCGCCCGCACAGAGAGGCAGGCACCCGGCCGCCCGCACAGAGAGGCAGGCACCCGGCCGCCCGCACAGAGAGGCAGGCACCCGGCCGTCCGCACAGAGAGGCAGGCACCCGGCCGTCCGCACAGAGAGGCAGGCAGCCGGCCGCCCGCACAGAGAGGCAGGCAGCCGGCCGCCCGCACACACAGAGAGGCAGGCAGCCGGCCGGCCGCACAGAGAGAGACAGGCAGCCGGACGCCCGCACAGAGAGAGACAGGCAGCCGGCCGGCCACCCGCACAGAGAAGCAGCCAGCACCCGCACAGAGAGGCAGCTGGCCGCCCGCAAAGAGAGACAGGCAGCCGGCCGCCCGCACGCACAGAGAGGCAGCCGTCCGCCCGCACAGAGAGGCAGGCAGCCGGCCGCCCGCACAGAGAGGCAGGCAGCCGGCCGCCCGCACAGAGAGGCAGGCAGCCGACCCCCCCGCTCAGAGAGGCAGGCAGCCGGCCGCCCGCACAGAGAGGCAGGCAGCCGACCGCCCGCACAGAGAGGCAGGCACCCGGCCGCCCGCACAGAGAGGCAGGCACCCGGCCGCCCGCACAGAGAGGCAGGCACCCGGCCGTCCGCACAGAGAGGCAGGCACCCGGCCGTCCGCACAGAGAGGCAGGCAGCCGGCCGCCCGCACAGAGAGGCAGGCAGCCGGCCGCCCGCACACACAGAGAGGCAGGCAGCCGGCCGGCCGCACAGAGAGAGACAGGCAGCCGGACGCCCGCACAGAGAGAGACAGGCAGCCGGCCGGCCACCCGCACAGAGAAGCAGCCAGCACCCGCACAGAGAGGCAGCTGGCCGCCCGCAAAGAGAGACAGGCAGCCGGCCGCCCGCACGCACAGAGAGGCAGCCGTCCGCCCGCACAGAGAGGCAGGCAGCCGTCAGCCCGCACAGAGAGGCAGGCAGCCGTCCGCCCGCACAGAGAGGCAGGCAGCCGTCCGCCCGCCCAGAGAGGCAGGCAGCCGGCCGCCCGCACAGAGAGGCAGGCAGCCGGCCGCCCGCACAGAGAGGCAGGCAGCCGGCCGCCCGCACAGAGAGGCAGAAAATTAACTTCTTACCTCTCTGACGCCCCCCCTGAAGCATGGCAGTCGGCACCCTGTGCGGCCGCACAAGTCGCACATGCCTAAAGCCGGCCATGACAAGGTTTTGAGAGCTCATTATAAGTAGAGGTAAGGGAAATCTTAGTTTTATTTTCTGTGTTTGTACTGAACACAGACTTTATATATAAATAAAAAAAAAAAAGTTCAAGTTCGGAGTTCAGGCGCTTTATGTACGCTGACGAATAGAGCGAGCATCGCTGTGCTCTGGTACACTCGGTGCTCAGCCCAGTGCAAGCTGCTAGCAGTGTTTGAATGGTGTGCACTGGGTGTAAGACCAGAGTGATCGGATGTAGTGTGCACCCCCAAAAAATAAAGGAGAAACCCTCCCCTGGAGGTGTTCTGTTTATGGCTGGCTGCATGTGGGCAGAGATGCGAACTGCCCAATTAGTGACTTCTATTGGGGTTCAGGTCAAGTCAGGGTACCAAACTAAACTTTATCTAAAGTCCAGCTGAGCCTACTGAACTGAACTTCCATGGGTCTGCTCATCTCTAATTATAAGTACAATCAGATTTATTTCTCTTTCTTTTTGTGTAACCCCTTTAATTTCGGGAAGACATCAAGAGATTCTAAAGTTTGGTAATGCTGTAAACAGGATAAAAAAATGCAACGGCACAGAAAAAGGCTACTCCGTGATGCCTCACAATGGGTATTTATTTTACAGAAATAAGGAAGCAGTCATAAGGGATAATGTGAAAAACCATACAGAAGACTATCAAAAACAGACCAATACACAGTCCGCAATCTACAAAGTGTAAATGGGATAATTTACATGCAGTTATTAAAGACTCAATGAACTGGTATTACCTAAAGGTAGCCTTAACCCCGGTCTCTCTTTGTCAGGCAAACGTCAGTGTCACCTCAACTGGTCACAACTTTCCCTTAACTGGATGATTCAGTATAACAAGAAATTATACAATAAATCAACGCACAGGGCCTAGTGGAGCTATGGTACAATTTGATAAGAGACAAGACCAATTCCAGTTATTAATCTCCTTAATTAGTACCATACATTTGAGCAGAAAATAATGACCCGGCTAACTCGGAACTTCTATCTTGTGGTTTCAGTGATGAGATATGGGTCTTCGGTGCTTGGCCTTCGAAGTCTGGTTCTCAGTGTTTGATCTTCAGTGGTTAACCTGCGAAGTCTAGTTATTGGTGTTTGGTCTCTGGTGCTTAACCTGCGAAGTCCGGTTCTCGGTGTTTGATCTTCAGTGGTTAACCTGCGAAGTCTGGTTGTCGGTGTTTGGTCTTTGGTGGGTCTAGACCCTCTGGGATCAATTCACTCTCAGGTACTTCTACTGCAGTAGAAGCCCACTTCACTACTCACACATCTGCTTCTTCTCAAGTCCCTTCATCAACTCCCTCCCTCCTTTATCATCCTGGCCTTTTATACTTAACTGCACCACTGCTGTCACCTAACCTAATGTCTCCTTCAAACTCTTCCCCAGAGGAAACACCCTCTCCGTTCTTCAGTTCCTGCTTGTCCAGTCCAACCAGCAAATGGCGGCATTTACTTGCTAGTTCATCACCCTCTTACAATGCCTATTAAATAACAGAAGTTCAGGATATATTGCATGTAGAGCACATCCTTCATACGTCACTGAATTTTGTTGTATGTACATATCTCCTCTTCTTAAAAAATGAACCGGTGACGGAGGTAAAAGTAAAATGACCTACAAACCACAATGTAAGAGAAAATCCCAAGGATGTTCTGTGTCAAAAAGGGTTAATTAGTTTGAACACAAATAAATTGCTTATTTGAAAAAAGAAATCCTCCCATCTTGGAATTTGTCCTGACAGTGATGAAGTCAGTCGCCTGCATCTGTACAGTCTAAGCTGGAGACAGGAGAGTCAAGTGAGAGGATTAAGCTGGAGTGCTGATCTGTAATTTAGTGACTGCTAGGAAAGCTCATGGAAAATGAGTCTGGAGGCTTGAAGAGGCTGGTATCCGCAGGTGTCTGATCCACAGATTTACCCTTTGCATAAAACATATGTATTTTGTGACCTAGCAAGTGTAAATTGTGTCTCTTGCTGTAAAGTCATAAAGATCACTTTTTAATCAACACATCACTCCTATGGCCTGGTTGCTGGTATGCTGGCACTAAAGTTTTATGTCAGAAAATCCAATCATTACCAGTGGCACCCCTTTGTCTCTGTGCAGCTTTAATGTCCAATAAGTAACCCCAGGAATGAGAGGACCATAGCATGTTATTTTCTAGGATAGAAATGTTTATTTGTCAAAAGTGAAATTGACCCTTCGTGGAACATAACTGACGTGGATTATAACCACCAACCTGCTCGGCAGGAAGCCTGTATGCTGAGTTTCAGGGCTGTTTCTTCTTACCCTCTTGCTTGGAACAGATACGTCATTCATAAATCATGTATTCGAAACAAAATTGGGCAAACGTATCAAATATGCTAGATTTCAAGCTCTATTGGCAAGAAAAACTTGGCATACATGCCATGCACCACTAATGTGTAAAGCGGGCTTTACACGCTATGATATATCTAACGAGATGTCGGCAGGGTCACGTCGTAAGTGACGCACATCTGGCATCGTTAGTGATATCGTAGCGCGTGACAGCTATGAACGAGCAGAAATACTCACCTTCTCGATCATCGCTGACACGTTGCTCATTTTCTAAAAATCGCACGTGCTGTTGTTCATCGTACCCGGGGTAGCACACATCGCTCTGTGTGACACCCCCGGAACGATGAACACAGCTTACCTGCGGCTGCCGGCAATACTGAAGGAAGGAGGTGGGCGGGATGTTTACGTCCCGCTCATCTCTGCCACTCCGCTTCTATTGGGCGGCCGCTGTGTGACGTCGCTGTGACGCCGAACGTCCCTCCCCCTTCAGGAAGTGGATGTTTGCCGCCCACAGCGAGGTCGTTTGGAAGGTAAGTGCGTGTGACGGGGGTTAGAGCATTGTGTGACACGGGCAAGAAATTGCCCGTGCCGCACAAACGATGGGGGCGGGAGCGATCTCAAATGCTATCGCACAACTAATGGACACGTGTAAAGCAGCCTTTATAGGCATTTTTTGAGCCTAATGTGACAAGCAGGCCTTGGTGGAAAAATGCATCACTTAGTACGAAGTGATGACCCCTTAAGGACGAAGCCAGTTTTGTACTTAATGCACGGGCCATTTTTTGCAATTCTTACCATTACCAGTGTCACTTTCACAGGTTATAACTCTGGAACGCTTCAGCGGATCCCGGTGATTCTGAGATTGTTTTTTCTTGACATATTGTAGTTCAGGATAGTTATAAATTTAGGATGATATATTTTGCATTTATTTGTGAAAAAATTGGAAATTTGATGAAAATTTTGAAAATGTTGCAATTTTCAAACTTTTCATTTTTATGTCCTTAAAGGGAACCTGTCAGCAGAAATGTCCCCTAAAACCTAACAGATTCCCCCTCTGCAGCTCCTGGGCTGCATTCTAGAAAGGTCCCTGTTATGATTGTGCCCACTTTCTGACCGAAAAAAAGTGTTTATAAAGTTGTACCTTTTTGGCTTCTGATTCTGTAAATCCGTCACGGGGGCGGGCTGCCTGATGGCCGTTATTCTGCCCCCTGGTCCTGTATGCCGCCCCCATCGCTGATTTCAATACTTCTGGATGCCGCCCACTGCTCCAGCCATCCCCGCGCATGCCCAGTGCCCATCTCTCGGGGATGAGCACTGTGCCCAGCGTCACCGCTGGTGACGTGCACGCAGGGTTAAGATTATGGGCGGTGCTGTGATGTTTATTCCTAAGCAACCGCCCATAATCGCGGGACCGCGCTTTCCCCCTCGGCCTGCTTCTTTCTGCGCAAGCGCGCTGCTGCTGACCTCACTTCGCCTCCTTCCCATCTTGCCCCGAGGCAGGAAATAGATGGGAAGAGCGCGGAGCAGTGACTACACCGAAAGCGCGGTCCCGCGATTATGGGCGGTTGCTTAGGAATAAACATCACAGCACCGCCCATAATCTTAACCCTGCGTGCACGTGACGCTGGGCACAGTGCTCATCCCCGAGAGATGGGCACTGGGCATGCGCGGGGATGGCTGGAGCAGTGGGCGGCGTCCAGAAGTATTGAAATCAGCGATGGGGGCGGCATACAGGACCAGGGGGCAGAATAACGGCCATCAGGCAGCCCGCCCCCGTGACGGATTTACAGAATCAGAAGCCAAAAAGGTACAACTTTATAAACACTTTTTTTCGGTCAGAAAGTGGGCACAATCATAACAGGGACCTTTCTAGAATGCAGCCCAGGAGCTGCAGAGGGGGAATCTGTTAGGTTTTAGGGGACATTTCTGCTGACAGGTTCCCTTTAAACCAGAGAGTTATGTCACACAAAATAGTTAATAAATTACATTTCCCACATGTCTACTTAACATTAGTGCAATTTTTGAAACAATTTTTTTGGGGGTTTGGAGGTTAGAAGGGGTCAAAGTTCATGAGCAATTTCCCATTTTTTCAACAAAATTTACGAAACTACTTTTTTGGGGACCACATCACATATGAAGTGACTTTGAGAGGCCTAGGTGACAGAAAATACCCCAAACTGACACCATTCTAAAAACTACACCCCTCAAGATACTCAAAACCACATCCAAGAAGTTTATTAACCCTTCTTCTGCCTCACAGGAATAAAGCAGTGTGGAATGAAAAAAAAAAATATTTTACCTAATAATGTGGCTCTAGCGCCAATTTATTCAATTTTAGAAAAAATAACACAACAAGATGCAACCCAAAATGTGTTCCCCAGTTTCTCCTGAGCGCGCTGATACCCCATATGTGGTCAGAAACCTCTGCTTGCACAAATGGGAGGGCCCAGAACATAAGGAGCAATATTAGAATTTTGGAACACAAATTTGGCGGAAATAGATTGCGGGTACCATGTTCCATTTGCAGGGCCCCTAAGGTACCTAAACAGCAGAAACCCCGCACAAGTGACCCCATTTTGGAATCTAGACCCCTCAAGGATTTTATCTAGGGGTATAGTGAGCATTTTGGACCCACAGATACTTCACAGAATTTGATAACATTAGGTCGTCATATTGAAAATTTTCATTTTTTTCATACAAATAAATGTTGCTTTAGCAACAATTTTCTCACTTTTTCAAGAGGAAACACCAAAAAGTGGACCCCGCAGTTTATCAAATTTCTTATGAATACCGGGATACCCCATATGTGGCCAAAAACCTCTTTTTGGATAAACAGGAGGGCTTGGAATGGAAAGAGCAATATTTGAATTTTTGAAAAGCTAAAATAGATTGCGGGCACCATGTCACTTTGCAGGGACCTTAGGGTACCTATACAGCCGAAACCCCCCACAAGTGACCTCAATTTGGAAACTAGACCCTTCAAGGATTTTATTCAGGGTATACTGAGCATTTTGAACCACCAGGGGCATCACAAAAATGTTGCTCTAGCAGCAAATTTCTCACTTTAAAGCGGGCTTTACACGCTACGATATCGTTAATGAATTATCGTCGTGGTCACGGTGTTTGTGACGCACATCCGGCGTCATTAACGATATCGCAGTGTGTGACACTTATGAGTGACCTTAAACAATCGCAAAAGCGGTCAAAATCGTTTGCCGCGGAGAGGTCGTCCTGAAGCAAAAAATCGATCTCTGCTTATTAGCGATGTTGTTCGTCGTTCCAGCGGCAGCACACATCGCTGTGTGTGACACCGCAGGAGCGACGAATATCTCCTTACCTGCCTCCACTGGCAATGAGGAAGGAAGAAGGTGGGCGGGATGTTACGTCCCGCTCATTTCCGCCCCTTCGCTTCTATTGGACGCCTGCCGTGTGACGTCGCTGTGACGCCGAACGAACCGCCCCCTCTTAGAAAGGAGGCGGTTCGCCAGCCAGAGCGACGTCGCAGGGCAGGTAAGTATGTGTGGCGGATGTAAGCCAGGTTGTGCGCCACGGGCAGCGATTTACCCGTGTCGCACAACCGATGGGAGCGGGTACGATCGCTTGCAATCTCGCTAGCGAGATCACAGCGTGTAAAGTCCGCTTTAGGCTTTGTGCCCATGATCTGGCGATACTGAGTCTGTGGAGATGTGAGTGTTGTCCACGTGAGAACGCAGCTGCCCGTGACCATAATCCAGGTTCGGGCCCCTGCAGACTTTAGCTCTATTCTCTCCGCAGAGAACAATCATCTCCGCAGCATAAATTGACATTCTATAGCGCCAGATGTCAGTTTATGCTGTGAAGAAAATAAGCACAGTGAGCAGGAGAATTCTAAAAATCCTTCCACTGCGCTTGTACTGTATAACGCAGCGTTATAGACACAGTGAAAACTCAGCGTCCAAAACGCTTGAACCCCTAATCGCGGGCACGCAGCCTAAAAAGCTAGCACGGATGGATGGACAGATAGACAGACAGATGTCAAACACATATTATGTCCCACCCCCTGTATATTCTAAGATGGCACCCTTTAGTGACTTTCATGTGGCACTAAAGCATGTTTAGCCTTTTATTTAGCCACAAAATAAATAATTTAAAAAAAAAAAATGATGTGCGGTCCCCCCCATTTTTGATAGCCAGCTAGGGTAAAGCAGACTGCTGCAGGCTGCAAACCTCAGCTGGCAGATTCACCTTGGTTGGTGATCCAATTTTGAGGGCACCCCAGGCTCTTTTTTATAATTATTTATAAATAATAATAATAGTAATAATAATAAAAAAACTTATGGTGCCCCCCAAATTTGATCACCAGCTAAGGTAAAGTAGACAGCTATGGTCTGGTATTCTCAGGGTAGGAAGGGCCATAGTTATTGGCCCTTCCCAGCCTAAAAATAGCAGGCTGCAGCCGCCTCATAGGTGGCGCATCCATTAGACGCGCCAATCCTGGCTCTTCACCCTGGCTCATCCCGATGCCCTGGTGCGGTGGCAAACGGGATAATAAATGGGGTTGATACCAGCTGTGTAATGTCACCTGGCATCAAGCCCAGCAGTTGTTATATCACGGCGTCTATCAGATACCTGACACCACTAACTGTCAGTAATAAAAAAAAAAATAGTTGACAAAAAAAAATTTATTTGAAAAAACACTCCCCAACACATTCCCTCTTTTACCAATTTATTGTCCAGAAAAAAAAATCCGGATCGCAGTAATCCAAAAAGGGGGTCCCACAATGACTGTGGACTTTCTAGAATATTGGAGGATGCTCAGAGAACATATCCCCAATTTTCTAGAAGTGCAGACCCTCCATGTGAGGGTTGTGGGTGAAATGATACTGCACCCACTCTTCTCGGGTCCAAAGCAGCAGTGTGCGTGCAGCAAGCTCAGCGTCTCTGAGAGCAAAGCAGGAAGCTGGCTGACAGCAGCTCTCTGCGAATGCGGCCAGCATCTAGTGAGAAGGAGGAGGGATCGCAGGGATCACTGAGGACTAACGTACCGGGGACACTGGGGGACTCCGGGGGAGTTATAGGGGGTGACTCGGCAGGACCTGGGGAGGAGTTTTCTGTCGCATGTGTCATGGCACATGCAATAGAAATCAGAGGAAGGGGGTGAATGTGGCCGGCGCGGTAGTGTGCGCGCTGCCATCTTGGATTTTTGGGAGGGGGTTGGGGGTCAGGGGAGCACTTTGGCGACACCGAGGGACCGAAGGGGACCGGGAGAGGAGATTTATCTCTCATCTGACATGTTTGATTATGCCAGGTAGGAGATAAATCATTTGTTACCGACGCCGAAATTTACTGTAATGTGATCATCGGTATGCGGTGTATACCAGTGATCACGTGACTGGGGACCGGAAAAACAGGTCTGAATCATGATCTCCAGGGTCTCAGCTATTCCCGGTAGCTGAAACCCCCAAGATTTTCCGTCGCTGGGGGGGCGCTACAGGCTTGTTTTGGCAGAGTGTCTCAAAGTGTCGGAACAGAATAAGTACCCTGCAATTCCGACGTTTTGAGACGTTAAGAGGTTAAATGTGGGGCAAAATTGCAACATAAAGTTGGTTCACAATATTGATGTACAGAAAGTCAACCAATAGGTGATGTACAATAAAAAGATGCACCAAATTTATTATCCAACAATATTGCAGTTGCCACCTGGCTAGTAAATCCATGCCACGCCTGCCTACTGACTCCTGTTTTTTCGCAACAACCCCATTGGGAGCAGCACCATCCACTCAGCTACAGATTAATGGTAACATGATTCCATTAACCCCCTGCGCATTCAATGACTGTGTAACCTATCCACTGCATCAATGCGCCAGGTCCGGCCACTACCTCTGTTGACATGTTACTGGATTCAACACTCTGCCCGGTGCACTGGGTATCCTGCGCACTGCACAATACTATTTTTTTCTCGCATTGCACTCGTCTGTTTTATACGCAAGTGGGAGCGAGCTCTTATGGCTCGCTCACGCCACTGTATAACTTGGACTAGTGCTACCCAATGTTTTCTCGAACAGCATTCACTCCAATGTTATAGTATGGATAAGTGCTGATTTTTCTCATGCCTATTCGACATGGAAAAAAAAATTGCTCATGCTTCGAATGGCTGTGTGTTTAGGATCACGCGCACCCATACAAGTTTATTGGTGCCTGCAAAACATCGGGCTGCACTTGGATGACATCTGACTGCAGTCAAGGAATATGAAAAGACTCGCAATGGAGAATTTTAAAGTTCTCCATTCTCTCCACACCTGTGATCTGATTCTCGCATATGAGAGAATGAGGCATAGTATAGTGACACTTGGCTGACGCTCACAGCAGAGTTTGAGCCAAGTGTCATTAAGATATTGCATCCAGTTCTCTCATATCGGATGCCATACGCTAGTGTGACCCCGGACTAAAATGCGCTTTCTGACTACAGAACCGGTTGTTTAATTACTGTATGCATCATTCCCCCTGAGATCTGTAATATCATATGTGTGTGTGTCATTTGACCGGTCATCATTCTTAGTGATACATCTGTAAGGATTTATGGTCTTAAAGCCCGCTTTACACACTTCAATATATCTCACAATCCGTCGTTGGGGTCAAGTTGTAAGTGACGCACATTCGGCATCGTTAGTGAGGTATCTGCGTGTGACACCTACGTGCGATCAGGATTGAACGCAAAACCGTTGATCGCAAACACATCGTATCTTTGTCTAGAATTGAACGTTTTGTTGCACGAACCTAGTCAATTGTAACGTGTGACATCCCTCATACGATTTTGATGTCTCAGGCTATGTGCGCAGGTGTGCGCTCTGCACCGCAGCTTAAAAAAGGTCCGCTTCAGAGCGCAGCTGAAAAGCTGCGTTCTGAAGCGCCTCACAATGTCTGTCATTCACTAATCTCTGTCAGTCGGTCACTATCTCTGTCCCTCTCTCTCTGTCCATGTCAGTCTATCCCTCTTACCCCCTCTCTCATACTCACCGATCCCCGACGCGGCGCTGCACGGCATTCACACTGCTCCGGCGGCTTTCACTATTTTGAAAAAGCCGGCCGCTCATTAAACAATCTCGTATTCCCTGCTTTCCCACCGGCGCCTTTGATTGGTTGCAGTGAGACACGCCCCCACGCTGAGTGACAAGTGTCTCACTGCACCCAATCACAGCAGCCGGTGGGCGTGTCTATACTGTGCAGTGAAATAAATAATTAAAAAAAACGGCGTGCGGTCCCCCCCAATTTTAAAACTAGCCAGATAAAGCCATACGGCTGAAGGCTGGTATTCTCAGGATGGGGAGCTCCACGTTATGGGGAACCCCCCAGCCTAACTATATCAGTCAGCAGCCGCCCAGAATTGCCGCATACATTAGATGCGACAGTTCTGGGACTGTACCCTGCTCTTCCCGATTTGCCCTGGTGCGTTGGCAAATCGGGGTAATAAGGAGTTATTGGCAGCCCATAGCTGCCAATAAATCCTAGATTAATCATGTCAGGCGTCTCCCCGAGATACCTTCCATGATTAATCTGTAAGTGACAGTAAATAAACACACACACCAGAAAAAATCCTTTATTAGAAATAAAAAACACAAACATATACCCTGGTTCACCACTTTAATAAGCCCGAAAAAGCCCTCCATGTCCGGCGTAATCCAGGATAGTCCAGCGTCGCTTCCAGCTCTGCTGCATAGAGATGACAGGACCTGCAGAAGACACCGCCGCTCCTGTCAGCTCCACGCAGCAACTGAGGTGAGTAGCGCGATCAGCTGAGCTGTCACTGAGGTTACCCGCGGCCACCGCTGTATCCAGTGACAGCGGGGAACCTCAGTGACAGCTCAGCTGATGGCGCTATTCCCTTCATTAGCTGCGTGGAGGTGACAGGAGCAGCGGTGTATTCTGCAGCTCCGGTCACCTCCATGCAGCAGAGCTGGAAGCGATGCTGGACCATCCTGGATTACGCCGGACATGGAGGGCTTTTTCGGGCTTATTAAAGTGGTGAACCAGGGTATATGTTTGTTTTTTATTTCTAATAAAGGATTTTTTCGGGTGTGTGTGTTTATTTACTGTCACTTACAGATTAATCATGGAAGGTATCTCGGGGAGACGCCTGACATGATTAATCTAGGATTTATTGGCAGCTATGGGCTGCCAATAACTCCTTGTTACCCCGATTTGCCAACACACCAGGGCAAATCGGGAAGAGCCGGGTACAGTCCCAGAACTGTCGCATATAATGTATGCGGCAATTCTGGGCAGCTGCTGACTGATATTGTTAGGCTGGGGGGCTCCCCATAACGTGGAGTTCCCCATCCTGAGAATACCAGCCTTCAGCCGTATGGCTTTATCTGGCTGGTTTTAAAATTGGGGGGAACCGCACGCCAGTTTTTTAAATTATTTAATTATTTATTTCACTGCACAGTATAGACACGCCCACCGGCTGCTGTGATTGGGTGCAGTGAGACACCTGTCACTCAGCGTGGGGGCGTGTCTTACTGCAACCAATCATAGGCGCCGGTGGGC